>NC_064878.1:31909095-32209095 GCF_943734665.1 Anopheles aquasalis | reverse complement strand
CGCAGATCGCCACCGATTGCAATTCGTTTTTCCCGAAATCCCGTCATTACTGTCACCAACGGCATGAGAGCGTCAAGTCCTTTCAGCAACTCGGAGTTTATCCCTCACGAGTCGTATCTTGTTGGGTTTTTTTTGGGACCCGGCTTGGTATATTACATTTCTTCTTCCGTAGCCACATGAGCGTATCCTTTTCTTAGGTATTCTTTTATTTGGCCATGAACATTTTCGTAGCTCCGGATTTCTAGCCAACTTTCTCTCCAGCTGTTTTATTCGTTTCACAGCCGAAGGGTATGCGTCCGGAAATTTTCGCTCATCCGTCTTCCACACCATCCCTGACTCGAAACACTCTCCTACCCTTCGCGTGGTCCTTTCGAGGATTTCGCGAGCTCGAGTATCTTCTTTTGATTCTTGGATCTTACCAATGACTGACTCTTCTAAAGCGTACTGTGTTCTTAACAGTTCATATATGGCCTCGTTAGGTACGGCTTCATGATGGCTTAGATATTCGCCGCTTCTTTCTTGGGCGTTCGTTGGACCATAGATCGTCCATCCGAGTTTGCATCGTATCGCCACCGGTTCGTTCAGGTTCGTAGCCCGAGAAGGGAAGCCCTTCGAGGTGGCTGTAATTGTTCTGTATATCGGCCACGACCAGCTTCTGTCTGGGAAGTAGCAGCTGTTCCACTGTGAGGAATTATTGTAGTAGCATTTTTTCACTCTCACCCACCGCTGATATCCAAACACATCCATTCGCTGTGACTCTTTTTCTTCTCTGGATCTGCTGTCCATTTCAAGGTTAGGGATTCTTGGACACCTTCCAGACCTAACCGATCCGCCAGAGGTTTCTTTACTAGCTTTTCACGGCAAACTCCGGACAGAACCGTACTTGATGCTCATTGCTCAGACATGACACGCAATTTCTTTGCGGTATCGCTGGCTTCGCTACCTCCTCCTGATGGGCAAACAGGGAACCACTTCCCGTCTGTTTCTTGTTTTTACCTGCATTTTCACTTTGGCTTACCTCGAGTGACACGTTGGCTTCGCAAGCGTCCGTGACCATTTCATTTACAAAGTCAGTGAAAGTGCGAAGGTTCGCCGTAGGTTTCGCTCGCTTATACCGCACCCAATCATCGCTTATCATCATCTGAGAGCTTCTCGACCAGATTTTGTATGAGCAGAGGGTTATTCAGATGGTTTACTAATCCTACTGCCTCGAGGTGCTCGCACAGTTGTTCTTTCGCCGTTCCGAACGGTATAAATGATGCCAGTTTACCTGCCTTTGGCGGCGTCAAACTTTGTACCTTTTATAATTGATGTTGCAGCAGCTGTTCTGGACGACCAAAGAGGAGGCGCAACTTCTCCATCACCCTTGGCACCGAGCTTGGCAGCAGTAGCTGGCCTCGGACCATATCCAGCGCCTGTCCTTTCAGGCACTCTTGCTGCCTCGCGAGGTTTTCTACCTCCGAAAAGCCGCATGCCTCAGTGGACGCTTCGAAAGATGCGAAGAACAGTGGCCACTCTTCTGGTTTTCCGGTAAATACCGGGAGCCTCTTACTAACTGCGCTTCTCTCGGCTAACTGGGCTTTGTTAAGCTGTTTAGATGGCTGATTCGATGAACTAGCGTTTAGCTGCGACGAATTTACCGCTGCCTCTGTCGCCTCGGGCTCGCTTATCGAATTGCCTCGAGTTTCCGTGACAGAGAGCAGCTGTTTGCCCTTTTCAAGGGTGGCCTTTCTAGCCATTCGCGCCTCTTTCAATCGTGCAAAGTGCTCTTGTTGCACCGCATCGGCCTCATCTTCCTCTTCTATCATCTGCTCTTCTAGCAGCAGTCGTTTTTTTTTCTAGTGCACGCCGCAATGGCCTCTCCTTTCGCTTAAGCGCTGCTCTTGCTCCGTTTCGAGGAGCTTTTGCTTATCGGATCCGGAACCGAAGCTCTCTCTATCTCGGCAACGGCAATGGCACCATTGCTCGCAAGTGTCGCAACAGATCATCTTTTCGTTGGAGAATTTCGAATTCTGCCTTACCGGCGACCTGCTGTGGCAGGTGTCGTGGCCTGGCGTTTACTAGCTGGCCGGTGGTTATAAATGAATGGTGGTAATGATATGCGCAGTAGTCGTTTTATACGCAGACTCGGGAGGCCCGGTTGCCATCAGCGCCTCAGCTACACTCAGCTTCCTTATCTGTCCCAAGTGTTTGAAGAGATGTCGTTGTTCTTTCACGAAGTTTGTTGCGGCTTTCCTGCGCAACAGAAATAAAAAAAACCATTTGTTGGTGCTCTAAATGGTCTGAGACCACAAATTTAGTCTTTCGTTCGTTGGTGAAAAGAGCGCAAAGGCCGCCCGCGCGCCCCTTTTTATATTCCCGCTAATCCTCGCTGTTACGGCAGTAACGCCTAGCACGTAACGCCAAACATATTTACTCCTAGCTCAGGGGCTCCTCTCCTACGCTTCATCTCATTTGTGACATTTCCACCTCCCAGTGATGTCCTTACATACAGCACGATCTGTTTGCGTAGGAGCCACTGTTATCACCGTTTTAGACCTCTCGTTCTCTCTTCGGCCCTACACCTGCTGATCCTACTATCTTCCTCTGTCCTTACTATCGGCTGTTGTCTATTCGTTATTACCGCGTGGTCGTATGTCAATTTTCACGAGTTTCGTGACCGGTCTCTCGTATTCTCTATTTTCGGTTTTTACGCGTGCGCGTCGTACCTGGCCGTCAGTATCTTTCATTACTTCGATTACGCGGCCCTTTGGCCACTCGCCGCGCCGGAACGTGTGATCAATAACGATCACGATATCGCCTACTTCTAGTGGTTTCACCTGTTCGAAATACTTTGTACGTTTCGTTAGTGTAGGTAAGTATTCCCGCACCCACATCGCCCAGAACTGTTTCGCGTATTTTTGTGCTGCTTCCCAGGACGACGTCACCGCGGCGCCAGAATCATCGAATGTTGCTGGCAGCTTGTCTCCGTTAGCGCTGCCAAGGAGGAGATGATTAGGGAGGGTACTATCTCGATATGCACTGCTCTGATTGTCCCACTAGTACGTCCATCGGGTCGAAGTAGTCCACACCACAGTACGTGAAAGGACGCTGCGACGCAGCCACTCTCTGGTGCGGAAGATTGCCCATCAACGGGGCCCTTGGCTCTGCGTTCCAGATACGGCACAGTTGACATTGCTGCTGCTTTAAACTGCCTTGTTTCTGCAGGAAACGCTTCCCTCTGTATCTGTTTGAGCAGCAGTTGTTCTGCGGCTGATAGTTCACTGTTCGTGAGGACACCAACTGACGCCTCCTTCTTCAGTAGTCGACATCGCACGTTCTGGATGAAGCGGACGACGAAAGCTGATGTTCTTAGCAGGCGTTTCCATCTGGAGAATCTGCCAAACTTGATTGGTGACTCCCAGATCGCGGCGGCGTGGTGTACTGACGTGGTGTTGGTTTCGGGTTGCACGATTTCTGGCCACTCTTTCCAGTCCACAGGAAACTCGGCCCCCGAAACCATCGGCTGGATGGATGCATAGTGGGTGCATTGTTCCACTTCGTGCCCTCGTCTGCTACGTTGTCCGCGGTCTGTACCCAGCGCCATTCGGTGACCTCTGTTCGTTCCAGTAGCTCTCCGATGCGGAATTTGACGAAAGGCGGGTAGCGACGATGGTCGCAGCTCAGCCATGCTAGTACGTTTCGTGAGTCTGTCCAGAGCACGCACTGGCTAATTTCGATGCGATGAGTTTCGGCGATGTGCTGGGCAAATCGGGCGCCGATCAGTGCTGCTTGCAACTCAAGTCTTGGCACTAACGTGGGCTTTAGTGGTGCGACCTTGGTTTTAGACCCAATTGTAGTTTCTTTCCCTCAGTTACAACTAGACTCGTTGAAAGTCGGTATCGATCTGATTTTGATTTTCATAACAGTAACCCCGCAAGTACAAACCAACCTACGGGAGACAACTGAAGCCGAGCTGCTTCGTTATTGCCGACTCTGCATTATCGATTGTTGCTAAGTACGGCTTGGCGACAGAGTCGCCCAAATGTGCCTTAGCAACAATCGTATGACCCACGGATCGGAAACGCTGACATGCGATTTCCTATCACCAGGGCACATATGCCCTAGTTCGGTGACTTTTGAGCACAGCAACTCGATCCGTGGGAATTTGGTTGACATGCTTGATCGCATGTCACACAATCAGTGCACACTCGATTGTTCCTTTGCTCTCAAACCTAAAGAATGCCACTGCTGCCATCGCACCTGCGCCGTCGTCACAGAAGACATGGAGTTGTACGTTGCTGTCCGGTGGCGTGATGCGTCGATAGCACCTTCGTATGCTCACTTCTTGCAGCGATGGTAAGGCGTTCAACCACGTTTTCCATCCCTTTACCGTCTCGCTGTCCAGAGTATCGTCCCATTGTCGTCCAGAGAGCTACGCGTTCTGCAGCACAATCTTCAGGCCCATAAGGAAATGGCCAATCAGTCCCAACGGATCGTACACCTTCATGAGCGTGCGTAGTGCTTCGCGCTTGATCGGTGTTGTTTCACGAAGTTAGTGATGTTCGATTCGTCCGTTGATCGTTCGTCTTGTTGCTTTATTTCTTCATTTGATACGCACCGTGCTTCTTTGAGCGATATAACGTAAGAGAGTCAGCCGCATCGCAAACACGCGGTTTTATTCGTTTTTCCTCAAAGTGAGCGTCGCTGGCACTCACTTTCTTATCTCTCTTATCACTGGCATCGGGCCTCTCTTTCCTCCAGCGCATCCGGGTCAACCGTCTGTCCGTCATGACACCTGACAGTTGCCCGTGCCCAGAAGATCACCGCGACTACAAGGTCACCAGGATTGTAGCCGCGGTGGGGCCCACCTACCTTTGTAGCACACGTCCGTGCTGCACCAGTCCTAGAAATGCGCTAGAACGATTAGAGTAATGAGTACAGTTTATTCGTTTGATTCATTTAAGAATTCTTATCAATAAATATTCTCTGACGCACCTAAATTTCCGCCTGTGAATTTCACAGGGTAGCGGAATTTGTTGCAGAATGTTGTCAATAACGGCTATTTTGAATGATATTTGCTACCTCCCATGAACAACGCCAACATTCTTTTTATTGCACCTAAATGCAACAAGTGCAAACTATCGTCAATTATGGTTTCTCTCTAGTTGTAACATAGGGGACTTAACTTTAGTCTTTCTAATTCTGTTATTAACTTTAATTTTATACACCTGATGATGGTCACCATACTGGAAAATCATGTACATACTATCGGAGCGTGCTGGGTATTCTCCGACACGATACGTTCCACGACGATTCCCAACTGTTGTGCATTTAGGGCAACCGTGCATTAAAACCAATGCACTCTACAAGATTAATCACCTTTAGTAAGAAAGTAAACATTTGGCTAAAATTGGATTTACCTTTTATAAAAGCTCTGGCAAGTGAATCACAGATTATGACCCTTATTTGCATGGTGACATAAAATCCATTTATGGCGATTCCGTGTTCTAAAATATGGCTTAGTTCTTTCACTAAATGCTCTTTGGCTTGCTCTGTCCGTAGAAAATGCCAATAGCAAAAGGTGTCCATTTATGTTCCTCGTGAATTTTGCGTAGAATGGGCCAACATGGTTTACACCCGTTTTCGGAAATGGGCAAACCATCCATATTTAAATTTAAAGATATAGCCCGAGGAGCGTCCAGATCGGCCAGCTGCAGTCGTAGACTATCTGCAATACAAGACAAATTATTTGTAATGAAAATACACCAACACTTTAAAACATGCTCAATCATTCTTACCTAAGGAATGGTGTCAATATTGGCCACCTTCAAGTGTATAATTTTTTCACTGATTTCACTTTGTAACACTGATTTATTATTCTTATCTTCTATCTATTATCCTAAATCGATCCCTGTTCGAGCCTTTATAATAATCTACAGTTGTATTGCCTGAACGCATGGTGGATACGTCCATCGGTTCAGACTGAGAGGTACCGCCATTTCTAAAATTACGCTGTGTAATACCTGACGTGTTGCTGTTAGTTTGCTGTTTCGAGTTATTGCTGTAGTTGGGCATTGGCCTTGGGTTTTGATGAGATTTTTTTATTTTGATTATTACTATAGTTGTTGCGACCTCGCAACAGGATTAAAATAGACCAAACTAAAACGGTTTTTTACTACGTGTCTACCGCTCGTGTTCGGTTCGGTTTATTTTCACTGTTAACAATCGTTTCCCGAATCGGGCAAGGCGGACGCGTTTGACGGTTTGAAAAAGACCCGTCTTCTCACGCGGTGTTCTCGATCGATCAAACCAGCTTTCCGTGCCGCCGCGGTCGCCAGCTGATCGTCCAGCTGATCCTGGTGAACGACCGGGGGATCCACACACATCAATGCGGTGGCATGGGGGAGCGAGACGGTCACTGCTTCTCGAAAGACGACTCATCATGGCCGACTCGCTTCTTCAGCAGCTCAGCGAATCTGCTGTGGTTGGTGCTGCTGGGGCCGTTCTGTCAGCGCGTCGGCTGTTGTCGCCAACACTCGATTGAGGACTTCCACGCTCGTTGGACCGCCGGTGGCGAGTCGTCGAAGGGCAGCAGAGGTTTGTGGTGCTCTTGCGATGCGGCTGTTTCCATGGGTGAACGGTTCCAGGGGTACCCGTTTTCAGCTGGTGTATCTCTTCACCGTATGCCCTCTTGCTGGATTTGGCGGAAGATCGCGTTTTCGCCGGCTTGAAGCTCATCCGGTGTCAAAGGGCCCCCTGACCGTTGCTTGTTTGCTCGCCGTCGCGTTTTTGATGAAGCGGTATACGTATGCCACTGTCCGCGGCCAGTAGATCCACCTGGAGAACCTGGTGAAGTTGAAAATCTGTGGCTTGATCACGTGTTGTAAGAGTGTATGACGAATCTCTTCTTCCGTCTCACTCGGAGTTGCGCGGTTAATCGGCCATTTGCTTTCTGATTCCCAAAGAAACTGTGGTCCCCGGAACTACCGAGCGTATGGGTGGGTGGTGTAGTCCACTTTGTACCTTCGTCCGCTACGTTTAACTTCGTGGACAGCCAGTTCCAATCGCTTACGTTCGTTAAGTTCACTATTTGGCTGACTCTATGCGCGGCGAATTGGTTGTACCAGCGATGGTCCGAGTTCAGCCAGCTGACTACGGTACGGGAGTCTGTCCAATAGACCTTGCGTGATATGTGTAGGCGGTGGGAGGTCTCGATGGTCCTCGCTAGTCGTGCTCCTAGCACGGTTGCTTCTAGCTCGAGGCGTGGTATCGACATGAACGCCAGTGGCGCCACTCTTGTTTTTGAGCCTACTAGTGCACATTCGATTTCGCCGTTTTCTTCGAGGTATGTAACAGTGGCGGTTCCGTTCTCGCGGGCGTCGCAGAAGATTTGGAGGGTGTACTCGCGATGTCAATATTTGTCTGTAACACCTAGGGATGCTGATTTGCTCCACTCTCGGGAGCACTGCGACCCACGTTGACTGATCTCTTCGTCCCAGGTGCACTTCGAGCGCCAGATTTACTGGATTAGCACCTTCAGGTACATTAAGAGGTTGCCGATCAATCCCATGGGCTCATATGGGGACATTAAGACCCTGAGGATTGTCCTCTTGGTTGGCGATACTGTCTGTGGGTCACGTCGGGGATTGAGTCTGATTGTGAAGGTGTCCAATTTTGTATTCCACCACATGCGCAAGACCTTCTCTGTGGTGAGTACTGCGCTCGATAGCAGTTCCTTGTTACCGGGAGCTTCGCCATTCAGGTGCGTCTTGACCTTAGAGGAGTTGGACAGCCAATTGCGAATCTCGAAACCCGCGACTGAGTGAATGGGATGCACTTCCTCGGCGAGTGTGATCGCCGCCTCCTCTTCGGATTCGGTGCTCGAGAGCATATCGTAGACGTAATGCTCGTATTTGATGGCTTCCACCGCTCTCGAATACTGATCTTGGAAGCGGTCGGCGTTGGTGTTTTTGGCGTAGTGAGCGGTGCTGGGCGAACAAGTCGCTAGGAAGGTCATTACGGTGAGGATGTGGGTTTGCGGTGCGTTATCCCCCTTTCCACCGTTCCAGAAGAACATTTGGCTCCGTTGATCGCCGGGGTTCATCTTCACTTGAAAGAACATCTCGCGGATGTCCCCGGTGACTGCGATTTTGTTTTCCCGAAACTTGAAAAGCACAGTCAGTAGATCGACAAGCTGCTCGGGGCCCAATCCGTCTTCGCACAATTAGCCCAGGCTGGCGCCGCATATAATAAGATTGGTCGCACTATGGATTTGTATAATAAGATTTGGTTTTTTGTGCTTATTTTTGATTTCCTATTTATGAAGCTATAAAGTGCCCTCGTAGCATTCAGTCCAGCCGAGAGTTTAATTTCAACGTGAGCTTTAAACGTTAAACGTTTGTCCAAATTGACTCCTAAATATTTAACTTCATTTTTCTATGGATCATCATAATTCCTAATTTTCAGGTCTTTTTTCGGAAGCTTACTTAAACTTGTGCATCTCGTGAAAAATGCCGCTTCTGTTTTATTCTCATTTATTTTTAACTTCCAAGAGTCGCAGTACGCCACGTATTTAGCAATGCCACCGTTTAGGGCATTTATTATTTTTCTAGGGTCTTGGCTCAAAGAAGAGATTGCAAAATCGTCGACGAAAGCAAATTAAGAGGATTTGTAAAAACCGGGAATATCTGCAGTAAATATATTAAACATAAGGGAGATAGGACGCTACCCTGTGGTAGGTCGACTGGTAACGTAAATGAGTCAGAACTATTAGAGTGAATGTGTATAGTGAATGATCGTATAAGTTAAATTAACAATGCTGGGAACTTGAATTTGATTAATTTGTATAAAAGTCTTAGGATTTACGAGTACCAGATTTATTCTACTCTTTCGACTGCCGTTTTTTTTTTCACTGCCTTCACTTTCTCTACTCCGGGTGAAACGCATCCATTTTCCACAACATGTCCCAAAAAGGTGATCGTTTGCTGTAGAAAGAGACACTTTTTCCACTTAACCGCCAAACCAGCCTTTGCTGCGGCCTCTAGCACTATCTTGGTTTTCTCTAAACACTCGATGTCCGTTTCGCCGTGCACCACAATATCGTCCATGTACAGATCCAAAGTGTTATTGTTTAGCAACTCGCGAAACAAGTAGTTCAAGAATCGGATGAATGCCGCCGGCGAATTACAAAATCCGAAAGGGGCTCGATTGAACTCAAATAATCCTCTTTGAGTTGCAAACGCCGTGTACTTTTTAGACTGCTCCTCCACCGGGACGTGGAAAAACCCATTCTCCAGGTCCATCACTGTAAACCACTTTGTTCTCTGTACTTTGTCCAATACTTCTTCTATCACTGGCACGGGGAAACCATCTTTCAACACCCCGGCGTTCACTTTTCGATAGTCCACACATACCCGGTCGCCCCGTCTTTCTTCTTTACTACCACCACCTTACTCGCAAAGTCAGATGTGGATTCGCGCACGATTCCTTGATGCAGCCATTCGTCCACCTGCTTATTTACCGCTTCCTCTTCCGAGTACGCGAGTTTACGAGGTGGATCTCGAAACGGCTTCAATTGTCCGTCCGGCACTATTTCCATCTCGATGGGACACGATATGAACTGTTTTGTTTCGTCGGGTACACAGTTTGAAATTAAATCACTTGTCGTTTTCCGAAACCTTGGTGGCACTGTTATTTCGTCCTCCACGCAAAACAATACTTCTGACGCAGATTTGATTTCATCTTTCTTTCGCCGCACCAGCTCGACCATTTCCTGTGTGACCCTGGCTTCTAGTTCACACAACACTTCCCATCCTAGTATGGCCTCGTACCCCGTACTTCCGCGCGGCACAACGTAGAACGTCATCTCCACAGCCTCGTCCGGCTCGACGCACATTGTATATTATTTGTATTTGTATATTTGTTTTTGTATAGGCTCAGCGGCCACCGTTGGCTAAATGAGCCTCGCATTAACAAAGGACATAGGGCACTCCATCAGCCTCACGAGTAGTGATCTCATATTAGTTAACAGTTTACCAATAGGTCCAGTCACGTGGAATAACGAAAACAACGTGAAGTGATTTGCTTCTTCAGGATAAAATACATAGATGATTAGATAAATAAATAACGTAATAACTAAACCATAACGTGAGTCAAATACGAAATAAAATACTAACTGCGAGAAATAAGTAACGGAAACTAAAATGAGTATAAAATACGAGTAGCACTGAGTAGAGACCACTAAACAAGACGGAGACGATCCTTGAACGTAGAGACAGATATTTGGAAGTCGAACACTGAGGACACCTTATTGAAACTACGCGCCATCGCCGTCATGGGCTCGTACGTGGAATAGAGACTGCTTGCTCGCTGAAGAGCGAGAAAGCAGCGGTGCCTCGAGGTAGGGCGTGGGATAGCTATGCTCACTTTTTGGCGCAAGGACGGTGCGTCCGTTTTTCCTAGCAGCAGCTCCGCTATGTACACTGCCTGATGATTTCTGTGTCTGATTTGTAGGCTCTCTAGCCCTAACAACTGACAACGCGCCTTGTAGGGTGGTAGAGGGTCCGTGGTTTTCCACGGGAGCCCTCCTAACAGCATACCGCGTGAACCTTTTCTGGATGGCTTCGAAACTCGATATCCAGCAGTCTTGGTATGGGGTCCAGGCTACCGAGCAGTATTCAAGTATTGGTCGCACGCTTCTCACACTCGCGGATCAAACCAGCCCTTGTGAAGAGCTCACACAGCTCGCTCACCTCCATGGCCTTTGATCGCGTGTCCTCGGGCACACTCGTGTCCATGATGCTTTACTGATACCACAGTCACACTTCCTTTCACGTTGGGATCCGTCTTAATCCCACTTCTGACACCAAATGTAACAGTAGAACAGAAGATACACCAGTACGCTTTTACTTTCGATCGTCAAATGGCCGGTATGAGGACCCGTTTCCTGGGGGTTTCCCAGGTTTGGGGATCAGAACGAGCTTCTGCACCTTTCACTGCGTTGGGAAGGATTGTTGGTCCAGAAGTTGCTGACAAATCCTTTGAAACACCTCAGTGTTTTTCATTATCGCCGTCGCGACCGCAATGTTGGAAATGCCGTCTGGTCCCGGAGCTTTGCGGGGAGCAAGGCGCCTGGCGATGTTCCTCAGTTCTTCCTGGGTGACCTGTCTAAGCACATTTATGGTGCTGCTGTTGGAGGATGCAGCTGATGGGTGCGCCCATTCCATTGGGGGATGTTTCTGGAATAGCTCGTCAACCATCCGTCTCGTCTCAACAGGATCAGTCTCCGGTGCTGCCCTGTTTCCCCGTACCCAACTCATTGAGAGTCGGAACGCGTCGCCATACGGGTTGTCTTCGACTGTATCCGCCAGCACCTTTAGGCACTCATTTATGCTCTTCTGAATGGCTCTCTTCATTAGTTTTTTAGCCTGTTTCAGTACATCTGCGAGCAAATCAGCGACTACTTCATCAGGGTCGTTCCGGTGCCTTCTGAACTCTTTTTGGTGGGATTTTCAGACCCACTTGAGGGCCTAAATTTGGTCATTCCAGAAGTAGGCTGGCTTCTTTCTTTTCGTGCCATGCCCCCGATAACGTGGCATGATTGTGATTTTAATTCTTCGCATTTATCTTTAGCGGTGGTTAGGGGTGTACTATTCACTCTAAAAGGTGGAATATTACTATTTCCTCTCTTCACGATTTTGACAAATTTCCAAAGGCGCTTACTGTCCCCATGCTGTTTATGTTTTGTAGATTGCCGTTTTGATATCGTTGTTTAACTTCGTCACTAAGCTTGTTAGTGTTTTGCTGGATCTGTTTCTTTGCCAAAATCTACGCACGGAATTTTTAAGTTTTATCAACTGCTCGACTTCTGTGGACAGGGTTAGATTGTATTGGTCCGGAGGAAAGTTCGGAATACTGCGATCGTGAGCGAATTTAATGGTATCGGATAGGGTCTGTGGGGATAGATGTGCGAGGGTCACGGCAGATTTGGCTCCCGATTATTGAACTTACTTACGTTTTCTCCCGGCGACCCAGTATGAGAAGCTGGGGTCTCCGGAACACTTACACAAAATTTCGGATGTTCCGCGTGAATGGCCAAAGGCACGATTCACGGCTGGATCGCGCGGTAACGAAAAGGAAGATAGATGTTACTCCGTTCAGATGAAAGTTACAAGAGAGCTCGTGTTTATTCAAAACACTCATATTTATAAAGTTTTCTTAACCTAATCGTTCCCGAAAGTCAACGACCGCGTTCCTACCTCCCGTTTCCTCTCCACCTCCTGTTCTTGCCGCGTTGGGTGAGCTGACTCGGCCGGTTGACGTCAACCTTTACCTGATGCAGCATTGGTGCACGCTCATTGGTTCTGGACGGGTAATTAATCGATAAAGTATCGATTGGGCGGTTTGTTCATGCGGCCAACAACTTCTTGCGACAGTTGTTATTCTTGCGACCGCTCGAACGACCGGCCGCTTTCGGGTCGTCGCTTGGCCGATTTGGCATGAACGGTTGCTGGGCGAAAGAACGCATCTTCAGCAAATCATTACCCTCCTATCATGGCGATCGTCATCGATCACCATCATCAATTGTTAAACGGCGAGCGCTGTTGGCGCGTTGCATCTTTCGTGGCGGATTGTTACAACGCTAAAAATTACTAATTGCTACGAACTTATTTTTCCATTGGACCAGCTGCGCGTAGTCGCGGCTTATGGCTGTATCGTCCTTATTGCCCACTCTGGGGTTCCTATTCTAACGCTCAACTGCGCGTGGTCGCGTCTTACGACTGGTCTGTTTCATTATTGCGTCCTTAGAATCCTATTGTGCCCAGCTGCGCGCGATTTCGCGTCTTATGGCTGTGATGGCAATTTTGTCCGCTATGGAACCTAAAACACTATTGGCGCTGTGGCCACCCTAGAGGATCTCCTTAAACTTATCAGCTCCCTTGGCTGAGTGAACCATAATAAGAATTATGACCAGCGTTGTGACCGCTATGCCCACTACGGGCCAGTGAAATATTCTATCCTAGCACAGCTGCGCGCGATCGCGTCTTATGGCTGTGTGCAATATATATGTCCGTTCTCGGACCCTGAAATTTGGCCTCCTAACTATTGGTGCCGTACCGAGGCCGATTTTTTTTTCTGTTTCGCCTAAGTGGAGGAGGAGAATTGTGCCTTTTCTTTCTTTAGCTTATAGATTATATTAATTGGATCCGGGTTATTTTCTAAATGGCTAGCTTTCAGCCTATTTTATTTATATGCTGTTGGGGTTTTTACCACTCCCCGTGGTCGAACACGTCGTTGGCTGCCTCGTCCGGGTCTCTCGGGTAGGCCTGCCAAATGGCGAAGGCCTCCCCGAGCCCGTGCAACCAAAAATCTTCGTACACGTCGTGGGGAAGCCGGGCCAGCTCCCACTTCCTCAGTTCCGGGGAGGCGGCCCCCCAGGTGTACATGCGCTTGCGGCGGTGATCGTCCGCCCAGCGGGCCCACGGGCCGCCTAGCCACCGCGCGATGTCTTCCACGTATACAGTTAACTTTTCCATCCACAGCATGCTTTCCGAGTGATGCGGTAGGGTGAGGCTGCTGCAGTCGAGGGTGCTGAGATGCGGTGCTGCGAAGCGGTGCTGCGAAGCAGTGCTGCGATGCGGTGCTGTGAAGCGGTGTTGCGTAGTCAAGGCTGGGCGAAGTGGATTCTGCTAATTCGAGGCTGGGCGAAGTCGATGGGCGAGCTTTGTCAAGACGTGTTACTCCGGAGGTTTCTGAAATGAAAGTGAGCGTTCCGTCACTTTCAACAATGGATAGAAGCTATGGTCGTCGGCGCCGGCCTAAACTATGGTGACGCCGAGAAATTTCCTCTTTGCAGCGGGGGTACGGGAGGATGATGGGGAAGCGCGTGCAGACTGATAGCTGATCCCGGCATCCGGCACGCTCCTAGCTTCCTCTTTATCGGTAGAAGGTGGGGTGGGTGGTGTGATGGGGAAACCGTCAGTGGTCGGTTCACGCGTCGCGATGTGCCGCAGTTCGATCGCTGGGTCCACTTCCAAGTAAGCCACCGTGTGGCTCGATCGACGGTCACTTGATTCCTTATTTCCTCTGCCCGGCAGATATCTCCATAGACAAACGGCTACCACGGCGCCGACCAATATCGCCGGCGTTGTTATCCACGGATGCCGCAAAGGCGCGTAAACAACGTTTTCTAGGAATAATGGGGACCGCTGTAGGTCCCGGACATCGATGGCGTGCCGTAGCAGCATTTCAGGTGTGACAAACGGTGCTAGTGTCATATTCAAAACGGGCACGTGTGCCTTAGCGTACGGGCCGGGAGCTGCCAAGAGGGTCAGATTGGCGTCCGCTTCGGCTACGGTTTTCGTATCGCCCTCGGCATCTTCCCAATACGGAGTGATCACAGCATGCGTGCTGCGCAAAACGTCGCCCGGATTGACGATTATCGTGCCCACCCCTTGCAGAGATATCGGGGTGTCGGTGTCTCCACGGGTGAGTGTCACCTGAGTCGGTTCCGGCGCAACGTAAATCCACTCGTTGCGTTTCGGCGAGGGTATCCAGAGTTCATGGGTCGTTCTAATCACTTTTTGCTCACAAGTTTCGGTACGATTATGATAGTACAGTTGAGCCAAACATTCGGATTCTGTGGGCAAATCCACTAGCGGAGAAACGAGGTCGCATAATCTGATCTTTCGTATCATAACGCAGGACCATAGTTCCGTGTCGGATAGGGTGTATCCCATCTCTTTCCTGGCATCAATAAGCAGTACGAAATCTTAGGTGTATCGGCAAAGTATCGGCATGCCGTTCCATCTGCTTGAGTAAGGCGTTCAGATCTATAAGTTCGAGAAGATCTGTACCGTGCAAGCGTTCTCGCAACAAGATGCGTAGATAGCTAAGTTGGTGCCGCCGGATGTGCTGTGACATCTGCGTGACCCATGACCCTGCCTCGCTTAACGCTTGATCCAGCGTTATCTTTTGGTTCACTTGGTCCGTGAAATTTAACCCCCTGCTCCACCTCTTTTTTGATGGTGAGCTCTTCATTCATTATGCGACGCATTTCGCCGTCGACTTGGTCAGTGGTCTTTGCTATTTCCTTGTAAAGGATCTCCACCACATTAGTTTGGTGGGTGACGACCGTCTTGATTCTCTCTTCATTGCCACGAAGGGTATCTAGATCACGGTCCAGATCTAGTTCCACCCTATCACGGTCATCGGAATCCATCACCCCCAAATATGACCAGATTCCGCGGTTCGGTCGAGTAGGAAAAAACATCCGCATATACTCTTGCCGGGCTTCCATCTCTGCTAACTCCAGGTGCAATGTTTGGTTCATTTGTTGGCACCGGCCGGCTTTTGTACATTCAGTTAATCTAAGGCATTGGGTGTCGTACAGCACCGTAGCTACACGCATATATCCAAGGTGCGTTTCAATCTGGCGGTAATCCAACGCCAGCTTGAATTTTACCCCGCCTTGCCGTATTTGTACGGGTCCCATATCATCTACGAACAGTCGTGCTGGTACATCCGCAGCGACCACCATAAGTATGGTTATTAGCCTACAATGTTGTTAAAAATGAAATAAACAAAGAAAGGGAATACGAGAAAAGAACAAAGAAAATAAAATATGTTTGAATATTTGTATCAAATTAATGCATTTAATAGATGTGAGCGGACAACGCGTCGGACTCATCGATCATATTTCTCCTTACGCTGCTCCTTCGATTGCTTCAAATTGGCACTGGCGATCTCGTGGATACGCTTAAATATGTTGTAACGAACAAAAATATATTCATATGCCGACAAACGTTTGGTGGAACTTAGCGGACTGTGGAGACCTTGTTTTTCTTTCAGAGTTTGGTTGGTGTCTGGGTGTGGCGAGTCCAAAAGGAGTGTCGCCAGCCAGAGCAACCGCAATCAGGAAGAGACAAGTTCGGTTCTAGTTCCAAAGTCAGAATCCCTCTTTATTGAAAACTCCACCGTTTATATATGGTTTTTGGTTAGTTCTTATTCTTACGGTACAATTGGAGGAAATGAGCTAGCTGGAGGGCATTTGGTTAAAAGTACAGTTCTGCATGGTCAGCGCACTTGTTCCTGTTGCGTTGCTTCGATGCGCGCTTACCCAAGTCCCGGCATTGCTGCGCTGGGCCATTTTTAATTTGAGACATGTGCTTGTCTCTTGCGCTGCGCGGGTGTGAAGCCGTGGTTTATGGGTCGCGCCGAGGCTGGCGTGGCTAGGTTCAAGTGGCTGACCATGTTTTGGTTTTCGGTCGTTCCTCTTTATTGGGTGCCAACTGACGTAGGTAAGAATTGTAGGTCAGTTACGCAACAATGTTTCTCCGGGTCTGGTTCGTGATGAACCTTTTTGGAGGGGAAGAATAAACGATCGGGGAGTGAATATTTGTGGGCGATGAATGTTCGCCACACCTACCCCCTTAAAGAAAATGGTTTTTATGGAGTGGAAAAAAGGAATAAATATAATTTTGAGCAGGTTGCCTTCTCCAGTTATCTCTTACAATGGTTGTGTTAGTAATAACGGTGGTGTAGATCTATTCCTAGGTATGTTTGTTTCAGGGTATGCATAGAATTATGATAATAACAAACAAAAAAAAACGTAATGTTTACTTTACTCCTTCCCCCTGAATGAAGAGAAGAAGAAATTTATGAAACTAGTAGATATGATTATTTTTTTTCTATAGCTTCCTAATGTGAGTTTAACTATCTTCTTAGCCTATTTTTATGTACAGTTTGAATGTCATTGGTTTCGCTATTTTTTATTGTAACATTAGGGTGGTTTATGCTTATTATAGTGTAGGGTCCAGAATAGACCGGGTCTAACTTCCTACGGTTTTCTACTTGTAGCCAAACAGTGTTTCCTAGCTCTTTTCGTAAATGGACCGATTGTGTCCATGGATATTGAGTGGAAGGTCTTGTCTGGGGTTGTGGTGTGTATTAGAGTTTCTTGGGTTTTCCTAGTGTGTTTGTTTTGCTTACAAAACAGGCACGATCTTACGAAACTTACTACGATAGTAGATCGCATGTTGACCCAGTAATAGTTTCTTCGGAGTTTGGCTATCAGTTTATTAATACCTACGTGTCCCCCTAAGGGTGTTTCGTGGTTTTCCCTGATGATTCTTTGTATTTCTTTAGTGTCTTTAATGATTAGTGTTGGTTGATAAAGCATAATCTGAACGTTATGTATCGTTTTACATGCAACCTCTTTAAATTGTTGAGGCGCAACCATGGTAAATATTATATCGCTTTTTGCGATCGCTGGCTTTTTCATTTTTAATTTTTTTGCCATTTCATCTATGGTTGTAAAGTACCATTTAAGATTGAAGTATTTTAACGCAGAAGGGAATCGCGCTTGAGCGATGACCTTTTTCACGTTCTTTGCGTAGATGGTTGTTACGAAATCATTTTGACTCGTGGTACCGACGAGTTTAGGTAACCTGAATGCGTCAACGTTGTTAACCGAGTCGACTGCCACGAGCTGATCAATCTCGTTAGTGGCTTGATTTTGGTTTTCTGTAGTTGGACGCGGTTTCGTCATGGATCTGGTTTGGATAGGCAGGGCTGCTATAGTTTTTATGTTTTCCGAGTAGATGCTTATGCGGGAGAGATCGTCGGGCACAACGTTTTGCTTCCCTTTAACGTACTCAACATCGAAGGTAAATTCTTCCAGATCCAGCCTCATCCTGGTTAGCTTGGATGAGGGGTTTGTCATGGAGAATAAATATACTAATGGGCGATGGTCTGTCTTTACCACAAATCTTCGACCGTAAAAGTATGGTCTAAAATGCATGATTGCCCAATGTATAGCGGTAAGTTCTTGTTCTATTGTGGATTTGTTGCTTTCTCCTTTTGTAAAAGTCCTGCTTGCATAGGCAATGGGCAACTCCGTTTCGTCGTGAGACTGTGGCAATACGGCACCGCATGCTATTTTTGATGCATCGGTACTAAGAATGAAAGGTTTGTTAAAATCCAGAAATTTTAGTATCTGAGGGGATAAAAGGCTATTTTTCAATGTTCTAAATGCCTTTTTGCATGCTTCGCTCCATATAAATGTAGCATTTTTCTTTAGTAGAGCGTTAGTGGGTGCAGCGGTATCAGCAAAATAGGGAATGAATCGTCTGTAGTAGTTGCAAAACGCAACAAATCTTCTAGCTTCGTCAGTGCTTGTGGGTTCCGGGTAATTAAGGATAGCAGTGTATTTGTTTTTATCTGGTTGAATGCCCTTCTCCGAAATGTGATGTCCTAAGTAAGTGACATCTGCGCAAAAGAAGTTACATTTAGCTGGGTTTAACTTAAGGTTGTAATGCCCTAGTTTTTCAAAAACTTTTCCTATGTTTGTCAAATGGTGATTCACCGAGCAACCGACGACAATTGTATCGTCGATGTAAAGAAATGCGCTTTCCGGTGATAATCCACTGAGTGCTATTGTCATCATTCTTTGGAAACTGTTGGGTGAGATATTGAGGCCAAACGGTAATAGGTTAAATTCGAAATGACCGTTTGGTATGGAGAAAGCTTATATTGTTTCGACTTTTCTTCCAACTCAATTTGGTGGAAACCCGACATTAGGTCTAGGGTGGAAAAATATTTTGCTCTACCGAGCTGGTCAAGTATGTCGTCGATGCCAAGAGCGCCTCGCAGAACGGAAACGCCAAGGCCAAGGAGTCCAAAGACCCGAAAGAGGCCTCCAAGAAGCAACCGCAACAGTCGGTTCATAACCTTTCAACTTCACGAATCACAATTGTCATAGCCTGGTTGAGAGTTCGAGCGATAATCCTGCTACTCCTACGCTACCTGTAGATATTCCTAAATTCCTTCGCCTAAATTAGAATCGAACGATCTGGTTTTGTGAAACCACTGACAGAATAGCAGTTTAGTTTCCCACGAATCGTTTAACGTTGATCAGCGATCAGGTCTGCAGCATAAGCAACTCCTGCATCACTAGGAACCCGTTCCGAATCTCTCCAGCGGGTTAAGGCGTTAGTTTCTCTCCGGTAAAGTGTATGGTTTTTTGCCGAGTACACAAAGCATTGTTCACGTTTCGGAAATCCGTGGCCAAACCGGAAGACAGCCCGATGTATATTGGGGGCGAGCGACATGCTCTAGCAGTCAGCTTCCGCCCAGATATCCTACGTTCTGGTCTGTCGTAGACACTACAATTGTTACAACTTATAGCAATTAATGCGATGCAGGTGAAAGAGGTTTTAAAACCATTTAACGGAATTCTTCGATTTCGAATTCTTCGAACGGTTCAAGAACACCTCTTCAAACATTCTTGTACACATCAATGCCGCAAGGCAATCCAACCAGCTTTGGTGGTTCAACATTATTAAGCAACGATGTAATGAGTAAAATGTGATTTTAATGTTCAAACATAATAGCAAAAGGACAGAGGGTGTCGTCGCAATAGCTACGCCAAATCATTAATGCTTTTGTAGGTTGGGTTTAATCGTTTAAATCAATTCAGAAACACCCAGCGAAATAAAAATAGCACCACCCAGTTTAAGTTTCAATCAAATGCCTTCTGCTATATGTGCTAAAAACTGTTACGGATTAAACTAGCATGAGTTTGTTTTGTTTGGTTTAGCCGTTTTATGGAAAATCCTGGAAAACTAAAAAAAGGGCCGAAATAAAAATAGCACCACTTATGATTTTCAACAAAATCCATTTGTATTTCTCAAAATTCATCATGGTTTTGGCATTTGTTCATGAACTAACTGATTTCAATTAATTAGCTGATTGCAATTAAATGCGATTTCAGCAATTAAACCAGTGTTTCGAGACAAATAAATCAGAGTTTCAAACGTTAGATGACTGATTTGCTCTGAGCGCTCCAGAACTCGACATTTCAGCATGTTTACACAATCAAATTGCTTTCTGTTTTCATAAACACGGCGTGTAAGCATATACCAAAAAGGTTTTCTATGTGATTCAGATCCGGAAAACGGGTTGACCATTCGATAACTTCTGTATTTTTATCAGAAAACCACGTTTTGTGCGTTGTGAATGAAGAGTTGCCGCATTATCTTGTTGATAAACAAAGCCCTGACCCATCAATGATGATTCAAAAGTATCTCTAACACGTGTACATAATCCTCAAACTGCATTTTTATTATTCTTTATGCCAACGGATGCCTACTTGAGGCAGAAAAAGTTTTCCTATATTTTCAATGTGCGAGCGCCCAAGTTCTTGCCTATCTCTAAATCTAGTCATTGCGCAAATCGAGCTAGTAGTATTGAAAGTCATCTAAACCATCAAGGTTGACCTTTTTTAATCTAAAATGATCGAGTTATTCCATTCGTCGGACAGTAAGTGTGATTTTTCGCGAAGCTCAAATGATACACTTTATGTAGCTTAGTTAGTTTGTGTCCTCCTAGTCTTTTGAGTAACTCCAAGTGCTCACTACCTGCCAGCATTTGTTGTACGTAAAGTATAGTCACTGCCAGATCTAATTTTGCGCGGATTTATGATGTTGATCTTTTCTCATTCACTAAAATCTGTAGCATTGTCTTGTTATGCTTTGCGGAAACCCCACTTTTCTCCCCACAATTCTCGATAGGATCAAGTTTCATCGGCTAACATGACAAAACGGGCGTTCTTCACGTACTCGGCGAACCTGTCCGCCACGTCAGCGGCGTTCCAACTTCTTTGAACGAATTCCCCTCCTGGCTCAACCCAAGCTGGTTGATAAGGAGTGGCCTCCTGTTCTATCGCCATAGCCATCAAGGCCAACACCCAACCTTTGGCATACATAGCCGTGTTATCTACCACCTCCTTGGCTAAACCAATGTTGGCAGCTATCTTCATGGCCACGTCCCTCGCATGGCCGTCCACGGCCTGAAATTGGCCATACGTTGTGGAGACCAGAGTGTAAAATCTCCTCGGGCAACGTGTTCCTGGGGGTCATTTCCTGAGTTACCCCGGACTACGATACTGTTGACAAACACCTCGTCTCCGTTAGTTCCGTTGAACCCTACCACACTTGGATCGTAAACGACACGACTCCTAAACCAACAGATGGCGTTTTGCCCAGTTTCGGGGTCAACCATATCGGCTGGCCGATCGGCCATGTTTCTACCGACTATGGAATGGTCCCCAAAATGAGAAAATCCCTCTCGGTTGTGATTCTCTCGGAGCTCCAAGAGGGCTCGACGTCTTAATCTCTCCCTGTTTTTAGCCGACTTAGTCAACAGTGGTGGTCCACTCGGTTCTTTAATAGAAGGTAAATCAGTGAGGATCTCACTGACCTCCTTTCTTTCTCCTCTCTCTTGGGTGTTTTCACCCACGTTTAGAGGTGGCACGTAATCGGGGTTTTCGAAAAGTTGGTTGAACCGGCCGAAATCCAAAACCCAAGGTAGGGTTTGGACTCCAACGGATCTAACTAACTCCTTACTTACATCCCTGACATGCCGACGGAAGCCCAAACGTTCCAAGAACATCTCAGACACATTTGGCTTAGAATGTCTCGTACCCCACCCCACGTGGCAATCCAGATTTGCTCGGAACAGGTCCTGTGTTGTGTTCACTTTATGTATGAAAAAGTAGGATCTGTTCCCTATGCCCTTCTGGACACCTAGGGGACTGAGGATGACTTCTCCTCTCATCACGTTGAAAGATAAGATAGCCGACCTACAATTACAACCCTCAATTGGGGAGACATCCCCAACTAATAGGTCGATAAGTCGACCTCCCCTCTTCCTACTCCATGATGGAGCGGATAAGTGACGTGCTTTGAACAAATTCCTAAATAGAGGACATCCGTCAATATGTACCTCTGTCTTTAGGCCCACGATATTATTGTAATCCGGTAGAGTATCTCCCTTAGGAATACAAACCCCTCCTGACCTCAAAGAAGAAGTGGCCCACTCCCTCACCGGCCCCAGAGTCACACCAACTACATTTTGGTTGGACTGAGTTCCAATACGGATAGTGGATCCATCCCCAGATTGAGGATCATTCAAAGTTCCGTGTCCGTTGTTCACGTGGCGGTTAACCTCACTCTCAGGTAGACAACCGTAAATCATTCCTGAGGTTTTCAGATTTAGCCTGCTTCCTCTAGGGCAATCTGGGACCCCAGCCATAAGGTGATTTAGCTCTCGACCTGGTGGGCAATCACGGACCCATCCAGGTAGGTTCTGGCTTGGCTTTCTTCCTCCAGGGCAACCATCAACCCTGGTCATGGTGTTGGACATACCGTCCATCGACATTACCACTGGGCACCCGTCGAAGGGCCGACTGTTCCCACACCTAGGTTTAAGGCCGTTGCAGTCTGTAGGCATTTAACTTTCGTATTTAGCACGTCCTGAGTTAGCAGCTCGACGTTTTGGCCAGACAAAAGTCCCCTAGGCAGGAGTGGATTTTAAGTAGTGAGACCATTCTTTGGAAATTTCCTGATG
Source organism: Anopheles aquasalis (assembly GCF_943734665.1). Taxonomy (NCBI): domain Eukaryota; kingdom Metazoa; phylum Arthropoda; class Insecta; order Diptera; family Culicidae; genus Anopheles; species Anopheles aquasalis. Next base: position 32,186,706 of record NC_064878.1, on the reverse strand, counting down.
ATCATCACACATAATTATCACCAACACGGTGACACATCTCGTGGAGTGACGTCCACCAAAGTGGGGATGGCCGAGACGGGTGACGTTTGGAGCCGGTTAGTTGGTGGACCGAGGTCAGGGGGGTGAGACTGATCCAAGTATTCGAACGTTCCCCAACGAAACGTCTCAACACAGTAAGACATCGTGTAGAGATAGGCCCGAGGCCTATTCCCACACAACATCAAATCGTGCCGGAACGTTTCGTCAAGGGCCGTCCGAAAACTCAGATACAGCCACACCACTCCTGACTACGGTCTACTAACCGACCGACTCTAGCCATCACCGATCCCGACCCGTCACTCACCGTAACCAACCACCCTGACGGGGGAATAATGAGCAATTTAACGCTGAGAACCAGTAACCTGGCATTATACAATATAATACTCGCCAATTGGCCGCCTCAGCGCGGGACTTACCTCCCTTGTATAGAGGAGGTTTATCCTTTCCCCTTTCGAGGAGTCGAAGGGGTTTACCCCGGAGCGATAAGCTCAGCTCACGGGATCTCCCCCAACAAATATCCGATCGGGCCTTTCGGCCTTCCCGTTTATTGAATGCTACGCCGGCCGTGGAAGGGCGGGCATTCGCGCAGACGCGAGGCGCAGGACGATGGAGCGCTGGCAGTGTGAGTGGGAGAATGATGCGCGCGGACGCTGGACGTACCGTCTGATCCCAGTCATCAAACGCTGGATTTCGCGCGGTTACGGGGAGGTAAGCTACGACCTGACCCAGTTCCTTACGGGACATGGTTATTTCCGGGAATATCTCCACCGTATAGGGCGAGCCTCCTCGGAAATGTGCCCCGCTTGCGCGGGGGTCGTGGAGTCCCCTGAGCACGTCGTGTTCCGCTGCCCCAGATTCGATGAAGCCAGGGGTAGGACACGAGCCATAATAGGAGAGGAGATCCGCCCGGAGATCATCGTGTCTCTGATGTGCGGAAACCGGGAGGCATTTTGCATTTGATGGGGTAAGTTCGTTTGTGGGAGACGTCATGACGCGACTGTGCTTGGAATGGCGGGAATTCCAAAGACACCAGGCTGTCAACGACCAAAACTTGGTTCCATGAGGGCAGGATGATGATTGTTCCTAGGACGACCATCAGGGATTCTCAGCAACCCGCGCTGACCGTGAGGCCCTATGGGGAGAGGGGAGATAGGCTTAGGCTGAAGCTTCTCTTTAGAGTACCTTGGTACAACGTCTTAATTTGGGAGGGAAAACGGGGATTACGAATGATGAAGTAGGTGGTTTGGATCATCATTCCAAGGAAGTCGTTTTAGACGGTTGTTTCTTGGTGTAAGTGCTTTGGCACTGCCTCTCCTCTGTGTGTAATCTCGAAAGAGGAAAGCCGCGGAGGTGAGGTAACAGGAACCAAGCGAGTGGTTTAGTGGGTGGGAGTCCCACACTGTTCCTGGTGTCTTTGCCCAGGTTCGTATTCCAGTATTCCACTAAGCTTGTAAAATTAAAAAAAAAAAAGGGTCAAGTTTATCGCTATTTTTCAACATTTTTCTATCAGCTGTGTGTGTTTGATGAAGTATTTGAACTATTTTTCTGTTAGATAAGCTCGCTGATTATGGTAGGTTATAATATTTTCCTTTTCCTCGAAAGTAAGATGGTCTGATGGAATCATAGGAACTAAATCAAAAGGAAAAAATATGATTTCACTGATAATTGCACGTACTTAGAGTCCACTATCATAGTTCTGAAAACCAAAACATATTTCTTTAAAATGAGTGAAAAAAGTAAAACTATCCTGAGGTGGTGCTATTTTTATTTCGCACGGTAATTTTTATTAAAAATTGAGTTTTAATGTTCATAACAAAAAAATAATATCCCATATAGAAGTTCAATACATCCAAAAACATGGTGGTGCTATTTTAATTTCGCGCAGCGTATGTAAATTTCTTCTTCTAAAATCAAAAAGAAGCCTTCTAAACATGCTGCCAGTTAACAAATAGAAATCAAACTGACTTTGGTATCGGCATATACTTTTGAATAAAACATAGCTTTGTCGAAGGGATGAACATTAATCAATTATGTAATACGTGTCTGTTAGAGGACTGCAGTCTGGTTGACAATACGACTGATTTCAATATAACATTGTTTTAAAATAATTCATAGCAATTAATGTGATGCAGGTGAAAGAGGGATGGAGTTTCTCTGGAGGAATGGACAAGACATTTCTCTTGAGGACCGCTAAACAATCGGTAGCAATGGGTAAGAAAAGGAATAGAAGAATAATTGAAATAGAGAAAATGAGGATCGATCGAACAATCTCGTTTTGAAACCATCCATCGGAATTCTTCGACTTTCTGTAAATAATGGCCTACAATATTAATCATGGTGCATGAGGAGGAAGATGAGCATCAGCCGAAAGCAAAGCAGGCCAAGCTGTCGCACGATGCCACAATGTTCTTAATTTCTATGGCGTACGTGTGATAATTAGCATCGTTCACGTCACCTTTATAAATCGAACTGGGCAGCCTCGGGCTGTATCCATACAAAAGTTCATATGGCGTAAATTTGGTGGACGAGTTTACTGTAGTATTGTACTCGTAACAAAAGATAGGGAGAAAATTGTCCCACACATGAGGATCTCCTATTACATACTGCCTATGGTAAGTTTTGAGCTCTCTATTGGCTCTATCCACTAGGTTAGCCTGGGGATGGTAAGCGCTAGTGTTGATCTTTTTTCCGCTCCGTTAAAGGGAGCACGACGATATCCATAAAAATCTCTTCAAACGGTTCAGCGGTCTTGGTTGTGATTTTCATGGGGATACGATTGTACTAGCAGATTTTATTTTTCTGACAAGATTCGCATTTGCGAACGTAATCCTCAATATCGCGTCTCATGTTAGTCCAATGGTATATTGCTGCTAGCCTCTTTCTCATTCGTTTCGCGCCCACATGCCCCTAGAGATGCATCGTGAAACTCTCGTAGCAACGTCGGTACCTCGTGCGGTTGCACTTCTATTCTTTCAGAAGCCGTGTTGTACAGGGAGAAAGCGAAACCATGCTGTACTCCCAAAAATTGTACCATCTCAAAGATCTCAAACTGTTTAAACGATAGGATCAGAATTTCATAATCAGTTTCAGTCATTTCCCCCAGCTTCAACAAGCACTGGTGGAACCTATCGAAAAACAACGTACTGTTAATTAACGAGTTACTCTTCCCTTCTAAACTAACTCCCAAAATCTTTGCTTCAGGCACATGCACTACGCAGTGCGACGTGTAGTCTTTCACTCCGTGCACCGGTGTCCATAGCTTTGAGATCTCGCTATACACGAATCTGCTATTTAAAATAACAATGCGGTATCGCGAGGGGTCGTTTTCCATTTTCCGGACAAACCGGATCTTACTCAACTTGATTGCGTTTTCCGACCTATCGAACTGCTCATATAATTCCTGTGAGTGCATTTCTTCCTGCGACACATCATCTTCCGCTGACGGTAAATTCATCAAATCTGCGGTACGTGGGTCAGTGTCGTCTGGTCGTCGCGTATCAGGAACAGGAGGGGTTTCCACACGTTTCGCATGTTCGGCGTCTTTTTGCAGTTTCTTCTTCTGCTGCCGTGTCATGATGGCCATCACTGGCGCTTCTTCCAACTCCTCAGTTACTTCTTTTGTCATGTCCGACGACGGTATGCGTGACAGAAAATCTGCCACCACGTTTTCGCTACCTTGCTTGTAGCGGATATCACATTCAAAACCCTGCAACTGCAATCTCAGTCGAGTCAGGGTGGGCGAGGTTTCTTTCAAGCGCCAAATAGAAACCAGCGGCCTATGGTCCGTATACACGATAAATCGCTGACCATACACATAGTGTCGGAAGTACTTTGCTGCCCATACGATTGCGAGCAGTTCCTTCTCAATGGTATGGTATCGTTCCTCGGCGTCGATCAACGCGCGGCTAGCAAAGGCTATTGGCCTGGTCATGGTCTTTTCATTCGACAGCACCGCTCCGATTGCATAATTGCTGGCATCGGTGGTAAGAACAAAAGTGTCAGCATAATTGGGGCGCACCAGCAACGGCTTGCTCACCAAGGTGGACTTGAGGTCGTCAAACGCCGCTTGACACTGCGGTGACCAAAGAAATTTAACGCCCTTCTTTAGCAAGTCGTTAAGCGGCTTGCGCATAGTCGCTACGCCCGGTATGAACTTAGCATAAAAGTTAACGGTTCCTAGCACGGAACTGGCCTGCCCTACAGTCGTTGGCGGCTTCAGCGCCGCGATTTTGCTGACGCTCTCCCTCAGTGGCTTGACACCATGTATATCAATGTGGTGACCCAGATGACCATTGTATTTCTTCACACAACAGCTGGCATTTCTTCGGCTCTTTTTTTTTTTTTTGTAAAGCAAGGTTGAAAAATCTTCCAAAGACGTTGTGCGGGATTCACTCCAGTGCCTACCCGCTAAAAACATTCCTTGCTCTTCATCACTGCCTCGATCCCTCCCCCGGGACCACGTCGAGGTGACTACTTCGGGGGGAGGGCTGGACGCTTACGCCTCTCCTAGTGTTGGGATCCTCTGATCTTTTCTCCACCTAGCCTGGAGCGTGGACATCTTTCCTCGGACTGAGCGGCTTACCGCTTTCCATGTTCCTTCGTTTCTACACATTTCTACCACGATGTTGTCGGCTCTCAGCCCCGCTAGCGCCGTCCGCTCCGCTGCGAATCTGGGGCACTCGAACACCACGTGCTCCGGTGTTTCGTCGACGCCATTCCCACATTCCGGACACGCCGGTGATTCGGCGTGGCCGAATCGGTGATGGTAGCTCCGGTAACAACCGTGTCCCGACAGGAACTGGGTCAGGAAGAAGTGTACCTCGCCATGCCGCCTGTTGAGCCATGGTTCCAGCTCTGGTATGAGCCGGTGTGTCCACCGACCATTCTGGGCTTGGTCCCATTGCCTATGCCACCGGGCTAACGACTGCCTCCTGGCCGCCTCTCGTGCGCCTTTGACGCTTCTTCGTTGGCTGCACTCTTGGTCCTCGGCGAGTATGATGCCAATGGGTATCATTCGCGCGATGACGCAAGTCGCTTCCGACGATATCGTTCTGTATGCGCTTGTCACTCGCATGGTCATAAGTCGGTTCAGCTGTTCAGCTTTGTGAGGTTACCCGCTTGAGACGACAGTGCCGAGCTCCACACAGGTCCTCCGTACCTTAGTATTGACGTCGAGACGTTGGCGTATAGACGTCTAATACTACTGCGCGGTCCGTAGCTGTTCGGGAGGATCCTGGAGAGCGCATTGATCGCTTTAGTCGCCTTCTCATAGGCGTAGTCTACGTGGCTGTTGAAGTTGAGCCGATCGTCGATCATGACGCCCAGGTACTTCAGCTGCCGTTTCGAGGTGATCTCGACCGGTTTCTTCCCACCGCGACTTACTTCGATGACTCCGTGCTGCACAGGTTTGCAGTTGCTGATCATCATCAGCTCATTCGCCAACATTTGGCCCTCTTCGACCGATGTCCCTTTCACGGCAAGGACGATATCATCGGCAAAGCCGACTATCTGCACGCCTTCCGGTAATCGGAGTGTCAGAACGCCGTCATACATGGCGTTTCACAGGCACGGCCCCAGTATGAAGCCCTGTGGGACGCCCGCGGTAATCTTCACCTTCCTGCGACCCTCTGCCGTGTCGTAGAGTAGTACTCTATTCTCAAAGTAGCTCCGCAGGATTCGGCACAGATACCCCGGCACCCGCATACGGTGAAGCGCTTTCGCTATGGCCTCCCAGCTGGCACTGTTGAAGGCGTTGGCGATATCGAGCGTCACTAACGCGCCGTACCGGTCTCCCGTTCTCTTCTTGCTGCGTACTTCTTCCGCCCTTCCAACCACCGTGGCGATCGCGTCCACTGTCGATCGTCCTCTCCTGAACCCGAACTGCCTCTCCGATAGACCATTCTCTCCTTCCGTATACCTGGAGAGGCGGTTCTGGATGACGGTCTCCAGTAGCTTGCCCATCGTGTCGATCAGGCATATCGGCCTGTATGATGATGCCTCACCGGGGGGCTTCCCTGGCTTTGGCAAAAGCACCAGCTTCTGCCTTTTCCATTTGTCCGGGAAGTGTCCTTCGGTCAGTACCTTCTGCAGGACGACTCGAAACACGTCGGGGGCTTCCCTGATCGCGGTTTTCACCGCATCGTTCGGGATCCCATCCGGCCCGGTATCAATGCGTTCGTCGGTAGCTTCTTCCCGATTTCCAGAATCTCTTCCTTTGTAATCTGGATTTCTACTGCGATGCTCTCTTCGTCGTCTACATACGGAGTTGTTGGCCACGCCGTCGGCTCGTGGGTCGGGAAAAGCTTCTTCACTATCTCTTCCTGTTTGCTGCCCCACTCTTCCGCCCAGGCGTTGAAGTCACCTCCGATTACAACTGGTTGGCGTCCAGCTAGCTCCCCGGTAAGGTTGTCCAGCATTTTCTGAAACTGGTCCAGCCCCCAACTCGAGGGGGGGGGGGGGGGGGGCATAGCAGCTACACAAGAAGGTACCGTTGACTTTGGCGATCACGAATCCCTGTTGTGAGCAGGACACCACTTCATCGATCGAGTGCCTTCCCGTTACCCAGATTGCAGCCTTCTTCGTGCTATCGCTGACCCAGGTAGTGTTGTTAATGCCTTCCGGTATGCGGTACGGTTCCGAGATCAGCGCCACGTCGCACTTTGCTTCTGCTGTTGTTTGCTTTAGCAGTAGCTGTGCCGCCTCACAGTGGTTGAGGTTCACCTGGATGAACTCCAGTACTGTTTGGTGCCTGCGCTCGTACGGTTTGTTGCTTTGCACCGCGGTCCTCCTAGGGAGTGATTGTTGTCACCGCTGGCTGCGCAGAGCATACACGCCGCGCTCGCCGTACAGTCCTTGGCGATATGCCCCTCTCCACCACATTTGAAGCAGAGCTTCGATCTGTCCGGACCGTTACAGTCCCGCGACAGATGTCCCCGCTCCAGGCACTTGTAGCACTTTTTATCGCACAGCTGTGCTGGTGGCGTTTCAACTCCGGCAACGCGCATAGTAGCTTGTATGTTGCCTTGCGCACGATCTTGCGTAGCACCTTGCACGGCTCCTTGCGTAACACTTCGCGCGGCGCTTATCAGACCATCACTCTCCCCGCGGACCGTTGGTGAGAGCGGCGGCGAATGTTTCATCTTCGTACTCTTGGAGAATCCCTCCATCGCACCACTGCCTGCAGTCACTCCACGCACTCTGTCACTGCGCACCGTAAAGCCCGAGCACTCGAACTGCCGAGCACTGTCCCTAGCGACCTGCCAGCGCCCTTCCGTATCCAAGCTGATGAACCGGCTGCACCCTTCTACCGCGCGGCAAACTCCTCCGCACCCGACACACTTACTTGCCGGCGGATTGGACGCGCTGGAGGACGAAGACGGACGGAAGACGGACGACGGCGGACTGTACGCGCTGTTTGGTGATACCGTTCTGGGCACAGGCCCCTGACGCGCTGCCTCCGTCGTATACTCTGGCTGTGGGTCCCTGCATTGAGTCCAGGAGAGGGGCCTGAAGGTTTCTGCCGTTGCGTACAGCCATTGACTGAACGTGGTGAGGTTCGCCACCTCCCCGGTCGTCTGCGTCGCCCACATCTGCTGTACCGAGACTGGTAGCTTCCCCAGTAACTGGTGCAGCAGGGAGCTGTTGTAGCAGTGCTCCGGTGCCCCACAAATCTCGTTGCTCGTTGCTACGCAGTTCTGCACCGCTACCGCAAAGTCGATTAGTTCGTCCCATCGTCCTTCCCGGACCGACTGTAACCGACTCATCCTCTCGGTCAGCGAGTGCACGATACGCAGGGGTTGGCCGAAGCGCATCTTTAACCTCGCGATCACCTTCTCTACGTTGTTCGGGTGCAGTAGCAACGATTTCACCGTGTCGTACGCCTTCCCGCGGAGACTCTTCTCCAGGCGCATGATGTTCTCGTCCGCGGTGAAGCCGCACATCCTCGTGCTTCTGTTGAAGTTGGAAAGGAAGTTTGGCCACTGTTCCGGGTCACCGCTGAACGCTGGCAGCTCCTTCGGGACGGCGTGTCTCGCTGCGACCTGCGACCTCGACAGTTGGAATTCGCCCATCGAATCACCCCAGCTGTCGCCGAAGTCCGGATCGGTGGGCGTGTGGATCGCTGTCGAGCTGGTCGGTAAACGGCGGGCCGGTTCGGCTGTGCGCTTGGGCTCCCGTGGGTCTGGATGGTAACTAACGTGGTGCCGTGAAACTCCCACTCCTCCATTTTCCTCGCGATCGCTCATCGCGGACTCCCGGGTGCTTTCGCGGTAACTTTCCGGGTGTCGTGATGCTTTGGCCCTTTCGCTCTCCCATCGATCGTGCGTATCCTCTCCCATTAAGCCGGGATCATAGAGGTCGCTGAGCAGAAGCGTCTGTCGGCGCTTCTGGAGCTCGCTTCTCCATCTTTGGTATTCTTCTTGCTGCTTCTGGAACTCCTGTTCTCGTTGTTGGAACTCTTTCTCCCGCTGCTGGCACTCCTTCGCCAGGCGTTCCATCGCTAGCAGCTTCTTCTCGTTCGCCTCGCGCTGGAACGTGCTCGTCGAGCCTCTCACGCTCAGCACGATCCTTGGCGCGGTTACCTTCGCCGCGCTCAATGATGGCCGCGGCTGCGATGGTGACGGGTTCGTCGCTCCCTGTTGACCCGGCTCTGGTAGGAGATCGCGATCGGCGTCCTCGCCTTGTGGCGGCGTCTTCGCCTTGCCCCCTTTCCGGCGGCATTCCTTTTGGCCTTTTAGCGCCTTGGTTGTGGGTGCTGACTGCTTTTCCGCCGACGGCGATATCCTCCTGGTATTCGCACTTGCACCAGCCTTCACTGCGCTATCCGCCACATCTACACTTCCTACCATCGCGCCCGAACCGAACTCGTTGCGCGCGAAACCTTCCACCGAACGTGCCAATCACTTGAATCACTCCGCGTGCGTGTCGAACCGTTAACTTCGGATAGCAACTTTGGGCGCTTTTGCACAAACTAATTTTTGAGTGTAATGATTGTGAGCTACACCTCCGCAGAATTCAGGTTTTTGTAGTCTTTATTGCGGTAAGTCTCAAAAATTTGCCCGCCTTCCGCGGTGGTTCACATATCACTCCTTATCACGCACCCCGTGGAGCACAAACCGCCTAAACTTGCAAGTACCATGGTCGCGGGCTTGCGCGCAAGTGAGCTACTTGCGGCTGTTCGCAGGCTCTACCGATAGCCGTGGCTATCGGTAACAACAAATATACAATTATTATCTATTACTAATACTACCTTAACCCTAACTCTACACGACTCTACAATATCAACCTAACCTACCAACTATAACTATATATTGTACTTTGGGTGAGACAATCTCATGTTAGGTTTCAGGAAAGTTTCATTTAACGTGGCAACATCAATTTGATTGTTAACTAAAAACTGGAAGAATGCCGTTTGCATTCCAAGTTAACCATCTTAGATTATTTGGCTTAGACATTATTAAAACAGTATTTGGCTGTTACCTTAATAACCAAGGTGATAAGATCTTTTTTTGAGCGGACTGTGCTCATGCCGGTGAAAACATCTTCGATGATCTGCCCTATCTCGCTGCTGTTGAACATGTCGCTCTGCGGGGGGACCCTTCTATGGTCTTTGAAGAGATTGGCAAAGTCCGGTTGTCTCGGCCTTTGCGTTTGTTCTGGCTGCTGGTGTTGGTGCAGCGCAGGGAAACGTTCGCTATTGTAGATGAACGGTCTCGGACGCAGTTGTGCCGGTACCTTTGGTGTTGGTCGAGCCTTGCAGCCGGTGTAATTAGCCTTGTGGTGCTCTCCGCAGTTGGCGCATTTCAGCTTGTTTGGAGCGAGCTTCTTCTCCGGATTGAGTGATGCCTGTGTTAGTGGGCATTCCTGAGATTTGTGCGTGCCAGCACACTTCACGCACACCGATGGTAGATAACAGTTAGCGCTGCCGTGTCCGTACTTTTGGCCGCACGTTGCGCAATTCAGCCAGGCTGATGGTACCTGCTGTGAAGTGAAGCAGGTACATTGCTTGCTCGTCGTTTCGGATTTGCATGGCTTTTATTGCCACTGGTGCAATGTTATTCGCCTTAAGCGCTTCCAAAATGTCACTCGGTTCCATTTCGGGCAGACCGAAGAGAATGATTTTAGTTGTTCTGTCTTCCGGGGGTGATGCGTGTAAAACGCCACCTTGCTGTCGCTGAATTTGCGGTGGATGGTCGTGAAATCGGCGACGTTGTTCACCGATACGACTTATTTTTGGTACTCGTCTAACGGGATTTTGACGTCCCGTCCTCTACGAGCCTTTGTTTTGCTGCGAACCCCCATGGTTGGAGGCCGAGCGTTGATTTTGATTTCTCTTTTGGTAATCTTCGTCGCTGGTTTTGTTCAGAATCCGATTACACAACCTGTCTCCACGGAGGCTGGGCGACGACTGATCGTCGCATGAGAGGTTACTTAGTTCTCCACAGAATATTTTGAACTGTGTGCGATTTGACGTTGGGTGCGGTAACGCTTCAATTTCGGTTCCATCAATCAATTTTGTTAGCTTTTTTTTGTTTGTGAACAGTTTTTCGTCTCTGGTTTTCGTCTGGTCGTCTGAATATATCATTCATTGCCACTACTATTTAGATAAGCTTGTTCGACTGTGCCCAATGGTTGAATTGATTTGGCTGCTACAAATGGGTTATCAAACCTACTCTCCTTGTTTCTTAGCTTAAGCAGTATTACCTTTATTGGCCCATACTTCTTGTCAGCGTCCATCCACTCCGGGATGGTCCGATTGTTTGGTCTACTAACCATCCTCCTACTTACGGGCGCAGAAGCCCTTTTTTGATTCGGGCTACCTTTCCTAGCTTCAGCTACACTTGTCACTGGTATACACAGGTTATCGTCCCCTCCTCCTTTCTCGCTCGTCTTTCTTTCACTCAATAGAGTGATCAATAGAGAATACTCTAGCACTTTCAGAAACGTGTGTTCGCTTCCGCTTGACGATTGCGACTGATAAATGTTAAGTGGTTGTGGTTCACATGGCACAGTAGTAATTCAATTATGTGCGATTCGCTGCGCAATATGTAGTTGCTTCGTAATAGTATGCGTTTTCCGTCTTTGATTACTGAATCAATGAATTTGTATTCGATTGATGTGTTCGAGTAATGCGTTCGAGTAATGCGGGATCATTAACATGTATATTACGTGGGCATCACTTAAGATGGCTTGTGTATCTGTCTCCATTCGTATTTCTTGTAATGAATGGGGTCCATTCAGTTGCATTTAAATTGTTTGAAATTTTTGATTTCTTTAATGTTTATGGGATGCAATACCCTAACATGTCATTTTGCTTAATTTTTGCTGGTCCTATTGAGGTTACTATCATAGCATCGTTCGTGACGTCTTGTATCAGTACTTCGGCTTGTTTTGCTACCGCAAGTAGTAGTATCAGTTGGGGAATACCACAATCTGATTGATCGGGTTTTTTTAAGTTCTTTATTGCCAAGCTTAAAAAAACGTGTCACGATGGTGTCACAACTCGTACTGCCGCTTGCTGTGCGGTCGAGACACTCATCGCGTACAGATCTGGTTGTATTAGTTTTTCTCGCAAAGGGAACGTTTCGCTCTCTCCCCGACACCGGCAGTGCAGACACCCATCATGCAAGCGTTTGACGGTTTTCGTAACACCCTCCCCCGTGTCTTTACTCCGGTGCCCTGGTATCCACATCTAGCACAGCTATATTCACCGCCGCTCGATCATTTCTTAGATCGCGGTTGAGGTTTTCACGGTCACGGACGGACGGACTTGTCCATCTCGGTTCACTACAGAGTAGTGATGGGATTTTCAAAAAAATTCGGAACGGATCGGAACCAGGTTAAAGAACCTTCGGCTAAAGCTAAAGAGCTTTCGGAACGGATCCGCGGAACTGGGTGCAAAGAATCTGTTTGAAGAACCTGGTGAAACATTGAAAAACAAGTTGGAAATAATAATTTTGGATTTAATAAAAACAGACTACAAAATAATTCGTTTCACAACACATTCACTTGCTATTCAATTCAATTCAATTCATAAACTTAAGTTCATTTAATTCTTCATAGACTTAACTACGTATTTCATGATTATTACAATTAATGATCATAAAATTATTTTATCGATTAAAATTATATTTTCGAAATATCGTGCGATTTCTTTTCTCTGCCATGATCTGCCCAGCTTTGGAAAACACCCTTTCGCATGGTACAAATGTTGCTGGGATACACATTACCTGAAGCATGATATCATGTAAGTTCGGATACATGTGCTTCCACTTTTTCCACCATACTAAAAGATCACACTTCCTATCTAAATCCCCGTGCTTGAGATAACTGTCTACTTCATAATTTGCTGCTGAAGTAGGGTTATTGCTCGGCATTAAATATTGTTTGTTTTTATCGTAGTCGACCCATAATAGATCTACAACATTTGAGCAAATACGTGGTCTACAACATTTGAGCAAATAGCTGCTGTTGTTCAAATCGGTCCAGCCAACGGTGGTTATTGCTATGTACTTGGCCTTGTCAATTTCATCCTTAACTTTTTTCATCGTTTCATTAAACATTATAGGAATTAAAGAATTTGTAACGGTTTTCTGGATGGAACTTTATAACGGGGGTTTAATATTCGTTACGGCATTAAACCCCACTTGAAATTGAATTTGATTGATTTGAGATTGATTGAAATTGATTTGAAACTTTCCTCTTCTACTCTTGAAAATGGGTGATAGCCCAGAATTTTCACATTTTACTCGAGGCTACCGTAGAGACGACTTGTCACTCGATCTGTCACTTACGCACACCGCCCGGGCCTATTGGCTTGCAGCCGCTCGTCGAGTCGTTATCAATAGGTACGTATGTCAGTATCCGACAGTTAACGATGTTTTCTGTTTCTTCGAACGATGTTTTCGTCTTCGATATTCCATCGTGGATTCACCTGTCCGTTTCGGTGGTGTTGGCCAGTTCTCCTCAGGTCCTTGCAGGAAGGGCTTTCTGCCATTAGTTGCGGAGGCCCGGCCTATTTCGTGGTGTCATCCGCGGGAATCAGCTGGCTGGGAACCCAGCGCTACTCTGCCAAGTGAGTTGTCGCGAGGATTTTACCAATTCGAAACGCAACATATTGGCTGTAGCGTCGACTGTTGGAGTTCAGCCAACACAATACGCCGTTGGAGTCGGTCCAGAAGACTCTGTCAGTTACGTCCAGCAACGGTGATTGCTTGATCGGGCGGTCCAGCTTTGCTCCTAACATTGCTGAATTCAGTTCCATCCGAGGTATGGACGTAAACGTCAGAGGTTCGACCTTGGTTTTGCTGGCTAGCATACACCACCATGTCACACCATTCTGTCTCACTAGAATAAAGCACGCGGTCGTTATGCCATCTTCGTTGGCGTCGACGAACGTGTGTATTGGTTTGGTGGATGATTGTCAATCTATTGCTTCGCTATCCCTGCGAGGCACTTGTAGTTTCTCAACCGTTGCGAGTACGTGCAACCATAAACTCCATTTGCGGAAGGCATCGTAATAGATTTCATCGTCCCACCCTATTTTCGGGTGTCCGTCTAATGTTTGCTCTGCTAATACAAGGAATTCGACTGTTCGCACCCCACTTAGGTTGTACTTTTTCGTCCCTTGCTGTTGACTTAGGGTCTGTAGATTGATGATCATGGAGTTCTCCTTCATGCGGTCAGTTCTGCCGGTTCAACGGAGACGCAGGGGTTGAGTGGGTCCTGCGCTGACTCATTTTGGTCACTCCTGCCTGCTCGTCAGTCAGCGATAGTTTTACTAAACTCTCTGTTTTTTTAAGTATTGAGCGTTATAGCGCATCTAGCAGACAATAGCGAGAATAGCCCGACAATAGAGATTTGAGAAAGTCAAATTTCAAAATTTTTATGGATTTGACATTGGCTTTGACATAATTCTCAATTCTCTGCTTTTTCGGTAAGACGCGAGAACTCAACGGTATTCGGCAGTATCGATCTTCATTCTGCCTGGGCCTTCAACCGGCGATTAGCAAAATTTCCCGACAACGAAAAAAAACCCGCTGTTCTTTCTCGCTGTCGCTTTGCACTGATTCTCGCTGGTTTCTCTTCATACTCTCTTTTCTTTCTACTTTGTCTTCTTTCTATTCTCGCCTGGATGGCGCTGCTAATGATCGCTTTTATCGATGTGTGGCACCTGTGGACCGGTACCCAAAAATATCTAACAGCCTGAAACGAGGAACCAATGAGAAAGTTCATGACCATCTCAATCTGCTGCAGACACTACGCAGAAGCTTCGTTATCGCTATCGTAATGAGGAAGCTCCATGTGTATGCGTTCCCGGAATCTCTTCATCTATCTTACACTCCGTGCGGCGAATTACCAATTTACCCTTGTGCCTTCTTTGGGCCGACCATTACTCCATGATCGCCCCGATGCATTTCCCAAATTCAGCACCATCACTAACTACATTCCTGGCATTAAATGCCTCGATCATATGTTGACTTGCTGTTATCAGCGGAGCTTGTTGAACACTCCGTGGAGTGCGATCTCTTTCTAGAGAATGTTTTGAGAAGCGTATCGTTATAATAGATATTTATTCTATCTAACCACTGACTCGCATCGATCGTTGGCAGCGTTGGCCATTCGTTTTACGCACCAACCTCTGCGCCGGTCGTCAACCTCCTGGGGTGTTTACACTTCTAACTTAACTCAATCAATCGACTTAACTTAAGTGTTTGCATGCGTGATGTGGTTGGTTTTGTAATGGCCTTTTTGTGACCCGACGACACAATACACTTTACACTAAAAGGATATCACTACGGCACTGCCGATTCTAAACAGGATGTTATGCTGCACAAGAAATATCTCAGCAAAAGCTAAGGAGTATGGAAACGCTTAGGCTGTTGTTGTTGAAATGTTTCGCGCACAGCACCGAAAATTGTACGATCACAATCAGAAAGGGATCACAACGCACAGTAGTACAAACCATTATCACCCACTCGCTTCTCATTGGCACTAAGGGGACACAAATTAACACAAACAAACGCGCAGACACGTAGGCTGAAAGGATATCACTACGGCACTGCCGATTCTAAACAGGATGTTATGCTGCACAAGAAATATCTCAACAAAAGCTAAGGAGTATGGAAACGCTTAGGCTTTTGTTGTTGAGATGTTTCGCGCACAGCACCGAAAATTGTACGATCACAATCAGAAAGGGATCACAACGCACAGTAGTACAAACCATTATCACCCACTCGCTCCTCATTGGCACTAAGGGGACACAAATTAACACAAACAAACGCGCAGACACGTAGGCTAAAAGGATATCACTACGGCACTGCCGATTCTAAACAGGATGTTATGCTGCACAAGAAATATCTCAGCAAAAGCTAAGGAGTAAGGAAACGCTTAGGCTGTTGTTGTTGAGATGTTTCGCGCACAGCACCGAAAATTGTACGATCACAATCAGAAAGGGATCACAACGCACAGTAGTACAAACCATTATCACCCACTCGCTCCTCATTGGCACTAAGGGGACACAAATTAACACAAACAAACGCGCAGACACGTAGGCTGATAGGATATCACTACGGCACTGCCGATTCTAAACAGGATGTTATGCTGCACAAGAAATATCTCAGCAAAAGCTAAGGAGTAAGGAAACGCTTAGGCTGTTGTTGTTGAGATGTTTCGCGCACAGCACCGAAAATTGTACGATCACAATCAGAAAGGGATCACAACGCACAGTAGTACAAACCATTATCACCCACTCGCTCCTCATTGGCACTAAGGGGACACAAATTAACACAAACAAACGCGCAGACACGTAGGCTGATAGGATATCACTACGGCACTGCCGATTCTAAACAGGATGTTATGCTGCACAAGAAATATCTCAGCAAAAGCTAAGGAGTAAGGAAACGCTTAGGCTGTTGTTGAGATGTTTCGCGCACAGCACCGAAAATTGTACGATCACAATCAGAAAGGGATCACAACGCACAGTAGTACAAACCATTATCACCCACTCGCTTCTCATTGGCACTAAGGGGACACAAATTAACACAAACAAACGCGCAGACACGTAGGCTGAAAGGATATCACTACGGCACTGCCGATTCTAAACAGGATGTTATGCTGCACAAGAAATATCTCAGCAAAAGCTAAGGAGTATGGAAACGCTTAGGCTGTTGTTGTTGAGATGTTTCGCGCACAGCACCGAAAATTGTACGATCACAATCAGAAAGGGATCACAACGCACAGTAGTACAAACCATTATCACCCACTCGCTCCTCATTGGCACTAAGGGGACACAAATTAACACAAACAAACGCGCAGACACGTAGGCTGATAGGATATCACTACGGCACTGCCGATTCTAAACAGGATGTTATGCTGCACAAGAAATATCTCAGCAAAAGCTAAGGAGTATGGAAACGCTTAGGCTTTTGTTGTTGAGATGTTTCGCGCACAGCACCGAAAATTGTACGATCACAATCAGAAAGGGATCACAACGCACAGTAGTACAAACCATTATCACCCACTCGCTCCTCATTGGTACTAAGGGGACACAAATTAACACAAACAAACGGGCAGACACGTAGGCTAAAAGGATATCACTACGGCACTGCCGATTCTAAACAGGATGTTATGCTGCACAAGAAATATCTCAACAAAAGCTAAGGAGTATGGAAACGCTTAGGCTTTTGTTGTTGAGATGTTTCGCGCACAGCACCGAAAATTGTACGATCACAATCAGAAAGGGATCACAACGCACAGTAGTACAAGCCATTATCACCCACTCGCTTCTCATTGGCACTAAGGGGACACAAATTAACACAAACAAACGCGCAGACACGTAGGCTGAAAGGATATCACTACGGCACTGCCGATTCTAAACAGGATGTTATGCTGCACAAGAAATATCTCAACAAAAGCTAAGGAGTATGGAAACGCTTAGGCTTTTGTTGTTGAGATGTTTCGCGCACAGCACCGAAAATTGTACGATCACAATCAGAAAGGGATCACAACGCACAGTAGTACAAACCATTATCACCCACTCGCTTCTCATTGGCACTAAGGGGACACAAATTAACACAAACAAACGCGCAGACACGTAGGCTGAAAGGATATCACTACGGCACTGCCGATTCTAAACAGGATGTTATGCTGCACAAGAAATATCTCAGCAAAAGCTAAGGAGTAAGGAAACGCTTAGGCTGTTGTTGTTGAGATGTTTCGCGCACAGCACCGAAAATTGTACGATCACAATCAGAAAGGGATCACAACGCACAGTAGTACAAACCATTATCACCCACTCGCTCCTCATTGGCACTAAGGGGACACAAATTAACACAAACAAACGCGCAGACACGTAGGCTAAAAGGATATCACTACGGCACTGCCGATTCTAAACAGGATGTTATGCTGCACAAGAAATATCTCAGCAAAAGCTAAGGAGTAAGGAAACGCTTAGGCTGTTGTTGTTGAGATGTTTCGCGCACAGCACCGAAAATTGTACGATCACAATCAGAAAGGGATCACAACGCACAGTAGTACAAACCATTATCACCCACTCGCTCCTCATTGGTACTAAGGGGACACAAATTAACACAAACAAACGGGCAGACACGTAGGCTAAAAGGATATCACTACGGCACTGCCGATTCTAAACAGGATGTTATGCTGCACAAGAAATATCTCAACAAAAGCTAAGGAGTATGGAAACGCTTAGGCTTTTGTTGTTGAGATGTTTCGCGCACAGCACCGAAAATTGTACGATCACAATCAGAAAGGGATCACAACGCACAGTAGTACAAACCATTATCACCCACTCGCTCCTCATTGGCACTAAGGGGACACAAATTAACACAAACAAACGCGCAGACACGTAGGCTAAAAGGATATCACTACGGCACTGCCGATTCTAAACAGGATGTTATGCTGCACAAGAAATATCTCAGCAAAAGCTAAGGAGTAAGGAAACGCTTAGGCTGTTGTTGTTGAGATGTTTCGCGCACAGCACCGAAAATTGTACGATCACAATCAGAAAGGGATCACAACGCACAGTAGTACAAACCATTATCACCCACTCGCTCCTCATTGGCACTAAGGGGACACAAATTAACACAAACAAACGCGCAGACACGTAGGCTAAAAGGATATCACTACGGCACTGCCGATTCTAAACAGGATGTTATGCTGCACAAGAAATATCTCAGCAAAAGCTAAGGAGTAAGGAAACGCTTAGGCTGTTGTTGTTGAGATGTTTCGCGCACAGCACCGAAAATTGTACGATCACAATCAGAAAGGGATCACAACGCACAGTAGTACAAACCATTATCACCCACTCGCTCCTCATTGGTACTAAGGGGACACAAATTAACACAAACAAACGGGCAGACACGTAGGCTAAAAGGATATCACTACGGCACTGCCGATTCTAAACAGGATGTTATGCTGCACAAGAAATATCTCAACAAAAGCTAAGGAGTATGGAAACGCTTAGGCTTTTGTTGTTGAGATGTTTCGCGCACAGCACCGAAAATTGTACGATCACAATCAGAAAGGGATCACAACGCACAGTAGTACAAGCCATTATCACCCACTCGCTTCTCATTGGCACTAAGGGGACACAAATTAACACAAACAAACGCGCAGACACGTAGGCTGAAAGGATATCACTACGGCACTGCCGATTCTAAACAGGATGTTATGCTGCACAAGAAATATCTCAACAAAAGCTAAGGAGTATGGAAACGCTTAGGCTTTTGTTGTTGAGATGTTTCGCGCACAGCACCGAATATTGTACGATCACAATCAGAAAGGGATCACAACGCACAGTAGTACAAGCCATTATCACCCACTCGCTCCTCATTGGTACTAAGGGGACACAAATTAACACAAACAAACGGGCAGACACGTAGGCTAAAAGGATATCACTACGGCACTGCCGATTCTAAACAGGATGTTATGCTGCACAAGAAATATCTCAGCAAAAGCTAAGGAGTAAGGAAACGCTTAGGCTGTTGTTGTTGAGATGTTTCGCGCACAGCACCGAAAATTGTACGATCACAATCAGAAAGGGATCACAACGCACAGTAGTACAAACCATTATCACCCACTCGCTCCTCATTGGCACTAAGGGGACACAAATTAACACAAACAAACGCGCAGACACGTAGGCTAAAAGGATATCACTACGGCACTGCCGATTCTAAACAGGATGTTATGCTGCACAAGAAATATCTCAACAAAAGCTAAGGAGTATGGAAACGCTTAGGCTTTTGTTGTTGAGATGTTTCGCGCACAGCACCGAAAATTGTACGATCACAATCAGAAAGGGATCACAACGCACAGTAGTACAAACCATTATCACCCACTCGCTTCTCATTGGCACTAAGGGGACACAAATTAACACAAACAAACGCGCAGACACGTAGGCTGAAAGGATATCACTACGGCACTGCCGATTCTAAACAGGATGTTATGCTGCACAAGAAATATCTCAACAAAAGCTAAGGAGTATGGAAACGCTTAGGCTTTTGTTGTTGAGATGTTTCGCGCACAGCACCGAAAATTGTACGATCACAATCAGAAAGGGATCACAACGCACAGTAGTACAAACCATTATCACCCACTCGCTCCTCATTGGCACTAAGGGGACACAAATTAACACAAACAATCGCGCAGACACGTAGGCTAAAAGGATATCACTACGGCACTGCCGATTCTAAACAGGATGTTATGCTGCACAAGAAATATCTCAACAAAAGCTAAGGAGTATGGAAACGCTTAGGCTTTTGTTGTTGAGATGTTTCGCGCACAGCACCGAAAATTGTACGATCACAATCAGAAAGGGATCACAACGCACAGTAGTACAAACCATTATCACCCACTCGCTTCTCATTGGCACTAAGGGGACACAAATTAACACAAACAAACGCGCAGACACGTAGGCTGAAAGGATATCACTACGGCACTGCCGATTCTAAACAGGATGTTATGCTGCACAAGAAATATCTCAACAAAAGCTAAGGAGTATGGAAACGCTTAGGCTTTTGTTGTTGAGATGTTTCGCGCACAGCACCGAAAATTGTACGATCACAATCAGAAAGGGATCACAACGCACAGTAGTACAAACCATTATCACCCACTCGCTCCTCATTGGCACTAAGGGGACACAAATTAACACAAACAATCGCGCAGACACGTAGGCTAAAAGGATATCACTACGGCACTGCCGATTCTAAACAGGATGTTATGCTGCACAAGAAATATCTCAACAAAAGCTAAGGAGTATGGAAACGCTTAGGCTTTTGTTGTTGAGATGTTTCGCGCACAGCACCGAAAATTGTACGATCACAATCAGAAAGGGATCACAACGCACAGTAGTACAAACCATTATCACCCACTCGCTCCTCATTGGTACTAAGGGGACACAAATTAACACAAACAAACGGGCAGACACGTAGGCTAAAAGGATATCACTACGGCACTGCCGATTCTAAACAGGATGTTATGCTGCACAAGAAATATCTCAACAAAAGCTAAGGAGTATGGAAACGCTTAGGCTTTTGTTGTTGAGATGTTTCGCGCACAGCACCGAAAATTGTACGATCACAATCAGAAAGGGATCACAACGCACAGTAGTACAAACCATTATCACCCACTCGCTCCTCATTGGCACTAAGGGGACACAAATTAACACAAACAAACGGGCAGACACGTAGGCTAAAAGGATATCACTACGGCACTGCCGATTCTAAACAGGATGTTATGCTGCACAAGAAATATCTCAACAAAAGCTAAGGAGTAAGGAAACGCTTAGGCTGTTGTTGTTGAGATGTTTCGCGCACAGCACCGAAAATTGTACGATCACAATCAGAAAGGGATCACAACGCACAGTAGTACAAACCATTATCACCCACTCGCTCCTCATTGGCACTTAGGGGACACAAATTAACACAAACAAACGCGCAGACACGTAGGCTAAAAGGATATCACTACGGCACTGCCAATTCTAAACAGGATGTTATGCTGCACAAGAAATATCTCAGCAAAAGCTAAGGAGTAAGGAAACGCTTAGGCTGTTGTTGTTGAGATGTTTCGCGCACAGCACCGAAAATTGTACGATCACAATCAGAAAGGGATCACAACGCACAGTAGTACAAACCATTATCACCCACTCGCTCCTCATTGGCACTTAGGGGACACAAATTAACACAAACAAACGCGCAGACACGTAGGCTAAAAGGATATCACTACGGCACTGCCAATTCTAAACAGGATGTTATGCTGCACAAGAAATATCTCAGCAAAAGCTAAGGAGTAAGGAAACGCTTAGGCTGTTGTTGTTGAGATGTTTCGCGCACAGCACCGAAATTGTACGATCACAATCAGAAAGGGATCACAACGCACAGTAGTACAAACCATTATCACCCACTCGCTTCTCATTGGCACTAAGGGGACACAAATTAACACAAACAAACGCGCAGACACGTAGGCTGAAAGGATATCACTACGGCACTGCCGATTCTAAACAGGATGTTATGCTGCACAAGAAATATCTCAGCAAAAGCTAAGGAGTAAGGAAACGCTTAGGCTGTTGTTGTTGAGATGTTTCGCGCACAGCACCGAAAATTGTACGATCACAATCAGAAAGGGATCACAACGCACAGTAGTACAAACCATTATCACCCACTCGCTTCTCATTGGCACTAAGGGGACACAAATTAACACAAACAAACGCGCAGACACGTAGGCTGAAAGGATATCACTACGGCACTGCCAATTCTAAACAGGATGTTATGCTGCACAAGAAATATCTCAGCAAAAGCTAAGGAGTAAGGAAACGCTTAGGCTGTTGTTGTTGAGATGTTTCGCGCACAGCACCGAAATTGTACGATCACAATCAGAAAGGGATCACAACGCACAGTAGTACAAACCATTATCACCCACTCGCTTCTCATTGGCACTAAGGGGACACAAATTAACACAAACAAACGCGCAGACACGTAGGCTGAAAGGATATCACTACGGCACTGCCGATTCTAAACAGGATGTTATGCTGCACAAGAAATATCTCAGCAAAAGCTAAGGAGTAAGGAAACGCTTAGGCTGTTGTTGTTGAGATGTTTCGCGCACAGCACCGAAAATTGTACGATCACAATCAGAAAGGGATCACAACGCACAGTAGTACAAACCATTATCACCCACTCGCTCCTCATTGGCACTTAGGGGACACAAATTAACACAAACAAACGCGCAGACACGTAGGCTAAAAGGATATCACTACGGCACTGCCAATTCTAAACAGGATGTTATGCTGCACAAGAAATATCTCAGCAAAAGCTAAGGAGTAAGGAAACGCTTAGGCTGTTGTTGTTGAGATGTTTCGCGCACAGCACCGAAATTGTACGATCACAATCAGAAAGGGATCACAACGCACAGTAGTACAAACCATTATCACCCACTCGCTCCTCATTGGCACTTAGGGGACACAAATTAACACAAACAAACGCGCAGACACGTAGGCTAAAAGGATATCACTACGGCACTGCCAATTCTAAACAGGATGTTATGCTGCACAAGAAATATCTCAGCAAAAGCTAAGGAGTAAGGAAACGCTTAGGCTGTTGTTGTTGAGATGTTTCGCGCACAGCACCGAAATTGTACGATCACAATCAGAAAGGGATCACAACGCACAGTAGTACAAACCATTATCACCCACTCGCTCCTCATTGGCACTTAGGGGACACAAATTAACACAAACAAACGCGCAGACACGTAGGCTAAAAGGATATCACTACGGCACTGCCGATTCTAAACAGGATGTTATGCTGCACAAGAAATATCTCAACAAAAGCTAAGGAGTATGGAAACGCTTAGGCTTTTGTTGTTGAGATGTTTCGCGCACAGCACCGAAAATTGTACGATCACAATCAGAAAGGGATCACAACGCACAGTAGTACAAACCATTATCACCCACTCGCTTCTCATTGGCACTTAGGGGACACAAATTAACACAAACAAACGCGCAGACACGTAGGCTAAAAGGATATCACTACGGCACTGCCAATTCTAAACAGGATGTTATGCTGCACAAGAAATATCTCAGCAAAAGCTAAGGAGTAAGGAAACGCTTAGGCTGTTGTTGTTGAGATGTTTCGCGCACAGCACCGAAATTGTACGATCACAATCAGAAAGGGATCACAACGCACAGTAGTACAAACCATTATCACCCACTCGCTCCTCATTGGCACTTAGGGGACACAAATTAACACAAACAAACGCGCAGACACGTAGGCTAAAAGGATATCACTACGGCACTGCCGATTCTAAACAGGATGTTATGCTGCACAAGAAATATCTCAACAAAAGCTAAGGAGTATGGAAACGCTTAGGCTTTTGTTGTTGAGATGTTTCGCGCACAGCACCGAAAATTGTACGATCACAATCAGAAAGGGATCACAACGCACAGTAGTACAAACCATTATCACCCACTCGCTTCTCATTGGCACTAAGGGGACACAAATTAACACAAACAAACGCGCAGACACGTAGGCTGAAAGGATATCACTACGGCACTGCCGATTCTAAACAGGATGTTATGCTGCACAAGAAATATCTCAACAAAAGCTAAGGAGTATGGAAACGCTTAGGCTTTTGTTGTTGAGATGTTTCGCGCACAGCACCGAAAATTGTACGATCACAATCAGAAAGGGATCACAACGCACAGTAGTACAAACCATTATCACCCACTCGCTCCTCATTGGCACTAAGGGGACACAAATTAACACAAACAATCGCGCAGACACGTAGGCTAAAAGGATATCACTACGGCACTGCCGATTCTAAACAGGATGTTATGCTGCACAAGAAATATCTCAACAAAAGCTAAGGAGTATGGAAACGCTTAGGCTTTTGTTGTTGAGATGTTTCGCGCACAGCACCGAAAATTGTACGATCACAATCAGAAAGGGATCACAACGCACAGTAGTACAAACCATTATCACCCACTCGCTTCTCATTGGCACTAAGGGGACACAAATTAACACAAACAAACGCGCAGACACGTAGGCTGAAAGGATATCACTACGGCACTGCCGATTCTAAACAGGATGTTATGCTGCACAAGAAATATCTCAACAAAAGCTAAGGAGTATGGAAACGCTTAGGCTTTTGTTGTTGAGATGTTTCGCGCACAGCACCGAAAATTGTACGATCACAATCAGAAAGGGATCACAACGCACAGTAGTACAAACCATTATCACCCACTCGCTCCTCATTGGCACTAAGGGGACACAAATTAACACAAACAATCGCGCAGACACGTAGGCTAAAAGGATATCACTACGGCACTGCCGATTCTAAACAGGATGTTATGCTGCACAAGAAATATCTCAACAAAAGCTAAGGAGTATGGAAACGCTTAGGCTTTTGTTGTTGAGATGTTTCGCGCACAGCACCGAAAATTGTACGATCACAATCAGAAAGGGATCACAACGCACAGTAGTACAAACCATTATCACCCACTCGCTCCTCATTGGTACTAAGGGGACACAAATTAACACAAACAAACGGGCAGACACGTAGGCTAAAAGGATATCACTACGGCACTGCCGATTCTAAACAGGATGTTATGCTGCACAAGAAATATCTCAACAAAAGCTAAGGAGTATGGAAACGCTTAGGCTTTTGTTGTTGAGATGTTTCGCGCACAGCACCGAAAATTGTACGATCACAATCAGAAAGGGATCACAACGCACAGTAGTACAAACCATTATCACCCACTCGCTCCTCATTGGCACTAAGGGGACACAAATTAACACAAACAAACGGGCAGACACGTAGGCTAAAAGGATATCACTACGGCACTGCCGATTCTAAACAGGATGTTATGCTGCACAAGAAATATCTCAACAAAAGCTAAGGAGTAAGGAAACGCTTAGGCTGTTGTTGTTGAGATGTTTCGCGCACAGCACCGAAAATTGTACGATCACAATCAGAAAGGGATCACAACGCACAGTAGTACAAACCATTATCACCCACTCGCTCCTCATTGGCACTTAGGGGACACAAATTAACACAAACAAACGCGCAGACACGTAGGCTAAAAGGATATCACTACGGCACTGCCAATTCTAAACAGGATGTTATGCTGCACAAGAAATATCTCAGCAAAAGCTAAGGAGTAAGGAAACGCTTAGGCTGTTGTTGTTGAGATGTTTCGCGCACAGCACCGAAAATTGTACGATCACAATCAGAAAGGGATCACAACGCACAGTAGTACAAACCATTATCACCCACTCGCTCCTCATTGGCACTTAGGGGACACAAATTAACACAAACAAACGCGCAGACACGTAGGCTAAAAGGATATCACTACGGCACTGCCAATTCTAAACAGGATGTTATGCTGCACAAGAAATATCTCAGCAAAAGCTAAGGAGTAAGGAAACGCTTAGGCTGTTGTTGTTGAGATGTTTCGCGCACAGCACCGAAATTGTACGATCACAATCAGAAAGGGATCACAACGCACAGTAGTACAAACCATTATCACCCACTCGCTTCTCATTGGCACTAAGGGGACACAAATTAACACAAACAAACGCGCAGACACGTAGGCTGAAAGGATATCACTACGGCACTGCCGATTCTAAACAGGATGTTATGCTGCACAAGAAATATCTCAGCAAAAGCTAAGGAGTAAGGAAACGCTTAGGCTGTTGTTGTTGAGATGTTTCGCGCACAGCACCGAAAATTGTACGATCACAATCAGAAAGGGATCACAACGCACAGTAGTACAAACCATTATCACCCACTCGCTTCTCATTGGCACTAAGGGGACACAAATTAACACAAACAAACGCGCAGACACGTAGGCTGAAAGGATATCACTACGGCACTGCCAATTCTAAACAGGATGTTATGCTGCACAAGAAATATCTCAGCAAAAGCTAAGGAGTAAGGAAACGCTTAGGCTGTTGTTGTTGAGATGTTTCGCGCACAGCACCGAAATTGTACGATCACAATCAGAAAGGGATCACAACGCACAGTAGTACAAACCATTATCACCCACTCGCTTCTCATTGGCACTAAGGGGACACAAATTAACACAAACAAACGCGCAGACACGTAGGCTGAAAGGATATCACTACGGCACTGCCGATTCTAAACAGGATGTTATGCTGCACAAGAAATATCTCAGCAAAAGCTAAGGAGTAAGGAAACGCTTAGGCTGTTGTTGTTGAGATGTTTCGCGCACAGCACCGAAAATTGTACGATCACAATCAGAAAGGGATCACAACGCACAGTAGTACAAACCATTATCACCCACTCGCTCCTCATTGGCACTTAGGGGACACAAATTAACACAAACAAACGCGCAGACACGTAGGCTAAAAGGATATCACTACGGCACTGCCAATTCTAAACAGGATGTTATGCTGCACAAGAAATATCTCAGCAAAAGCTAAGGAGTAAGGAAACGCTTAGGCTGTTGTTGTTGAGATGTTTCGCGCACAGCACCGAAATTGTACGATCACAATCAGAAAGGGATCACAACGCACAGTAGTACAAACCATTATCACCCACTCGCTCCTCATTGGCACTTAGGGGACACAAATTAACACAAACAAACGCGCAGACACGTAGGCTAAAAGGATATCACTACGGCACTGCCAATTCTAAACAGGATGTTATGCTGCACAAGAAATATCTCAGCAAAAGCTAAGGAGTAAGGAAACGCTTAGGCTGTTGTTGTTGAGATGTTTCGCGCACAGCACCGAAATTGTACGATCACAATCAGAAAGGGATCACAACGCACAGTAGTACAAACCATTATCACCCACTCGCTCCTCATTGGCACTTAGGGGACACAAATTAACACAAACAAACGCGCAGACACGTAGGCTAAAAGGATATCACTACGGCACTGCCAATTCTAAACAGGATGTTATGCTGCACAAGAAATATCTCAGCAAAAGCTAAGGAGTAAGGAAACGCTTAGGCTGTTGTTGTTGAGATGTTTCGCGCACAGCACCGAAATTGTACGATCACAATCAGAAAGGGATCACAACGCACAGTAGTACAAACCATTATCACCCACTCGCTTCTCATTGGCACTAAGGGGACACAAATTAACACAAACAAACGCGCAGACACGTAGGCTGAAAGGATATCACTACGGCACTGCCGATTCTAAACAGGATGTTATGCTGCACAAGAAATATCTCAGCAAAAGCTAAGGAGTATGGAAACGCTTAGGCTGTTGTTGTTGAGATGTTTCGCGCACAGCACCGAATATTGTACGATCACAATCAGAAAGGGATCACAACGCACATGTCACTTTCAAAAGCGAGTCCTTCTGTAGACGTTTCTCCAACTCCAGGAAACGATTCATTGCCATCGTGCGACTCTCTGGCAGCTGGACGTTGTCTTGCTCCCAAAGTAATCCCGTTTCGTAGCGACCTTCACGCAGCTTCGTCAGGGTTTCCAGGAGGTGCTGAGCCCTCTCATCTTGAGCTGGCAGCTTAAATTCGCCCTTTGCTGCGCCCCAGCTGTCTACCGCGAAATACTCCTTCATCATTTGATGCAGCGCTTCGTCACTGTGCTCGTCTGCCCCCCCCCCCCCCCAGGTTGTTTTCGTTAGTGTCGGAATGGTTGAAAATTTGACGATCAACTTTGCCACCGTACACGC
Source organism: Anopheles aquasalis (assembly GCF_943734665.1). Classification (NCBI taxonomy): domain Eukaryota; kingdom Metazoa; phylum Arthropoda; class Insecta; order Diptera; family Culicidae; genus Anopheles; species Anopheles aquasalis. The sequence continues at coordinate 32,158,988 of NC_064878.1, read as the reverse complement.
ACCAACCAAGCCTGGTACGGGCTGCTATTGGTTCAGCCTTGCCTCTTTCCGCTATCTCCAGCGGAACCACCAGACTTAGGTGATCTAAACCGATGAGAAGATCTGGCTTCAGCCGGGTGTTATTAACCAGAGGCAGATGGCGAAGGTGTTCGTACTCTTGCTGCATTTCCATCTTCGACGTTGGTCGGGCTGGTAAATTCAGCTTCTTTACTGTCGCTACGTCGCTCATGTCGAAGAGTTCTCTTCCATGTACCGCTGAGATCCTAAACGATACACGTCTGGAACTTTCCTCTTCTCGGGTTATGTTTCCTGTCCATTGTAACGATCTCTAATCTCTGATGTTTCTTGAGATGTTTCGCGCACAGCACCGAAAATTGTACGATCACAATCAGAAAGGGATCACAACGCACAGTAGTACAAACCATTATCACCCACTCGCTCCTCATTGGTACTAAGGGGACACAAATTAACACAAACAAACGGGCAGACACGTAGGCTAAAAGGATATCACTACGGCACTGCCGATTCTAAACAGGATGTTATGCTGCACAAGAAATATCCCAGCAAAAGCTAAGGAGTATGGAAACGCTTAGGCTGTTGTTGTTGAGATGTTTCGCGCACAGCACCGAATATTGTACGATCACAATCAGAAAGGGATCACAACGCACATGTCACTTTCAAAAGCGAGTCCTTCTGTAGACGTTTCTCCAACTCCAGGAAACGATTCATTGCCATCGTGCGACTCTCTGGCAGCTGGACGTTGTCTTGCTCCCAAAGTAATCCCGTTTCGTAGCGACCTTCACGCAGCTTCGTCAGGGTTTCCAGGAGGTGCTGAGCCCTCTCATCTTGAGCTGGCAGCTTAAATTCGCCCTTTGCTGGGCCCCAGCTGTCTACCGCGAAATACTCCTTCATCATTTGATGCAGCGCTTCGTCACTGTGCTCGTCTGCCCCCCCCCCCCCCCCCAGGTTGTTTTCGTTAGTGTCGGAATGGTTGAAAATTTGACGATCAACTTTGCCACCGTACACGCACCAACCAAGCCTGGTACGGGCTGCTATTGGTTCAGCCTTGCCTCTTTCCGCTATCTCCAGCGGAACCACCAGACTTAGGTGATCTAAACCGATGAGAAGATCTGGCTTCAGCCGGGTGTTATTAACCAGAGGCAGATGGCGAAGGTGTTCGTACTCTTGCTGCATTTCCATCTTCGACGTTGGTCGGGCTGGTAAATTCAGCTTCTTTACTGTCGCTACGTCGCTCATGTCGAAGAGTTCTCTTCCATGTACCGCTGAGATCCTAAACGATACACGTCTGGAACTTTCCTCTTCTCGGGTTATGTTTCCTGTCCATTGTAACGATCTCTAATCTCTGATGTTTCTTGAGATGTTTCGCGCACAGCACCGAAAATTGTACGATCACAATCAGAAAGGGATCACAACGCACAGTAGTACAAACCATTATCACCCACTCGCTTCTCATTGGTACTAAGGGGACACAAATTAACACAAACAAACGGGCAGACACGTAGGCTAAAAGGATATCACTACGGCACTGCCGATTCTAAACAGGATGTTATGTTGCACAAGAAATATCTCAACAAAAGCTAAGGAGTATGGAAACACTTAGGCTTTTGTTGTTGAGATGTTTCGCGCACAGCACCGAAAATTGTACGATCACAATCAGAAAGGGATCACAACGCACAGTAGTACAAACCATTATCAACCACTCGCTCCTCATTGGCACTAAGGGGACACAAATTAACACAAACAAACGCGCAGACACGTAGGCTGAAAGGATATCACTACGGCACTGCCGATTCTAAACAGGATGTTATGCTGCACAAGAAATATCCCAGCAAAAGCTAAGGAGTAAGGAAACGCTTAGGCTTTTGTTGTTGAGATGTTTCGCGCACAGCACCGAAAATTGTACGATCACAATCAGAAAGGGATCACAACGCACATGCCACTTTCAAAAGCGAGTCCTTCTGTAGACGTTTCTCCAACTCCAGGAAACGATTCATTGCCATCGTGCGACTCTCCGGCAGCTGGACGTTGTCTTGCTCCCAAAGTAATCCCGTTTCGTAGCGACCTTCACGCAGCTTCGTCAGGGTTTCCAGGAGGTGCTGAGCCCTCTCATCTTGAGCTGGCAGCTTAAATTCGCCCTTTGCTGCGCCCCAGCTGTCTACCGCGAAATACTCCTTCATCATTTGATGCAGCGCTTCGTCACTGTGCTCGGCGGCCCCCCCCCCCCCCCCCCCCCCAGGTTGTTTTCGTTAGTGTCGGAATGGTTGAAAATTTGACGATCAACTTTGCCACCGTACACGCACCAACCAAGCCTGGTACGGGCTGCTATTGGTTCAGCCTTGCCTCTTTCCGCTATCTCCAGCGGAACCACCAGACTTAGGTGATCTAAACCGATGAGAAGATCTGGCTTCAGCCGGGTGTTATTAACCAGAGGCAGATGGCGAAGGTGTTCGTACTCTTGCTGCATTTCCATCTTCGACGTTGGTCGGGCTGGTAAATTCAGCTTCTTTACTGTCGCTACGTCGCTCATGTCGAAGAGTTCTCTTCCATGTACCGCTGAGATCCTAAACGATACACGTCTGGAACTTTCCTCTTCTCGGGTTATGTTTCCTGTCCATTGTAACGATCTCTAATCTCTGATGTTTCTTGAGATGTTTCGCGCACAGCACCGAAAATTGTACGATCACAATCAGAAAGGGATCACAACGCACAGTAGTACAAACCATTATCACCCACTCGCTCCTCATTGGTACTAAGGGGACACAAATTAACACAAACAAACGGGCAGACACGTAGGCTAAAAGGATATCACTACGGCACTGCCGATTCTAAACAGGATGTTATGCTGCACAAGAAATATCCCAGCAAAAGCTAAGGAGTATGGAAACGCTTAGGCTGTTGTTGTTGAGATGTTTCGCGCACAGCACCGAATATTGTACGATCACAATCAGAAAGGGATCACAACGCACATGTCACTTTCAAAAGCGAGTCCTTCTGTAGACGTTTCTCCAACTCCAGGAAACGATTCATTGCCATCGTGCGACTCTCTGGCAGCTGGACGTTGTCTTGCTCCCAAAGTAATCCCGTTTCGTAGCGACCTTCACGCAGCTTCGTCAGGGTTTCCAGGAGGTGCTGAGCCCTCTCATCTTGAGCTGGCAGCTTAAATTCGCCCTTTGCTGCGCCCCAGCTGTCTACCGCGAAATACTCCTTCATCATTTGATGCAGCGCTTCGTCACTGTGCTCGTCTGCCCCCCCCCCCCCCCAGGTTGTTTTCGTTAGTGTCGGAATGGTTGAAAATTTGACGATCAACTTTGCCACCGTACACGCACCAACCAAGCCTGGTACGGGCTGCTATTGGTTCAGCCTTGCCTCTTTCCGCTATCTCCAGCGGAACCACCAGACTTAGGTGATCTAAACCGATGAGAAGATCTGGCTTCAGCCGGGTGTTATTAACCAGAGGCAGATGGCGAAGGTGTTCGTACTCTTGCTGCATTTCCATCTTCGACGTTGGTCGGGCTGGTAAATTCAGCTTCTTTACTGTCGCTACGTCGCTCATGTCGAAGAGTTCTCTTCCATGTACCGCTGAGATCCTAAACGATACACGTCTGGAACTTTCCTCTTCTCGGGTTATGTTTCCTGTCCATTGTAACGATCTCTAATCTCTGATGTTTCTTGAGATGTTTCGCGCACAGCACCGAAAATTGTACGATCACAATCAGAAAGGGATCACAACGCACAGTAGTACAAACCATTATCACCCACTCGCTCCTCATTGGTACTAAGGGGACACAAATTAACACAAACAAACGGGCAGACACGTAGGCTAAAAGGATATCACTACGGCACTGCCGATTCTAAACAGGATGTTATGCTGCACAAGAAATATCCCAGCAAAAGCTAAGGAGTATGGAAACGCTTAGGCTGTTGTTGTTGAGATGTTTCGCGCACAGCACCGAATATTGTACGATCACAATCAGAAAGGGATCACAACGCACATGTCACTTTCAAAAGCGAGTCCTTCTGTAGACGTTTCTCCAACTCCAGGAAACGATTCATTGCCATCGTGCGACTCTCTGGCAGCTGGACGTTGTCTTGCTCCCAAAGTAATCCCGTTTCGTAGCGACCTTCACGCAGCTTCGTCAGGGTTTCCAGGAGGTGCTGAGCCCTCTCATCTTGAGCTGGCAGCTTAAATTCGCCCTTTGCTGCGCCCCAGCTGTCTACCGCGAAATACTCCTTCATCATTTGATGCAGCGCTTCGTCACTGTGCTCGTCTGCCCCCCCCCCCCCCCCCCCCAGGTTGTTTTCGTTAGTGTCGGAATGGTTGAAAATTTGACGATCAACTTTGCCACCGTACACGCACCAACCAAGCCTGGTACGGGCTGCTATTGGTTCAGCCTTGCCTCTTTCCGCTATCTCCAGCGGAACCACCAGACTTAGGTGATCTAAACCGATGAGAAGATCTGGCTTCAGCCGGGTGTTATTAACCAGAGGCAGATGGCGAAGGTGTTCGTACTCTTGCTGCATTTCCATCTTCGACGTTGGTCGGGCTGGTAAATTCAGCTTCTTTACTGTCGCTACGTCGCTCATGTCGAAGAGTTCTCTTCCATGTACCGCTGAGATCCTAAACGATACACGTCTGGAACTTTCCTCTTCTCGGGTTATGTTTCCTGTCCATTGTAACGATCTCTAATCTCTGATGTTTCTTGAGATGTTTCGCGCACAGCACCGAAAATTGTACGATCACAATCAGAAAGGGATCACAACGCACAGTAGTACAAACCATTATCACCCACTCGCTCCTCATTGGTACTAAGGGGACACAAATTAACACAAACAAACGGGCAGACACGTAGGCTAAAAGGATATCACTACGGCACTGCCGATTCTAAACAGGATGTTATGCTGCACAAGAAATATCTCAACAAAAGCTAAGGAGTATGGAAACACTTAGGCTTTTGTTGTTGAGATGTTTCGCGCACAGCACCGAAAATTGTACGATCACAATCAGAAAGGGATCACAACGCACAGTAGTACAAACCATTATCACCCACTCGCTTCTCATTGGCACTAAGGGGACACAAATTAACACAAACAAACGCGCAGACACGTAGGCTGAAAGGATATCACTACGGCACTGCCGATTCTAAACAGGATGTTATGCTGCACAAGAAATATCTCAGCAAAAGCTAAAGAGTAAGGAAACGCTTAGGCTTTTGTTGTTGAGATGTTTCGCGCACAGCACCGAAAATTGTACGATCACAATCAGAAAGGGATCACAACGCACAGTAGTACAAACCATTATCACCCACTCGCTTCTCATTGGCACTAAGGGGACACAAATTAACACAAACAAACGCGCAGACACGTAGGCTGAAAGGATATCACTACGGCACTGCCGATTCTAAACAGGATGTTATGCTGCACAAGAAATATCTCAGCAAAAGCTAAGGAGTAAGGAAACGCTTAGGCTTTTGTTGTTGAGATGTTTCGCGCACAGCACCGAAAATTGTACGATCACAATCAGAAAGGGATCACAACGCACAGTAGTACAAACCATTATCACCCACTCGCTTCTCATTGGCACTAAGGGGACACAAATTAACACAAACAAACGCGCAGACACGTAGGCTGAAAGGATATCACTACGGCACTGCCGATTCTAAACAGGATGTTATGCTGCACAAGAAATATCTCAACAAAAGCTAAGGAGTATGGAAACGCTTAGGCTGTTGTTGTTGAGATGTTTCGCGCGCAGCACTGAAAATTGTACGATCACAATCAGAAAGGGATCACAACGCACAGTAGTACAAACCATTATCACCCACTCGCTTCTCATTGGCACTAAGGGGACACAAATTAACACAAACAAACGCGCAGACACGTAGGCTGAAAGGATATCACTACGGCACTGCCGATTCTAAACAGGATGTTATGCTGCACAAGAAATATCTCAACAAAAGCTAAGGAGTATGGAAACGCTTAGGCTGTTGTTGAGATGTTTCGCGCACAGCACCGAAAATTGTACGATCACAATCAGAAAGGGATCACAACGCACATGCCACTTTCAAAAGCGAGTCCTTCTGTAGACGTTTCTCCAACTCCAGGAAACGATTCATTGCCATCGTGCGACTCTCCGGCAGCTGGACGTTGTCTTGCTCCCAAAGTAATCCCGTTTCGTAGCGACCGTCACGCAGCTTCGTCAGGGTTTCCAGGAGGTGCTGAGCCCTCTCATCTTGAGCTGGCAGCTTAAATTCGCCCTTTGCTGCGCCCCAGCTGTCTACCGCGAAATACTCCTTCATCATTTGATGCAGCGCTTCGTCACTGTGCTCGTCTGCCCCCCCCCCCCCCCCCCCAGGTTGTTTTCGTTAGTGTCGGAATGGTTGAAAATTTGACGATCAACTTTGCCACCGTACACGCACCAACCAAGCCTGGTACGGGCTGCTATTGGTTCAGCCTTGCCTCTTTCCGCTATCTCCAGCGGAACCACCAGACTTAGGTGATCTAAACCGATGAGAAGATCTGGCTTCAGCCGGGTGTTATTAACCAGAGGCAGATGGCGAAGGTGTTCGTACTCTTGCTGCATTTCCATCTTCGACGTTGGTCGGGCTGGTAAATTCAGCTTCTTTACTGTCGCTACGTCGCTCATGTCGAAGAGTTCTCTTCCATGTACCGCTGAGATCCTAAACGATACACGTCTGGAACTTTCCTCTTCTCGGGTTATGTTTCCTGTCCATTGTAACGATCTCTAATCTCTGATGTTTCTTGAGATGTTTCGCGCACAGCACCGAAAATTGTACGATCACAATCAGAAAGGGATCACAACGCGCAGTAGTACAAACCATTATCACCCACTCGCTTCTCATTGGCACTAAGGGGACACAAATTAACACAAACAAACGCGCAGCCACGTAGGCTAAAAGGATATCACTACGGCACTGCCGATTCTAAACAGGATGTTATGCTGCGCGAGAAATACAGCCACCGAGAAACGGGGGCATGTTGCAAATTTATCCTCCAGTGTCTCTATGTTTGTGCAAAAGGAACATTGTGGAGAGTTAGCTCGTCCTACTCTGAAGAGATGACGCGCGGTGATGACTTTCCCATTTGCGAGCAGATATAGAAACGTCCTTTGGGTTGCTGAGAGGTGCCTATCGCTTAAGTTTCTCCGGATTCTCTTCCAGAGTGTGAGTGGCGATGCTCCTACAACCCTTGGGTCCGGTAGAGTGTCCGTGGCTATGCGACGTAGTGTCCGAGTCGATGATGCTTCTCGCAAGTTTGTAGGCACATATGCCATGTGCTCTACAACCTTGCGAAGACATGGATAGAATGAGGGTATTGTGCTGCTATTGGGTGGGTTGCCGATGTTCCTGAGTGTTTCTGATCCTATCACCAGGCATTGTTGTTCCGTGAAGTATCTGTTCGATAACAGTGCCTGGGTCATTCTGCCTGGGTAAGTGCAGATTCACTCCGTCTCGGTAGCGCGGAAGCGCCAACTGGTGGAAAGGTATGCGCAACCCACCTGAACCGTTCCGCAACAGCGATCCAACCATGTAAGAGACCTAAGCCTCGTCTTGTTGCCTAGTTCCGCATACTGATGCGACAAACCATAGCCGTAGCAGTAGAATAGTGTTGAGTAGTAATACTTTCTGGTGCAGGTTTAGGTCTCTTACGCGGTGAAGCCACACCAGCTGTCGGAATTTAAATAAAAATGGAAAATAAAACTTATATATCGTCGGCATATGTATTGACCAGGTCATCCTGGTCGCAGCAAATGCTTTCGATTCTCTGTTGACCCAATCGAAGACCTGTGATAGGTCGAAGGACAACAGTTTGCCATTACGTCTCTTCATTTTCATGTCGACGATATTCTCCTTTACTCATACGACAGCACGAAAGATACTCTGTGGCTTGTTGCTGCAGTTTTGCGCTGTGGATATTATTTGCCTCTTTTGTATAACTGTGCTAACAAGTGTCTTCAGGATTCGTGCCAATATCTTATAGTCGGTGTTTAGTAGGGAGATCGGGCGAAATGATGAGAGCTATCTCTCTGCTCCATTTTTGATTCAACAGAACTATCACTACATCTACAAAGCATCTTGGGAAGTCGCCGCGAAGTGCCCAATTGATGACATATCCAAGCTCGCGTCTCACAATGTGATGGGCCCGCAGGTAAAACTCCTATGGGATTCCGTCTGGGCCGGGAGACTTCTTGTTTACTGGCTTTTTTGTCGCGTCGAAGATTTCCCACTACGTTATTTCTTGCATACAGTTATTATTAAACTGGCAGTTTTCCGGGATTACCCGAATGTTGCTGGCAGTGGAATCGACTGTCATTGTTTTGGCGGAGTAGAGGCGTTTATATTCGTCGCTTAGAAAGTTGGCGTTCTCTTCTCTCGCCGCTAGAGTTCTTCCATCGCTTGTCTGGAATTCCTCGATAGCAGTGTTTTCACCGTTGACAAGGAATTCATTCACCTTAATAAGAACCTGGGAAAAACGCCTCAGTAGGGATAGCATTTCCCCCTTTTACTAGGATAATGGTTGCTAGCTCGTCTGGGTGTCTTAGGTATGCACCATATGAGGCTTTCAGCTGCGCATTGAGAATGCCTTGATGCAAGCGGAAGTCTCTTAAGCGTGCTTCCTCGTCCTCAGCCTGGCACATAAAAGCCTCGCTGCTATTTTTCATCGTAATCATGTAACAACATCATTCTTGTCACAACGCGCGCGACGACAATTATGGCACCGCGCTGTAATCAGTTCCACCCGATCGTTGCGCCCGACGACAGTCGACAGTCCCCCGGTGCCGCTGGCGCTCAGTCCTCCGGTTGTTGCGACTGCTGCACATCCTAAGGCGTAACGATGAGTGTCACGAGTTTAGAAACTGGTCGCTCTAGACGAGTTCCTGATGCTGCTGCTGATGCTGCTGCTGGCCTCCGCTCGGTCCGATGTCTACCGATTGTCGTTCGTACGGGTAGCCATCAGCGCTTTCCGAGGGGTCGTACCCGGTTGTTTGGGGAGCATCAAAGGTTGCGATCGCTCCATCCACTACGTTGACTGCCGGTGTTTCCATGAAGCCCGGTTCGTTTTTCGGAAATATCGTTACCGACGATGAGGTTGTGCTGGTGGCTGGGCTTCGAGCGAAAGCCGATTCAACGGCATGTTGCTGTGCTTCGTAACCTCCAGCTACACCGGGCCCATGGACATGAGTAGCAGCAGTGTTGCCGATGATGCTACCGGCATTCTGTGGTTCGCGGTGGATCGCTTGAATGTTGGCGTAGCAAGATGTATACTGCAGTTGCGACTGAGGGTAATTTGGCGCTTGGACCACGCATGGATAGCCACCGTACTGCGTCTGTAGTGGTAACTGACCATGCGATCAGGTCGGTCGCGCGTACACGCTAAATTCCGCGCTTGCGTAGGCAGTGTGCACCCGAGGGCAGGCGATGGCAGTAGGATAGAGCGGCAAAGATTGCGCAGGACGCAGGAGTATGTGACACAGGAGGCGCAGAGAGCACGGTGCCAAGATGAAATCTGGTGATGGTGTGTGTCGAGCGTTGCAGCGAGGAGCGGTGGTCGGAATATTGGTGACGTGTCCAATCGATGGCAGTCAATAGCTATTCTGTGACGGTGTTGGCCTTGGCCGGCGGTGTCCGCCGGTACGGACAGAGGTGTTGGAGGATCTGCAACCGCGAAAATCACGGTAAACAAAACCCGCGGGCCATGTGGATGGCAGGAGAGCCTTATCGCGTAGAGCCAGTGGCAGTCCGGCTTTGTATGACACAAAAGTCAGAGTGCTCTCGTCACGGCCCTTCGCCACCAATCGGTCCAAGACCACGTTGTCAGTTCCTAACTGTTCCTTGACGAAACTGTTCATTTCGTCAAGCGTGACCGAGGGTGCGATGTGTGTGATGTAGAGCCAGAACTCCGGGGGCTCAACCGTGCCCGGGGTTTTGCTGGAGGGCAGCCCGGTACCGGTGAGAAGTGCGGGTGCTGGTGCTGAGGTGGATGCTGGCTTTGAAGTCTGTGCTGTGATGGGTTGGCAGGGAGCAGTGTCGGAGGTCCCAGCCTCAGCTGTGATAGTGGTGATATCTCCCCAGGGTTGTGGGGGTATCGAGGCATGGCTAGTGTGCTGTCGGACCGGAGTGGTGTCAGGAGCTGGTTTGTCAACAGTGATTGTGACAGGAGAACAGTGATTGTGACAGGAGGAGGTGCGTGTGCCAGGCGTCCGTCGATGCACGCTAGAATATCTCGCTTGAACTCGTTGAGCTTGGACCCTAGGTCCCGCAGTAGACCCGCTTGGAGATGGGAGGTCCTGCTATCACCGGCAAACTGTAGGCAACCCTGGCATACCCAAAGCAAATGGTAGATGATGGTGATTTAGATACCTCGTGTTTGCCGTTGATATTTGATACCTTTGTTTTCTCAAATTCCCTTGCAATTTTCTATGTTGACGTGGTCTGGCGAAATATAATTTTTGTTCGTGCCTGTGTCGATTAAAAATTTTAGTTCTCCTTTTGTAGTGTTTATGGTTAAATAGGGTATAAAGTTGTTCATGTGATTCTTTTTACTCCCGGAGCCGTATGAAAATTTAGCTCATCCTCGTATTCTTCGTCTTCTGTGTCAGTTTGTGAGTCGTTCGTTTCTGAGTCGTTTGCCTCGAATTCGAGTTGTTCGGTTTTTTGGTTATTAATTTGCATCTTGCTGACGTGTGTCCGCATTGACGCGTCTTCGTCTAGCTGACGAACATTTACACGCTAAGACACACATTTCCATTTACCTATTTAACGCGTGACGCTTATGGCCTATGTTATGAGCTGTCGAGCTCCCTTAGGGACCTTTCTGTCTTCCTCTCGCTTTACGATGCTCGTTTGCGCTTGTTCCGCTAGTGTTTGCGCATGTGACTAGTGCACTTCGCGGTTCCAGATCCACAGACCTCAAGGCTGCCACTGCTCTCGTTGTTGCTTCCTCGAGACGCCCGAGAGAACCTGCGCCCGGTAGAAGTCCACCTGTCCATGCTTCCTGTCGTACCAGCGTACCACGTTTGGAATGACGCTGTGGGTCCATTTCGCGATCCGGCTGGCTCCAGGTTCGCTTGCTGCCCTATCCCATTCGCGCTGCCACCGCTGGTTCGTGGCAGCACGCTCTTCCTTCCGGTTCGCTCCACTCGGGCGATTCTCCTCCCTCGACCTGTTTATTTGTATATTTGTATATTTGTATATTTGTTTTTGTATAGGCTCAGCGGCCACCGTTGGCTAAATGAGCCTCGCGTTAACAAAGGACATAGGGCACTCCATCAGCCTCACGAGTAGTGATCTCATACTAGTTAACAGTTTACCAAAAGGTCCAGTCACGTGGAATAACGAAAACAACGTGAAGTTATTTGATTCTTCAGGATAAAATGCATAGATGATTAAATAAATAAATAACGTAATAACTAAACCATAACGTGAGTCAAATACGGAATAAAATACTAACTGCGAGAAATAAGTAACGGAAAGTAAACTGAGTATAAAATACGAGTGGCACTGAGTTGAGACCACTAAACAAAACGGAGACGATCCTTGAACGTAGAGACAGATATTTGGAAGTCGAACACTGAGGACACTTTATTGAAACTACGCGCCATCGCCGTCATGGGCTCGTACGTGGAATAGAGACTGCTTGCTCTCCGAAGAGCGAGAAAGCAGCGGTGCCTCGAGGTAGGGCGTGGGATAGCTATGCTCACTTTTTGGCGCAAGGACGGTGCGTCCGTTTTTCCTAGCAGCAGCTCCGCTATGTACACTGCCTGATGATTTCTGTGTCTGATTTGTAGGCTCTCTAGCCCTAACAACTGACAACGCGCCTTGTAGGGTGGTAGAGGGTCCGTGGTTTTCCACGGGAGCCCTCCTAACAGCATACCGCGTGAACTTTTTCTGGATGGCTTCGAAAGTCGATATCCAGCAGTCTTGGTATGGGGTCCAGACTACCGAGCAGTATTCAAGTATTGGTCGCACTAGAGCGCACTAAAGATTTCTAACACACATGGGGTCATCGAACTCCCTGGTCAGACGGAATAGAAGTCCTAGCGTTTTGTTAGCCTTACTGAGTGTGGACATATAATGCGGTGTAAAGGACATCCTGCTGTCTATTGTGACTCCTAGATCCTTCATCGCGTCTACGCGCCTAATAACTACGTCGTCTATATGTTGTGACAGCGGACATCTTTCTCCAGCAGCAGAAGGTTGGGAGGTAACGTGGCCAATACACTTGCGGTGTGGGCTGACACCGATCGGAAAGCACTGGCTACTCCCTTAGCCGCCATTGCCTGGGATTGTGTCAGTGCGTTCCGGTTGTTCGTCACTTTGGTAGCGTCCATCGCCCACGCCGGTGCGGCGTACCTCAACGTAGAGAGCGCAACATTAGCCAACAATCGTCTTTTGGTGCTGCCGGGGCCAAAATGATTCCGCATGATGACACACCTAAGGGCCGCATTGACCCTGGCTGCTTTGCCGGTCACATACTGTACATCATCTTTCCAGTTCAGGTGGTCTTCTAGCATTACACCAAGATACTTGAGCTTTATGACGGTGTTCAGCTTTTTCCCCTCCACTTTGATCTTCGTGAGCTGTTTGTCTTTGTAGTGCCTGCTGAAGACCACCGCTTCGGTTTTTTTTTCGGCCCCAGGACCGAACCCTGGGGTACGCCAGCTTTTACTTCGTGTGTCCTTGCTCCTCGATCAGTGTCGTAGCTCAGCACTCTCCCGCGCAAGTAGTTCCCAATCAGCAGGATGAGAGTTTGGGGCACCTCCTTCCGTCGGAGTGCCTCGCCTATCGAGGTCCAGCTCACGGTGTTAAACGCGTTGCGCACGTCGAGTGCAACCATCATGCAACAGCCGTTTTGGTTCTTTTGTTCGTACCCTCGAAAGCTCCTTGCATGCTTTGCCCGGTCAACAACCTCTTGAATAGCATCCACCGTCGATCGGCATTGGCGAAAACCAAACTGCATTGGTGATATGTGTGGGCCAGCAACATCATCCTCCAGGTGGTCGTTGAGCCGGTTCAGCACTATGCGCTCAAGCACTTTCGCGACTGTGTTGAGTATGCATAGCGGCCTGTATGATGATGGCGCTCCTGATGGCTTTCCTGGTTTCGGCAACAGTACAAGTCGTTGTTCCTTCCATTGCCCTGGGAACGTTCCCTCATCCAAGTACCGTTGGCAAAGTTTCCGAAAGACGTTAGGGTACTCTTGAATTGCGGCTTTAACAGCCTCGTTTGGAATCCCGTCCATACCTGGGGCTTTTCCTGCCTTCAACCGGCCAGCAATTGCTTTCAATTCTCCTACCGTGACTCGCTTCAATGGCCGTCTCACATCCGAAGTCGTGGCAGTAAACCAGCTCATGGCAGGACGCTTCGGAAACAGTACCTGCACGATGCAGTCCAGTTTTTCCTGATCAGTAACAGGCGCGCTGCGCTTCGGCTTTATTTGGGCCATGGCGATTCGGAAGGCATGGCCATAGGGGTCATCCTCGGCTGAATTTGCTAGATCTACAGCGCTTCTGCGCTTGCTGGCATTTATCTCATCGCTGAGGGCTTTTTTAGCAGTCTTGAAGCGCTGCAATTTGACCTCCACTGTCTCTTCATCGGCTTCGTTGTTTAGCGCATCGTGTGCAAGCCAGCAGTCGTTTCGTAAGGCCTTTAGTTTGTCGGTAAACCAGTACATCTTCGAGTTTGACCGCCGCGTCGCATACTTCGACGTGGCATGGTTTCACCACAGGCCCTGGACAGCAGCCGACCGACCGCTTCAGCATCACTAGGGACTTCATCAAACCGCTGCACTTGGAGGAATCGTAAGAATATCTCTCGATCAAACAGCTATTCTCGAAAGCGAATGGTTTTCGTCATACCGCCTATAACACTGCTACTACCCACCCACCGAGTGGTTACCGATGGTGTAGTAGATTGCGGCGTGGTCAAAAAGCTCTGCACGCAGACGAAGCAGACTCGTTTACTTCCTCGATGCTGTGGATCGCGTCGTATATGCCTCGAAAATTTTGATCTGTTTCTGGCTTTACTCGTGTGGCGTCCGGGCGGGCACGAGGACTTCTCGGGCGACTCGTGTATCGCGCTGCATTCATTTGCTGCTGCTGCTGCTGCAGTTGCTGCACTAGCTTCTGGCGCGATCGTTTCCCTTGTTGCACATGCCAAGGTTCGTTCACCGGCTCGTCATGGTTGGCAAGCTGCTGCTCCTGAACGCTAAGCTCCCGCCGCTTAGCCAACCTTTCATCTAAAAACGCGTTCGTATGCTGCGTTCGTGGCTTCGGTTGTGGTTGTATTCGCTGCTGGTTCTGTGGCCGACCGGCAACAGCCACTATTCTCCCAAGCTCACGTTTGATCTCGGCCAACTCTGCACGCAACGAGCCTCGTTCGCTTTCCAGGCTGGTGACGAGCGACGATAGCATTTGTTGGAGAGCAGCCAGTCACTCGAAGCTAGGCTGGCCTTGAGATCCTCGCTCTCGTCATCACTTCGGGCATACGTCGCGGTCGCACGCCTGGGCCGCTTCGGCATCTCACTCGATAGGCTCGATCAGGCGTCGCTTGTTTCTGGACACCGCACCGACAAAGCATGCTTTTGTCGATCGCAGGCGTAGCGCTAGCGCTGCGCCGCTTGGGAAGGTAGCTTTGTTCGTTTTCTCTCGTTTGATAAGACCAATCACACGTCTGGTCTGCTCGGCAGGCTTTCGCTGTTTGTTGGGGTGTTATTGTTTGATTTCGTTCTGTAGGCTGCGTTGGAAAATTGCATCGTGATATTGTACGCATCTTCGAACGTCTCAGACCGGCAACTCCTGACATGCAGCTTGTCATCTAAGCCGTCGATGAACCTTTTCAATGTGATTAAGCTTACCAAACTGTTTATCTGCCTGGTTGCACCCTTATAATCATCGTGGTTGGTCGCGGTGCGTATTGCGTTTAATCGTGTTATAGAATTCCGTGAGGGTTTTCTTTCCTTGCCTAACGTAAAAGAGTGATAGAATGTGCGATGGCAAATCTCTGCGATCACCATACGACTTAGGCAACGATTCTTTTATGTCTTCCCAATCATCTGGGTTCCCTGGTGCTATCAATATTTCTTTAGCCTCGCCGTCTATTTTGGCTTTCACTGCCCTAACTATCTGTTTATACGCGGTGTTACGATGTTTATTTTCAAATTCTCAATACACTGCGCCTTCTGCAGTCCACTTTTTATTGTTTAGCGATTTAACGGTTGTTTAACAATTAGCGGCTCAAAAAATTCACAGTTTAATTCCCACTCTGGTGAAACACATCTTACTTGATCCGCTCGGTGTTGAAAAAGGGCAGAGTTTTTTTCCGGAAGCTCTTTGGCAGAAAGTTTTGTGGTTGTCAAATTTTGACAACTGTCATTTTAGCATGCCTAGTGGTTCTCCTTAATTTCGTTTTAAAATACATAGTGGTGCTGCTTATTTCCGTGCCAACACGCGGGTTGCCCTCGATATTCATCGAATAGGGCCAGCGTGCTTATCCACATCTTGGATCCAGGCTTGCGTTTCTTTCCTGTTGCCTCCGAACGTAGAGAGGTTTTTGATAGGGTCTGGGGTTTTAAATTGATGGAAGGGGTCGTCCGCTTTCTTTTTAAGATCCCTGATCGTTTCTACCAGTGAGTTCTGGTTTTCCGTTAGCACCTTAATGTGCTCGATTAGCTGTTGTTGAGTCATTTCATTCGTCATTTCGCACAGCGTATTCGTAATTACGTAAGAGTTCGCGTAAAACCACTAATCTACGGTGTCACTATAGTGCAAAGTCACTGCAGTGAGGTCACTACCGCACTTAGGATCACTGTTTTCGTAGCGAATTACGTTTTTTAATTCACGTGGGGTTTGTTACTCACGGTTGGTTGGTTTTGTTACTTACGTGAATAGGGTGATAATTGTCTTCCCTGGAGTCATTCGCCTGCTGTCGTAGGTTCCGCGTCGTGGTTCGCTGTTCTTCCTCATTCTTAGGTGCCACATATCAATCGATATTCCCTCGTTGATGGCTAACGCCGGGTACCTAAGTGCTCAGTAGGAACTTAACTTGGTTGAACTTAACTTTTCACTCCGCGATCGAGACTGCGCCAGTCATGTAAACGAGTGTCGTTGAATTATAAAAAAAATATTATTTTATTCAACCGTTTATCTTAAGAGCTAGGCTAAGACTAATTCGCTTGGCTCCTTCTGCAGCTGACACGCTCTGTTGCTGCGTCAGCCATTCTTTTCTTACTTCTTGCTACGACTCGCGATCCGTTGTTGCCGCCCGATGCCGGTGCGTCGATAGTCGGCGTTGTCACGTTGTCGCTGTTTCTGCTGTATCTGCTGTTTATGCTGCTTCTGCCGATTCGATGCCACCGTAACGTGTACATACGCTTCACACCCGAAAACCTTTAATCCACTTATGTCTGGCGAATTTCCGTGCCAGAAATCAAACGGAGTTTTATCCACTGCTTGAATTGGTAATCTATCCTGCACGTAATTTGCCGTAAGGATGGTCTCACCCCAATACCTTTTTGGTGATTGCGCCGCCAGCAGCATACAGTTTGCCATTTCTTGCAGCGAATGGTTCTTTCTCTGCAACCCCATTTTGCTGTGAACTGTACGGAGTTGTATATTGAGTCGATATTCCTTGCGATGAATAGAATTCTTTTCCCTTTTTTAACCTTTCACTTGAATATTCATCACCATCATTCGATCTGATCACCTTAGGCTTTCTCTTGAATACATTTTCCACCCATTTCACATAGTTCCGTATTTCGCATTTATGCTTCAGTTTAGAGAACAGCTCCTCCATTTGGAATAAAAATTCTTCCATACTTTTTCCTTTCTCATACTGCGCGCTGCATATTCTCTGCAATATACAAACCTTTCCTGTCAGCGTCGCTCTTGTATGGTGCTTTTTCAGTGCCTCTCATGTTTCTGTGGCAATTTTCTTTGCCGTTACCAGACCGTGTTGCTGGTCCTCCACAAGTAACGCGATTGTAGCTCTCGCCTTGTGGTCTCTCTCTCGCTAAACCTGCGTCATCGGATTCAGTGTCATTCCAGGGTCCACGTAGCTCCACGTGGCCTCTCGCGTTAGAAGCATCTCCACTTTGAACACCAATGAACGATAGTTTTTATCGTACTTAACTGACAGATACATTGTTGCCAAAGTTCATTTACGTTATTCACTGTAGTAGGGTTGCCGGATTAACTCCTCCTCAATATATTATCGACCACCGGCGAACAATTGTAAAGAAATGTTATTTGCATCAACAATAAGAACCACAGACCAAAAGATTGGATTTGAACACACAACAAAAGATAGAATAATGTAGTGAAAACTGCATTGTAATGATAACTTGAAAGTAAAGGCTACGTGAACCTCAACAACGACTTCACTGAGTACGAGATAAAATTCAGAAGAATCGTACAAATCGACCCAGCATCACCAGACATGTCAAGCATGACGCAACAAAATACCCCGTCAGAGAACACTTCTCACAGCTCCCATGTAACATCGAGCGGAAAGTTAACTTCAAACGAGAAGATGCCGAGCACGATTAATCTAAATTCAAGGTATGTATATTGTTGATTTCGCAGCTGAGGCCATTTTGAGTGTACATCTGTTTGTCATTCTTCAATAAATTTACGCATGTATTTTTACTACTGTTTTCACAGAAATGATCAAGGAAAAAGGGAGTCAAAAATCTTCGCCGCCCTCACGAAGCCCCGCAATGATGGCAGAGTATTGACGACAAGCTTCTTCAATGGAAATCCGCTGTACGAAGGAATTCATAGGATAATAGAATTAGGATAATTCATAGGATAATAGTGCAGGGAATAGAATGAAGCTTATATCCTTAAACCATTGCTCAGCTTGATCACTTTAATGATCCACCAAAACCTTTGCGACAAGAAAACCATGCTGTGCTGGCATAACTTGCCATAAAACAATACGAAAGACTACAATTTAATTTGGAAACACCAGAACACAACGTACTACAGAAAAATCATCATCAGGAGTTCTCCGACAACGTTCTACAGAAATATCATCATCTCCGACAATGTTATTCAGCATCGGACAACCTCGGATCTGACGCTTGGACAGCTCTGACGCACAGATTGAGAGCACAAAAGAACTTCAAAGTACAATGGATCTATGCAACGAAAAGAAAAGAACGCACCATTGCAACCGATCATCCAGCGAACTGAACTCCAATCACTCACCGAGCAACCGTTCGATAAAGCCGAAGCTAATACAACATCACAGCGAAACCGCAGCGAAAATAAGAGCAGAAACAAAGGAAACATTAATGACCTGCACATGTTCCTGTAACCGCCACTTACCAGTTTTGCAGATTAAGAATTGAGCTAAGCAGTGTGCAACAGTGTGCGGATAGCGCTAATTGTAAAATTCGATCAGATAGTAATTGAAATCACTGATCGAAAGAATTCAGTTCGAAATGACAGCTACTGTGGAGAAATGGAAGAAAAAGTATCAGTTCGATTGCAGTCTTACCGTCATAGTGTCAGAAGTCAAGCCGCTTAACGATAATACAACAATTCTACAACAATTGAGCAACGACGAATGATAAATTATCGCTTAGTCACTTTTGAGTAACTACATAAAAACATCTCGAATTAGAGCATTTGCGCAACGCTATACAGCAAATGTAATTGGTTGAAAGCTTCAACAACAGAAAGGAACAAGAACATCAACTTGAATGTGGAATATCTAGAGTCTGGCCGGCGCTTCGCTGGTTTTTGTGGCAATGGTTGGTGGTGATAACATTGATGGTGATTAAACGCTGGCGATGCTGTTAGGTATGGATATAGGACCACCAAATGCTTAGGAAAATATGTGGGAATGAGGGAATAGGCATGAAATGTACAAGTTTTAGTTTAGCAGAAACAATAGAAGTTAGGTTATCTTCTTAAACGAATCAGAATGGATGGAACAAAAAAATGAAATGCTAGATATTAGATTAGGTAAAAAATGCAAAAAGAATAGATAGCTAGAACGAAATGGACAGGACCTGAGGCAAGAACGTTAGAATTTGGGAGAAAAAAATGCTTCGAAGTAGAATGAAAAGAGCTGATTGAATAGGAGATGACAAATCTATTAAAAGGTTATTCTAGTATCGTAGCTGTAAGTGAATGAATTATGTTTTATGTATTGAGTATGTTAGCATTAGAAAAAAAACCTTTCATTAATGCAAAACTGCATGGTGCGCTCCAATATTTTAAGATTTCTTGCGTTTATGCTCTGTATTAAATTCGATATTATAATGTGGTTTCGATACGTTTAGGTACTGTCAGGGTAAATAGTTCTCTCGTCGTTCTGTTGAAATTTTTACGATAATACAGTGATTCTTGTTCATTTTGGATTATTTTGAGCAAGAATGGATACTATATTTCGAATATTGTATTTTTTTTGTAATTTTGCACATTTGAAACCAACGATGTACTATGAAAAACAAAACTGTTAAATGATTATTGGTGAAAATATCATATTATGGTGTCGAATGATTGGTCTTACTCCTCCGAAACTGTTGAATGGATTTTGATGTAAAGTAAGTATAGATTTGAAGGAGCTTTTGGATACATTTGAATAGAATCGGGGTAAGTATGCCATGGTGATAGCTCAGCACCAGACAAATTTCTTTTAATTGACAACTCGGATCTCTAGTTTATTGGTTCGTATTGATCGTCGAAAGACAGCATGTTGAATGACCAGCTCTAATCATAGTTTTTCGAATGGTTGAGATAGCTTATCCATGGTTACGATATGGGTATGGATTACGGAAGTTTACTTTGCGCATCTACTTATCCCAAGACCTGCCGGTTCAGTGCAAGGGTAATTGATGCTTGAGAGGATCTTCACACCAAAAGTGTTTCTGGTTGATGCGAGAGAAAAATCATTCATCAAGAAACATGTTCCACAAATATTGAATGGTCAATTTTGTTTCATGGTTTTAAACAAAAGTTTTCTTTGAATACTTATGCAAATGTAAGACGTTCAGAATGTCTTCGTATGCCCCTGTCATGCACTGGCGAAATGCCTCAGTTCTATAATTAGATGACCTGTTTCCATCCCTCTACCTATGAAAGCATTTAGTGACTATGGTAACTGTTGTGTGGTTATTGCGGTAGTGATACAATCGTTGTGTATTTAATCTTATCTTAATCATGTAACTCTTCAGTGTCACTGATATCGATTAATATCGACTGAATTGAATATGCCTTAGGTAGATCATTTACTTTAATTAGACCAAAAGAATAAATTGGAACGAATCTCTACCGAGTCTCGCAGACTCAGACTGGTAGCTTTAAGTTTCGTCCTATCGAGATTTGTACGCAAGACTGAAGTGCAGTATGCTCGTTGAATGCTCCGCGACTAATTATTTAAGAAACGTGGCGGAAGTAACAAATAGGCTCCAGTCATGATGAGTAACTGTGCGACTTTAAAACTATTTTTATTGATTCAATGTAAGAACATAATTCGAACAAAAGCTGTCGTCTGCCGTCTCGTACGCAACGGTCGTCGAGCTGTTTCATTTCCCTCGCTCGAATCAGTAATCGTTTTCATTTTTCGTGATTGCTGTAATTTGAGTTTTTTGTACGTTAATTTGAAACAGCCAGGTATGTTGATGGATGAATGTGTTTAAATTGAATTTATGCTAAGTTGATGACTCAATTGCAAACCAGAATATTGCACAGCAACGCTCTAAACTATTTTTTTTATTGGTGATCACCTGTTAATAAACGCTACATCAAAATGCTTAACATACAAATGCTGGCTGGGCAACCAATTCCGACCCACCATCGATATTCGAACATCTTGCGCAGAATAATGCATTCGTATTGACACCGCCCAATGCTGATGCCGATTGTTCTGCTGCTATATAGGGGATGGGTGCTATAGTAGTTCCTTTCTGATTGCTTTATGCGTAAGCCATGAAATGCATTAATTGGTCATTACCACTCTCATGTTCCATTATCACTTTAACCCTTTTAATCCTTGTGATCTCGAGATGAATGATACCCCGATGTTTTGTGACGATGGTTAGGATTACTATGGTATATGTTGACACTTAAAGTGCGTATACAATTAAAAAGAAAGACATATTCGTCCCTTCCCCAGCTCTCGACGAGGCATGGGACTCATGCGTCCTTCCTTGCGGGCATACGCGAAGATCGTACTGTGTTTTTCTTGCAGTTTCGTTCGTTTTTTCATCTGTAGCCATTATATTCTTCGCTGTTTAAATGCATTAACCCTCGTACAGAAAGATAGGTCTGGCCAAATCTCTTTGCATTTAACTGTATTTAAATGGGCGTATGTGGTGTATTCTAAGAACTTTTTCTAGCTGCCAGTCACACATAATTAATTTCCCTCTTTTCCATAAGTACTACGCAAAAGTGTTGAACTATATGAATAGGCAAAAAATAAACTGAAAATGTTCGAATCGTGAAAACAAACATGCAAATTATTTTGATTGATAAAACGTAAACAATATTTGAAAGCTGATCAGTATGACGCACAAACAGAAAATATAGCGACACAAATCGCTTGCAAAAAGCGTTTACGCTAGGAATTATGCTACGTGGACCTATAATCTGTTTTACACCGTGTAAACGGCAAATGTAAACTTTTTGGCATTAATTTTATATTTACGCTTGAGTTTACGCTTCGTCTGGTGACCGCTTTACATTCATGTACATCCGCGACAAGAGCAGATAAGTCTACATTATCCACACGAACTAATTTATCTTCACGATATTGTGGTAATCGAACGTTCTTCTGTATATTATCATTCACCTATTTTTAAAGGAAGCTTTCAGGACCGGTATCATCTCGAAGGGATTTAATATGCCTAACCGCCTGCAATAAAGCAGATGTATTTTTTAATTTTTTGAACAATAATTATCATTATTACTATTATTAGAGAGACTTTTAGTCTATCGTCTACCTTTCGGTTCTTTGCGATATTGAGCTAAAGCAGCGGTATCATTATCGCGATATTCATACAAACCCACACCCAGCATTGTTTGATTTCCTTTTGATGAACATCGCTGTTATTTGGTGATCAACTTCCCTAAAATCACAATCACCGAAAATTAAATTGAAACCAAAAACGTGGAAAATCCCTTCGTAAATGCTTCGTTTGTACTATTATGTCTAAAATATAAACAATTAAGAATACTGTACGTCAATATTGATTCCGTGTACTTGCAATCAAATCTAATAATTTTGAATAATTGAATATCTCATCATCAAACAGCTAGGGGTAAACAATTACGCTAAGTGTTTGCTGATCATAACTTAAACATACAATCCGAGAATATCACATCGAATTTGTTTCGTTCTGTGCCAAAAAACCCAAAACAAAAATTAACCACTTCTCCTATTTTTATTTATTCATTGGAATGTTCTTTATAGAACAAAAATTACTAAGTGTCAAAAATTTTAAAATTTGCGTGGTTAAACCGGCAAATAGAAAATCATGTTTTTTGAGAAAAATACGAAACGTTTTTCTCATTTTTTTTGCACAACTCTTACAAATATCATGTCATGCCTTGGTGGTATGTAAAATTTCATCACTTATTACTTTCGTCAAATCCAAAACAGCGAGTCCTAAGTTTTGATAACGGTATTTCGAACACTGCCAATATAAATTTGTGTATTTTATGAAAACCACCTTTTGAAACATATAAAACCAAAAATGCCATGCCACATTTGGCAGGTATTGATGAAATATATTGACGAAACGGAGATCACCCTCGAAATAGAACCAACTTGTCATCGACTGTTACATTTTTTTGTGGTTTGTAGATAGTCTTCAAATTATTATTGCATCTTTAGAACACATTTCTGATCGGTCAGAATTTATCACGAATCAAACGTTCCTCTAGATCATCATATCGAATGCAACCATGAATTCGCTTGAAGGTTTATAAGGGCACCGTAGCTCCAAATATTGCTCGATCAGTTTCAAATTTGAGTAACACGTTCACCATACCGGACAAAAGAAAGTTTTGAAAGAAAGAAAGAAGTTTTTTAATTGAAATCATATTTTCAGAGCGGCGAAAAGGATTGTTTTTGGCTGTATTTAGCCATGGCGGATGTATGTGTACACAGGAACCGATTCGTAACTATTTCTTCTCAGGCGATACTACACATGCCTAAATTTTTTTAGTGATGTATTTCTATTCAATGATCAAAATAAATCTATTTTGGAGAAATACAGACCATTTCATCGAGCCGTTTTTGAACAATTGGATATTTTCCAACCAAATTGTATGCGCGCGCATACAAAGAACCGATGAGAGTTAAAGACAACAATTATCACACAGACCGCGATTGGTCACTATGGCAATGGTATGAAGTAGTGTAGAATCTGGAATCGCAGTATCGAAGAATAGAATCTAGTATCAGACGGAGATAGTTCTGGCAACGAAGAACGAAACGGAACATCATAACACAACATGAAAAACCTCCTTCCTTTACGAATTCAATTTATGAACTTGCATCATTATTCAGCGAGAAACTGAAAATAGGATCATTCTGGAGTTTTATTTCAACCAAATTGTCTTATCCAACAGATCATTCGTTTTAGTGGCATTGTCCTGTAATTCTAGTAAAAACACGCATAAGCAAGTTGTCTGGTCAAAGTCCTTTGTCGTTGTTTGTTCAACGCAACGAACATTCGCTCTGCACAAGATTCCAAGGTCAATCTGCATCACGGGTAGATTTGCGATCGCCGATTCCAGCGAAAAGGCCTTCTGTGTGTTCTTGGGAATCATTGTCGATGCTATCCCACAGCATCGGTCAAATTTAAGAAATAAAACGTAAGCGTTTTTAAAGCGGAAGCAAATTGCGCTGCAAATATGTTACAGTTCTGTAATAGAAGTTGAATTCGTAAAGAAAATGCATGATTGAGGTTTTATAGCCGCGGCATTAAAATAAGCACCAATTTTGGCGGTACGCGTTTCCTTGCCGGTTTCTCTCTCTCTCTCGTTGGTTGGTTTCTCTCTCTCGTTGGTAGGTTTCTCTCTCTCATGCTTGCTTGAAAGACAATTTCTTGCTCAAAAGAGTGCACCTACGACGCCATTCTTTTCGTTCGGCGTGCTCGCAATCGTGAAGTGATCGTCAAGGTGGCTGGTTGTGAAGTGTTTTACCTGCGAAGGACAAACGGTGATGTGTGCTTTTCCGCAAAAAATGTAGTGTAATGCAGTGCAGGGATTTCGCTAATCACTGCACCTAACTTTTCTCGGATTATATTTCCGAGAACTAGAGTGCAGTGTTTTCTCATGCCACGAGCACGTGGTTCTGTGTGCAAGTGTGTGTATTCGATGAAAACGTGTTGGGACAAGTAAAAGGCAAAATGGACTAGATTGATCCTAGTGGCCTTTGACTTTTTTTTCGGGAGAATAATGTGTGTCCCACTAATTAGTTCGCAATTAACCAGTGTCCGCAGTTTCAAATGGCGTGTTGAATCAGTTAGTGATGTGTGCGTGTTCGCTACCCGGTCAGGTCAAATCACCGGTTGAAAGTGTGCGGAATGTTACTTTTTGGTGTGGATTGTGGCGCTGGTATTTTAGTGAAATTCGAGAAAATATGTATGGTTCAGTGAAAAATATTGCTGGAGACATAGTTCGATCGAGCATGCAGGTCAGTTTCTCGGAATTTGCCGGCGTCGCCGGTATGCAGAAAAAATTAGGCATGTTAACAACGTGCCAATAACGTTTCGATTTTTTTATCCAGCCTGTTCCACAAACAGCCGGCAAAGTGCTGCCAGAGAATCACATCCGGGGGTTCTCTCTCTTTCGAAGGGACCAATTTTGGCCATAAATGGTATAAATTGTTCGCCAGTTCGTCATGATGACGGGGTATGTTGTACAGATTTGTAATGGTTTGTAAAGTACGCTTTGATAAATATTGTTCTTTTATTTCAGTGTTGGCCGATAACAGATGAAATATTTACAACCCGATCTACGTCTGCTGGAGGTACTGTGATGGATGAAATATTTCACTTTTGGTTTTTATAGCATGCTATTTTTGGTTCAACAGAAATCAGCGAAAGGAATGCCTGAATATTGCGGACGATGTACTTGCAGCGAACATTCCGTGATGCCTATTAATCCAAACCGTAAGCCTTAAAGTAAGAAAAGCATCACATTTCCTTGCAGACAGGCCGAGGCGCCTGA
Source organism: Anopheles aquasalis (assembly GCF_943734665.1). NCBI lineage: Eukaryota > Metazoa > Arthropoda > Insecta > Diptera > Culicidae > Anopheles > Anopheles aquasalis. The sequence goes on along the minus strand of NC_064878.1, from coordinate 32,133,760 downwards.
TATTTTACGTTAGATCTATCTGGTGGTTTTAATGAAGACCTTGACGGAGTAAGCTAGAAAGGTAGAAAGTAGAAAGTTATTGTTGGGCTCAAACCGCAGCTTCCTTAATTCGTTAGCATCCGTTCAGTACTTTTTCACATTCTGTTGCTTTTAACGAGTTCAACCTGGCAGTGACGCGCTTTGGTTCCTTTTGTGTTACCGTGTCCCGGTCGTCGGGAGTCGCGCGTCAGCATTTGAATCGCTAATCCTATGACGATCGATGTTTCTACTGTCTCTAAAACTTTCATGAACAACTCTTCTGTATCAATAGCTCGATGTGCCGATCAATAACCTCGCTGTAGTAGAGACGTATTCAATCATTTGCAATAATTGTTTAAGGTTTATACTTCTCTGATAACATTTGAGGAGCTGATAAAGAACTACGATGGATTTTATGTGTTACACGGCCGGCTCGCTCAACGATGGCTGTCCGCGAATGGACGACAGCCTGGCCGCGCACCGAGCAAAAGGGCAGGAGATTTCGGCAGTCGATTCTTAGTCGATTGTCCCTCTCTTTCGGAAGGCTATTGGCTTCGCAAGGGTCTGAGGCATAGGCGATAATCGTTCTAAGTGCAATCTCGTTTGTTAATCGTTCCGGCGGCCCCCCATTTATAATCGGGGCAAAACGATTTCCTGTCCGGGCCGGCTCGGTGGTTCATTGTAGCATTGCTTCGTAGGTCGCTCAAGTCCGTTTAGAATAGCGGCTTGTCTAAAAGTTGATTTTGTTGTTAGTCACGAAGTTGGCAACTGCTTTTAGGTATTTTTTTTTTCGTCCAGCTCCTTTATTAATCTTTACAAGATATTACGGTTAGAATTACGTTACGGTTACGGAACAGAAAATACGGTTGACACGGACACCAATGTGGCGAATGCAGACGGTGTCCGATGACGTCGCCGCTGATCGTATTGTTGCAGCTGTCGGTGTAGCGGTGTCGTTTGACATCGCTGCGCGTTGTCTGGGTGATGGTGGTGATAGAACCGTAACTCCTCCCCCCTTGAGCTCTTTGTCCTCAAAGACGTTGCGGCTGGTAGACTATTGGCCTATCTTCGCTGACTTATGTTGCCTGAGCTTGAATTGGTAGCGTTAGCTCATGTTTCACGTGTACATGAACTCCTTTTTGACCACCAGTGTAGACAATCCTACCGAACTAACGAGGTGAAATTTCCACGGCACCGAGTGCGTTTGCTATATGAGCAAATTCATGTTTTCGCGATGTTCTAGTGTTAAGATTTTCAGGTATTCTCAGGATAAGGATATTCCGGTCGTGTAAACATTTTCGAATGCACTGCTTGCATGCCTTCCTTGTAGTTCTTGGGAGAATTTATGAGACGCAGGTCATCAGCATCCGGACTTGCAGTAAACCATTTCTAAACACTGCCAACTTTGTCCTACTGTTTGGTGATCCTCGTAGGCGGCTTATTTTTTTCCGATGAAATTTATGAGATGAACTATTCGTATTTGCCTTACTGTAATTTTTGCATTACCTAGAGTACGTAAAACTAACGGATGTTTCGTCACGTAAGTAATTTGGAACTGTCTCCGATTGCTTTCTGAATATTCTTATTCTAAAAAGCATATTGCTTAATGTTTAACAATTTTTCGTCGTGGAATGTAACCAGTAAGGTTGAACCTCCTCTTGAACGTATTGATTTCTCTTAAATTCCCTCATGTTTAGGCCTCATTACAAGTTTTTGACAAAACATCTTTTCCTACCGCTTTGCTGGAGGTTGTGTTTTCTTAAGGTTAATTTTTTTCTTAAATTTTACACGTTGATATTCTTTACGTTGTCTTTATGAACTATTCTGTTATTTTCGTTTTTTAACGTAACCCTATTGTTCTCTGGTTCAAAGTGTTTTTTAAATAACTGTTTGTGCTTGCTTTTAAATATTTTGTCTTTAACGAACAGTTCCAGGCATCTTCAAACGCTTTACGAATGTGGGCTGTTTGACGTGATTTGATTGGTATTAACCTTCGGTGATACTCTTAATAAACCTTCTGTTATAATTCTTCATTCCTATAAATCCCCTTAATTCCTTAAGGTTGCTCCTAGTAGGGAAATTGCGGGAGGTTTCTATTATCGCGGGGTTTGGTTTAATTCCTTTTTGAGTAATGACGTACCCGAGATATTCAACTGATTTTTTGAAAAAAAATGATTTGTGGGGCTGTACTTTTAAATTTGCTTCGTTGAGTTTTTTAAGACTTTGTCCAAATTTTTTCCAGCCTCTTCTAATGTTTTACCAAATGTAACAACATCGTCAATGTAAACATAACATATTTTCCCAATATGATCGCATAGAATGTTACCGATTGCTCTTTGCGGTCGCGGGAACATTTTTCGCGAAAATCGCGGGAACATTTTTTAAACCAAATGGCATTCTAGTAATTTTTGAATTTTCCGTTATTAACTGAAAAAGCTGTTTTTTCTATTGCCTAGTTGATCCAATATGTTGGTTATTTCTGGCACGTGGTATTTGTCGGCAATTGTTTTTTGATCAATTCAATTGATTCCTAAGTACTTCTTGACCTACTCAATCGGTAGTGGTGCGACCTTATGAACAGGTTGGAGCATTTCTTTGCCGTTCATGCATTTTACCGACACAACTCTGACTACAATTCAACGCTAATTTATCAGCCCTTTCTTCTTCAACGACTTCACCAGTCTTCCCGAGTTCTGGTAAATTTGACCAATGCTTCTGGCTCTTCAGAAGCCGATCTGGTCCATGCCATCATGCTACACCCAAAACCGCTTCTTTTCGATTCTTCTCTCGAGATATCGTATCTGCATTCTGTATCCCAGGAACGTGTCTCCATTCACATCCTTTGGTTGCCTTTTGAATTTGCGACACACGATTCACCACGAATGTCTTCCAACTACTGGGTGACGATTTCAACCAATACATTACTGTGCTAGAGTCCGTCCAACAAAATATCTCAAAATCTTCTCCTGTGGCTCGCTTGATCTTCTGTATCAATTTTCCTAACAAATGAGCTGCGCAGAGCTCCAATCGTGCTATTGTATGTTTTGTGGATATCGGTGTGACCTTTGATTTAGATACATACAAGCTTGACACAACTTCATTCTCAGTTGAGCTTCTCACATACACCCAGGCTCCATAACCATTTTCAGACGCATCGCAAAATCCGTGCAGCTGAACGCTTCCTGCACCTCTTATATTCACACACCTTGGCACTCGTATTTCTTGGAGTAAGCTTAACTGCGACTCAAATTCCTCAAACTCACATTTCATTTGATTGTCCAATTTGTATAAAAACAGGCTGGTTAAAGGAGTGTTCGTGGAGTATTAGCTGGAGATGCACGAAAAGATGCTGCTTTATTTCACTATTCTTTTGCTTTCAATTGAATTACGCTTTATTACGCAAGCGCGGAACGGGTTAACACTGTCGACTCTCTTTCTCGTCCTGTTCCGCTGAACCTCCGAAACTTTCACCCGATTACCGACACGGTCGTCGGCGGTGAATTGTACCTCCTTTTCTAACACTTCCACCCCTAAAATTCACCTCGGCGACCCTAGTCCTATCGCGACTCACACAGTTGATTTTCACTCGTTGGGCTAGCTTTAGACAAATGTCATATGTGACAAGTATTTTTTTTGTGTCAAGGGGTACTTCGATGGTAATTTTGGATTTGTAAAAAATATGAAATTTATTTGAAACACAGCATTTTATTTCTCTCGGTTAAAACAAAAAAATCTATTCATTTCATTGCAAAAAGTAAAAAAAGTTCTTCAATACAATCGCTTCGGACTTCAGATTATCAAAACGTTCGCTACAGCCACTCAGCTTCGGTAATCTTGGTTCGCAGATTGGTCAACCGGCATACCTCAGCTGTATCATGCTTCATATGGCGAATCACTACATCCAGTGACTTCATTGCGTCACTGAAACTTGGATCGTCAGCATTGGTAATCGATGTTTCGTTAAAGCTATTACTTTCCTCGGTATCGTCTTCCAGTCATTCTTCCTCCAATTTGGACTGACCTTTATTGAGAATTGAGGACAAGATTTCTTCGTCGGAAAAAACTTCATTCGTCAGCCAATCAGGATTATGGTCAGAGTCATAGACTTGATCGTTCATCCATCAATCAATATCTTCATCTGAAACAGTTGTCCCGTCCAAATCGCTGATTCTCGCAACCAGGGCCTTGAAATCGACATCGTCTTTGTCCGCATCTAAGCTCTCATCATACGGCAAATCATCCACCAGTTTGTTCCACGAATTTCAGATGGGTTTAGGTGAAATCTCATCCCACGAAGCGGCAAACCATGCAATACATTGATGAAGTTTGATCCTTTTCATTCTTTCTTCAAATGCCTTATCTTCATCCTCCAATACCAACTTGAGCATAAGCTTTCGTTTATATTTCTTTTTGATGGCGCTGATGACCGACTGGTCCATTGGTTGGCATTCAGAGGTGACATTTGGCGGGAGGTAGATTACCTGGATCATACCGTCGTCACTTTGAAGCGGTTCGTCGCAGTCGTGATGGCTGGAACAATTGTCCAGAACAAGTAGGGCTTTTGGTTCTAGGCCACGTTCGGAACAAAACTTACGAACGGCGGGGACAAATTCGTCGTGAAACCATCGGCGGAACAGCAGTCGGGTCATCCAAGCCTTTTTTGAATGACAGTACGACACGGGCAAGGTATCGGTGTTTACTCCTCGTGGCTTTGCGGCAGTTCCAATAAAAAGTAACTGCAGCTTGAGAGTCCCATCCATGTTGGAACATGGCATAAACGTGTATCTGGTTCGATTTGGCTTACGTCCACTAGCCGTACTTTCATCGCAGGTGATGACAGAGCGTGTAGGTAACAGCTTGACGAAAAGGGCAGACTCGTCTGCATTGAACACTTGCGACGGAGATAGCTTCATCTCTTGCATTTTGTCCTGCAGGATCTTCTTGAATTTCAGGTAAGCTTCAACGTCTGCTGAAGCTTTTTCACCTGCATAGTGACCCCGATCCTGCAGTATCTTGCAGAGGAGCTCTGCTTTTGTTTTTATTATGTTCACTGGCAGCAAAATGTTGGATTGACGCTGCTGTAAAATGCAGCCGTAGAGCACTTCTTGCAGTAGCGGAAATGTCTGCTCTTTAAGCGTTTGTCGGTTGTCCACTCCACATTCCTTGAACTTGTTGACAGCAACACGAATTTCTTGTTTCTTCTGGATGAGTCTTGTTACTGTAGAAGATCCGATCCCGTACTTCTTCCCATGCGAGTCGTGCGTTGCTCCTCCTTTCTCGAAATCCTCAATCACACGAACTTTCTCCACCAGCGTTAGCGTTTTGCTTTTCCATTTCCTATTTCCGTTTGAGGTCGATGCTTGGGAGTCCATTTTCAAGTCTAACAGTAATATAGAAATCAAACATTTGTATCACATACTATCTCGTATGTATTCTGTGAGTTATCTTTCCGTTTGAATCAATCAAACCAATTTATCAATAAAAACTTTTCACTTCTATGGAGAGGAAAACTTTTCCAAGGTTCGTGAACGATGTCCATACAATAATAAACAACTGATGTGGCCCTCGGCTTTTTTGACCGATTGATAGCTTAGCCCACCTAATGAAAGCCTTTCACTGGGTGGGCTGCGGACTTAGCCCAACGAGTGAAAGTCGACTGTACCTCCTTTCCTGCAATTACCTATCTCCTTCAACGGATCGATTAGGCGTCTCCATAGGTTGCGCCAACGAGATACGCGGTTGTTCGTAGTAGGCGTAACGATCGTTGCTGCTTCCCACTGTGGCGAATCCGGCTTTATGGAGCCGCTCTCCGGAGGATTTACGAGGGCCGTTCTGACGATCTCTGATGTCGTCGCTCTGGTGTTGTTGCTGGTGGGCTGGGTGACGTATGTGCACCCGTTTGCACCGGTAGCGTCCTCAGCTGCGGTTCGCCGCAATGAGTCCCGCTTGTCGTCTCGTTGATGCCGCCTGGACGTAGGGCCGGGGTAGGGCCACTGCCGCTTCCAGCGTACCCACTCTAGCTTCAGATTGTCCGGAAGCTTCTGGGTGAGTTCATCAAGGAGCATTGGGTTGCTCAGGTGGCTCTGGAGGTTCGCCACTTTGAGAGTCTCGCAGAGCTGCTGCACGGCTAGCCCGAAACGTACCAGCGTGTCAAGCTTATCGACACGGGATGCTTCCGTGCTTCTAACTCTGGGCAAGAGGTTCCCGATCAGCATCTCTGGTCGGCCGAAGAGCATCTGGAGGGTGCGCATGATTAATGGGACATTTCCTGGATTTCCGCTCTATCCGAGAGGTCGGTGAACTCCCGGTAACAGGTGCCGCTTGGCCAAGTATCAGGTGATAACGCCTTGGCACGGTGCTCCACTTTGTCGACAACTCCACTTATAAGAGACAAAGTGGAGCGTGCTAACATCAGTCCCCTTGGCGACCAGTTGGATGACGGCAGCAGATCATCAATTTTCTTTGATAATTCGTTAATCTGTGCTTGTATTTCGGACTCTTTACGGATCTCCGCCAGTTCCGGCTTGGGCGCTTCCACAATTTTGTCGGCCACTTTCGCCCGCTCATCCAGCGAGGCAGAAGACATTGCTGCCAAAATTGATGACACATTCACGCCCAAAGGGCAGAATGGGACAGATTTGCAGGGCCCCAAATCCAGGACGCATCCTAAGCCAGCGGATTCGTCCTCGCTCCCACGCATGCTGGATTCTGGCTATCCCGGTGCTGCTGGATTCTACCTGTAGCATCGGTGCTGTTTTAGCCGCATGCGTGTGTCCATGTCCTGTGCGCGCTCGCCCTGGCGCTTAGGCGAACGCCGCTCTCTTTTCTCACCCGGTACGATCTGCCTGGCCGGTGTCCAGCGGGAGTGATGCGTTCCCAGCCTTGTGCTCCTTCTGGTGCATGGGGAACCGTTCCTCTCGTTCACACCGCTGGTATCCTTTCGGATTGTCGGACTCTGGCACTGCCTGACTTTTAGGCGTTCTTCGGTATAGTTTAAGGCGCTTTCTTATATATGATTTCGCCGTGACCTCCTTTGGGGGTCGCTGCACACGGTTGCTGGTAAGACTCGCAGCCAGATGTTCGACAATATGGTATTACTGCATCCAGCGCCGCCAGTTCGTCGTATTTCCGCTAACAGGCTGCTGGGTTTCTTATCACCGAGCGTGACTCCGGTTAACAGATTAGTAAGGTGCTGTAGACCTCTTCGTAATTTTTCTAGAAGGTTCATCAGTGTTCATCGGATCGCCGCGCGGTCAATGCGCTTATCGCCTCGCGCGCTGCTTACCCTAACTAACCCTAATTGTATTCCGGGAATTTGCGGGCCGCTTGCCCTTATTGTTCGGTTAGTTTATAATTCGGAGTTGGTTCTCAGAATCCATCACAAAGGCGTTCCATCTCGGATGGCTTAAAGGCTTTGCCAGACTGGTTGCGGTACGTGCGGTACTTACGGCACTTGCGGCAGTTGCACGTTCAGACTGGTCACTACCGTATCAAGCAAACCTAGCAATGGTGCAATGCGCGTTTATCATCCATCTCGAATACATGAACATGGTTAATTGTATGATTCAAATTGCTTTTTTCCGAGTGAGGTTGCGGGTATTCTTTAAATGTGATAAAGTAGTCACACAAATGAAAACTGCTGAATAAGAGATAGTAATCATTTGGTTTTGTAGAGAATAGAACTTGTACGGCAGGCTTTGACTCGCTACCATAAACGTATAATAGAAAAAATGTATGGACGCTGTCATGCAATTAACGGTTTTCTCAGTCATTGTCGTGTCTCGCTGTGTGCAAAGTGCTGATTTACTAGTTTGATCCTTGTGAACTTGCGTTTCGTGTTTCCAATAGTGTTTTGTGTGTCTAAAATGGACTATAACTTTGACGACGAAGATCTATTGTTGCTAGGCACTTGGTTTGTCAACGAAAAAACGCATCTTGGTACATCCTATTAATCAACGACGTAGGCGACACGGAAAGTACCACCGACTTTGTAGGGAGCTGGAGAGTTATGAAGACCGCTTTTTCACATATTTTCGGATGTCTCGGAATAGCTTTGAAGACCTGCTTGATCTGTTAAAAAGCAGTATAACACGGCAGACGGCTAATCTAAGAATCCCAATTGGTCCTCGTGAAAGACTTGCTGTATGTTTGAGGTAAGTAACTGTTGAAAAGAATAGTAAAGACTACAATGAATGTCCACCATATTGGTAACCCAAAACGCTTGCTGAACACGTTTATTCATAATTCAATCATATAAAAAGATTATTCATTCTCTTTCTCTCGCGCCTCTTCTTCTTCGGCGTTTCCAATGCGTTCGACGATTTCCATTATAATTTTTGTTTGATTTACTTTTTTCAATTTACGGATGCAACTCGCAAATCCAGCAAACATGAGATCCAGCCCATCCTGCTGTTTTTTTTGAGTCCAAATATTTTAAAACTTTATCCACTGGCTCATTAACTACAGGCTTTCGACGAACCTTTCGACGAACTGCAGCTGCTGTGTTGGCGGTTATGCTATCTGTTTCTGTTGTGATGCCTGTTGCGGTGTCTGTTGTGGTGGCTGCTGTGGGGTCAGCTGTTGTGTTGGTTGTAATCTCGGTGGTGTCATCCAATTCCATTGATTCATTTGAAGCTTCGTTCTCCTGACTAGTTACGTTGCAGGAAGTTGGACGAGAGTTGCTACAACTGTCGACGAAACCAAGAAAATCCCTTCGATTGATTTTAGTCGCTGCCTGGCCCGTTTTTCCTATTGTTTGTCGTTTCATCCGGTTGTATCTGTCTCTGAGATTCCGCCATTTGGTGTTTGCAGTTACACCTGAAATTAAAAATGTATTTTTATATTATAATTAAGTACCTCTTTACTTAATCTTTACAGATATCTAGCAACGGGGGACAGCTATCAAACTATTTAGTTTTCTTTTCGGATCGGGAGGTCAACAGTTAGCGTTATAGTGGAGCAAGTTTGTGAAGCGATATGGAAGATCCTTCAACCAATAGTTTTGCCACCGCCAACACGCCAGACTTGGATCAATTCAGCAAAAGGTTATAATCAGCTTTGGGGGTTTCCTAATTGCTTCGGAAGTATAGACGGGAAGCACGTAAAAATCAAATGCCCGCGAAATTCTGGATCTGAATTTCACTGTTATAAAGGCTTTTTTCAATTGTATTGCTGGCGGTGGTCGATCCCAATGGTGCGGTGCGGTGGTGAGTCGCAGTTTTACGTACAATATATAGCCACTAACCAATTACCACTTCGAAAGATGCTGCCCGGAACTAATGATAGCATTCCTCATGTCCTCGTCGGAGATGAAGGATTTGCGCTTCACTCATATCTCATGAGACCATACCCCAGGGCATCAATAGTAACTGACTCGCAGAAAAAACTGTTCAATGCTCAGCTCAGCCGTGCGCGCCGTGTTGTGGAAAATGTATTTGGGATGTTGACGATGAAGGGGAGGGTTTTTTAAGACCTATGGAATGTAAACCGACTACAGCAGACAACATTATTGAAGCAGTTTGTTGTCTGCACAACTATGTCATAGAAAAACACACGCCCCACCACCTCCGGCAATGAAAACGACGAGGAAACATCAACTGGACTTGTTGCATTGTCACATACAAACAATAGATCAACTGAAGAAGCTTTTCAGATCAGGGAAACACTTGCAAATTATTTTTTCACAATGCGGTATCAAGCCTACAGTGTCATACAGAAAAGGGTAATTTCGCACCAATTCGGCTAACTTTTCTTCACTAAAACATTCCATTTCAAAACGGAGCTCGTAGACTGCACTTGGAAATTCACCAGACGACTGCACGAAACCACACTCTGAGCGATTCTGGAATCGAAGTGACCACAGACTTGTGGAGAAAGAGTTCGCGAACTCTCGACATTAGGGTGCTCAGGACCTGTCTTTTCGTCGGTGTTGTGTTCGCGTGTAGCAGTGCCTCAACTTGTTTGGAGAGCCTGATCCGAAAGGTGTCGCTTGCAGTTGTAGTTTCATTCCCTCAGTTACAACTAGACTCGTTGAAAGTCGGTATCGATCTGATTTTTATTTTCATAACAGTAACCCCGCAAGTACAAGCCAACCTACGGGAGACACCTGAAGCCGAGCTGCTTCGTTATTGCCGACTCTGCATTATCGATTGTTGCTAAGTGCGGCTTGGCGAAAGAGTCGCCCAAATGTGCCTTAGCAACAATCGTATGACCCACGGATCGGAAACGCTGACATGCGATTTCCTATCACCAGGGCACATATGCAGTTCGGTGACTTTTGATCACAGCAACTCGATCCGTGGGAATTTCGTTGACATGCTTGATCGCATGTCACACAGTGTCCCACCACATCCCGAGCACCTTCTGTGGGTGGAGCTCCGGTTTAGGTCCGATCAATTTTTGTTGGTCGTTGGCACCGCCGACGGCTTGACGTACCTCACGAGAGTTGGTTAACCAATTATGTAGCCGGAAACCCCCTTCTCCGTGGATAAACTCCACGTCTCGACACAAGCTTACCGTCTCGGCGGTTTCCTCGACGCTGCTGAGCATATCGTCCACGTAATGCTCCTCGACGATGGTTTGCCGCGCTCGTGGAAACTGCTTCGCGAATCTTTCTGCGTTTAGGTTGTGTCGTCCACAACGTGAAAACGAATTAACTTTCGAGGCCGGAAAACGTAGGTTTTTTCTGTTTTTATTCGGAACACACTTGAACCATGGTCAAACTTTCAGCCAATTTTCCCGAAGTCCTGGCAGGACGCGCGTCAGCCTTGGCATCGGTTGTAAGCTTGCTTGCAGCCCACCACGCAAGTGAGCTACTTGCGGCTGCTCGCAACACTCACCCCTGTACAGAACCGTCGCCGTAGCTGACGTTTCCGTACTTCATCCTGCGAGCAGCCGCCTCACCTGCCAGATCGACTGTTATCGTTTTTATCTGGTTCAGCACGTGCTTGTCCTACTACTTGTACTATCAACATTTCTCCTCGATCAACTTAAGCGTCTTTCCCTCCGCTTCTAACAGGGCGGTGTTAGAGCAGTGTTCCGGTGCCCCGCAGATTTCGAATGTGACGACACTGTTCTGCGCGGCTACTGCGTAATCGACTAGCTCGGTCCACTCTCCCTCTCGGACCGGCCTGAGACGGCACATTCGCTCAGTAAGTGAGTGCACAATCATCGATGGCTGCCCGAAGCGCATTTTCAACGTTGCTAGCACCCTCTCCACGTTGTCCAGGTGCAGTAGTAGCGATGTCACAGTCTCGTATGATTTTCCGCGGAGACTCTTCTCCAGGCGCATGATGTTTTCATCCGCCGAGAAACCGCACATTCTCGTACTCTGGTTGAAGTTCGACCAAAACGTCGGCCACTGCTGTGACGAGCTGGCTTCCCAATCGTCGTTGATCCGAATTTGATCGTTTACATCCAGTGGCGTCTCGTGAGTAAATAACGTGGTTGTGCACCTGCACATTAAGACGCGATATCTCACAAAACCTTGTATGTACAGATGTTTGGTGGGCAATTGTGTGGGATAGAGTATTAGAAATTCTATTATTAGTTTTAAAACTCAGATTTTTTTTATTAAAAAACTTAAAACTAACGATACAGCAACGGAATTTGCCGTTCTGTTCTCCGAGCAAATAGATCGATAGCCTTTTCCATGAAATTGTTTTGTTGTTGTAGCTTGAATAACAACTTATTTTCTACGGCCATTAGCATCAGCCATTGGAGACGATTTTCGCCAAATGTCGAGCGCAAGTACGATTTGATTCTACGAAGAATCGAGAAACTGCGTTCTATTGATGCTGTGGTGGATGGGAGTTTTAAAATTAATCTAGCGAGCATAGTTATTTCCGAAAAAATGTCTTCCAGATCACCACCCACCAGCAGTTTCATGATTTCTAGTACATTTTTTCCGGCGAATTCAGTTCTTGTATACAAAACTCGCAGTTCGTTAGACAGCCTCACCATATCGAACGTAGGGTATCGACTGCACAGTTCATCAACGGCTTTCTTGGGGAATTCAGACACATACTTTGTAAATTTTGACGCATCGAGGAGACATAAAAAGCTTTGTTTCTTTAAGTCGGCAAATCTAACATCTAGCTCACTAAGTATTCAATCAATTAAGTCGAGGTAACATTTTTCATATTTTTTAGCCATATCAGCTGTGTTTCTAAGGCCAGCCAAATCCAAACAAGATTTCCAGACGTTTTTGAAATTCGATTGGTTCTTTAATGCTCTGATATTTTCGTGAGCATTTTCAACGCTTTTTTCGCAGTCTAAATAATCTAGTTCTTTTTTTTTTGAAGTATTTGGTAAAGTATATCCGTAAAAACAAAAATAGAAGAAAACGTTTTCAGTAAAAAAATAGTAACTAAATCCAACATAAATCCATGCAGTCCTCGTGCCATGGATGTTGTTTCACCGTCCCATTCGGTTTCACCCAAATACATTTCTCCTAGGCAATCAGTAATCTCACTGTAATAGGACTCTATAGTGTTAATCATTCTAGAAGTATACGCCCATTTAACTTTGCATACATTTGGAATCTTTTTTTGCATATAATTCTGCAATTCGGCATTTCTTCTTGGGCTTTGAGTAAAGAATGATGCCAGAGAAGAAAGAGAAGAAAAGATCTTCCTAGTTTTGATATGATTAGTGCATGTATATTGCTTCATACATGCACTAATCATATCAAAACTAGGAAGTCTAGGAAGAACTAGGGAAACCAAAATTAAAACGTGGGCTTTGCAGTGAATGTAATCTGCATTTGGAAAATGAACCTTCACGAGTGCTTGCGTACCACCACTATCGCCAGACATGACACGTGCACCATCGTACGTTTGCGCCACTAGCATATCTTTTGCGATGCTAAATTTCTCTAGCATGCTAACGACATGATTTGCCAGTGCGATTCCGGTCTTTTCACACGTGACATCAGTCAGAGAAATGAATCTTTCAACATATAGGCACTCGCCTATACAAAAATGATAAACACTATGTTAAACAGAATGCCTCGTTTTAATGCATTCTTTCATCGTCTGTACTTACCATCTTTCAAACAGTAGCGCAACATTGAAGATAATTGGGATTTTCTGGAAATATCTGTAGCTTCGTCTACCATTACCGCTACGAACTTTGCTTCCTATATCTCTTTGGCAATATGTTGCAAAACGACGGACCCCACAATTTCCACTAACTCGTTTTGAATGGTGGCAGATGTCCCCGAAAAAACTGTTCTGCTGTTTAAAAAATCGGCAAATGCTGGATCTAGAAATTACCTCTATTTATCGAGGTCTCACTCTCGTCCTGGCCTCTAAAGCTTAAGCCACGTGAACCCAAATAGCATGTTATTTCGAAGAGGTTTTTCATTTCTTCTCTATTTTTTCTAACGTTTGCGTTATGGTTTGACCTCGCAACTTCATTGGCATGATCCAACGCAAATTCAATTCGATTTTTCCCAAAAGTGCGATAAGCCATGCTATTATTAATATGATCTTTGGTGGCGGAATGTGTTTTTATCGCAGCACTAAGATAATTAAGGTCCATATATCCTGTTTTACTCAACACACTGTGGTCTGTAGGTTTTTGAAAAAGCAAATACGGCCAGCAAAACAATCTAATCCTAGTGTTGGATCCGCATAACCACTTTGTATTATATGCGGAAACGTTGAAATTCCGCGTGATGGGTTTTCCGTTTTTGCTACATGTTTGCTTCAAATGTTCTAACTTTGGTTGTGGAACTTCCATGTTTTGTGTCCTAAGGGACACACTAACGTTTATTCACTAAAAACGGGACAATCGCTATACACACAGATAAAACACCGCTTGCAGCTCTGGTCGCGATGGCAGCCGGCACAGGAGAGAGAGCCGTGATCCCCCGCTCGGACGCATCACCCGAGATTGGTTACTCAACCTCGGGTGAGCGTGAGATCTTCAGTCGGGAGCGCGGGAGCGCGCTCAGCGGGGCTCACAACACCATGTTAGCAAGAAATAATTTTTCCTCAATAGGTCTTACAGCAAAAGGATTTTTCAAAAGCTCATCAACCATATCCACTTCCATTTTTCACACTTGTTGGTACAACACGACACGTTGAACGACTGATCTATGACTGATAACACGACTGCCCACTGAGTTGACTTTCTTATAGTGGCAAGAACATCGATCACATGATTATCCATCATAGAAGGTATTGCCAACACCATTTGATTTCGATTCTCCGAGCACTTCTTCGAATCGCTACTTGCAACCGGCTGTGATCCACCGGATGATCGGATCGCGAGAACGGACAATACCGTTTAAGTTCGAACCAAAAGAAATGCACCCTATTTTGCTTAACGATGCTTAACGATGGGTTGATTGTTAAGGTGTTATATGGGCTTGATACGGTAGTAATCGATCAGATTTAGATTTCTGTGTACCGAATACATGATATATTCGAACTGTGCAACACAAAAAACTGCGACGCCATATTCGACCTGTGCAACACAAAGTGTGCGAACGGCAGTGCCCAGCATAGCTCTTTTGCTCTATGTTTTCTGTTTCATTTCGTCCGATCAGCTGGCGCGCAGTCGGCTTATAGCAGTCGCTCTCGCTCTGACCGACCCGTGCTCAGCGCAAGGTACACAGGTCTCGCGAGGTCACACATCGACAATTTTGCATAGGAATAACTAACACTAGCAAGAAAAAGTTCGCGTGTACGTATACGGCTAACTTGTGCTCCAGCGAAAGTGCCCAGTCTCGCGAAATAGCTATATTAGCAATAGATAGCGAAACAGACATAGCATATTTCTTATTTCGCCGGGTGCACCAGCTGAAGGCGTTTAGGTGAACTTGAATCGAACTTGAACCGGCGCGTACTCGCATGCTTGGCATTTTCCGCATAAAAATCTAGACTGTGCAGTGCACAGGTTGCTCAGGTGGACGAGACGCCCCTGTTTACATCGAATCCCTCTGCGCCGGGCGCTTTGACGTTTACTCGTAGGATTTCTTGTCGCCGCTCCTGGAACTCTTTCTCCAAACGTTCCAGTGCCAGTAGCTTCTTAAGGTTGGCCTCTCTCTGGAGGGTGCTCACCGAGCCTCTCTCATCCAAGATGGCTTTCGGCGCATTTCCCCACGAGGAGTTCGGTTCCCTTCGTAACACTGGCTGCTGGTGGGATGGCGACGGGTTCGTCGCCCTGGCTTTACCCTTCTCCGGCCGGTCACGATCTTGAAACGTCTTCGCCTTGGCCATCCTGTGGCGGGTTGCTCTTGGTGCTTTCGGTGCCTTCGCTGGGAGCGCTGGAGTTTCTCCCGAGGGTGGCGTCTTTTTACCCGCCCCCGCACCCGTGGCAGCCTTCTCCACACTGACCGCCAAACTGCTGGTTCCCACCATCACGATTTTGCACTTCGCGATCGATGACGCTTCCTTGATCGTAATTCGTGCGCGGACATTTCACGGCCAAACACTGGAACTACCTTCTTAACTTTCTTCTTCTTCTTTCGGTTGACGTTCAACCTTTCCGGATTATTTTTGAGTGTAATGAAGGTGCGAACACGCCGCGGAGTTCGGTTTCTTGAAGTCCTTTTATTACATCGACAAAGCGACTCAAAGATAGTCCGCCTCTCTCGGCGTTACACTTAGCTTAGCACTTTACATAACCAGTATCCATAGGCGTTTTGGTTGGTTTAGCATGTTTCATTCCTAATCTGTCTATCAGTTTCTGGATACTTGTTTTCGCGCATAAATTGTACACATTTTCGTTGTCTTAAGTTATCTCTAATCCAATAAAATACTTTGGTTCACCTTATCAGTTTATCTCGAAATATCCCTTAGAGCTTATCCCTTAGAGCTTCATATATACGCTTGATTTGCTCTTCATCTGCGCTTCCCATCAGTGTATGATCAACATATACAAGTAGATATATCTTCCTGTTGTTCCTGGTTGTTACAAACAAACATGGATCCGCGCTATTAGCTGTAAAACCCATTTTATGTAATATTCCGGACAGCTTCTTGTTCCAGCATCTCGCTGATTGTTTCGCTGCTCCTACGCAACCTACACACTTGACTCTGCTTTCCTTGAACCTCGTACCCCGGAGGCTGTTTCGTGAACACTTCCTCTTCTAAGTCCCCATAAAGCTGTCTTGATGTCTAATTGCTTCATGAACAAATGATCCCTTCCTGCTATCGTTAACAGCGTTCTTAGTATTAAATGACACGTGACAGGTGCGAAAACTTCGTCGTAGTCTACCCCGTACTTTTGCACATGACCCTGTGCCACTATATGCGCCCTATAACGAACCAATTGTCCCTTTTCATCCGTTTTTTCCTTAAACATCCATCGACATCCCACAACCTTCTTTCCTGGTGGAAGGTGTGTTAACTCCCAGGTTCCGTTTTTCGTGTGTGAGTTGATTTCCTCGTCCATTGCTGCTTTCCGAGATGATGACTCGACGGATTCCAGCGCTTCTTCCAATGATTTGGGTTCCGTTGTTGTCGCTGACATTCCGAAAATGTAATCTAGAAAACATTTTGGGGGGTTACGACCCGTTCTCACCGTTCTTTCATTCTTTTCTTGGTCCATGGCGTGAAACTCTTTGAATTTTAGGAGGACTTCTTGTTGGGATTTCGTGCGCAAAAAGTACACGAACATTTTTCAAATCTAATACAAATAGTATCTCGCTCCTCCTAACGATGTTATCTCCATCGGTCCACAAATGTCTGAATGCACTAATTCTAGCACTTCATTCGCTCTCGTGCCCACTCGATTAAACGGATTTCTTGTTTGTTTTCCTACGGCGCACTGCATGCAGTCATCCTTATCCGTGCCGTCGTAATTTATTCCATTCGCCATTCCGTTTTTCAGCTTCCGCAAACTTTCATTGAGCTTAGATGACCCATTCTTTGATGACAAATCCTCTCTGTCATTCCAGAGCATGCCAACACTTTTGTTTGTTTTTGGCACAATTTGTATAAATCGTTCTCACGGCCTGCGGTAGCTATCACCTTGCCGTCGGGATTAATCACTTTACACTCCCTTTTCTTAAATATCACTGTGTGACCTTGTTCCGTTATCCTGCTCACTGACAACAAATTCACTGCCAACTCTGGTATGAGTTCTACATTTTTAACCTCGATTTGTTCATCACTACACGTTGGTTTTAGCACTGCAGATCCTTCGGCAATTATATTCATTTTACCTTTATTTGCCGCGTATATTGTTCCACTCGTTTTTCTTACTTCGGTGAGTAATGCTTCGTTGTTTGTCAAGTGTTTTACACAACCTGAATCTGTGTGGAACGCGTTCTTTCTTGGAAAATTCTCTTTCGTTGCCTCCTTTGTTCCACAATGTTTGGCAATGTGGCCAAATTTCTCGCATCGCCGACATTTGCCCTTTGTATTGTATCGCTCATTAGGCCATTTCTGCGTAGAGATTAACGCCTGTTCTGCTTTCACCGTACTGTACTCGGTTTCCTGGAGCAGTTTCGTTTTGATAAGATCGCCTGTGATTTCTACACCTGCCAATAATAGCATACCAATCCATTTATCCGATAATGGGAAACCTATTCCAATTAATTGGTGTGCGGTTTCGATCCTTCGGTTCACATACGATTCCATGGAAACGCAATTTTTGAGACTGGTTGTAATTAGCTTGCATAAAAGCGAGCATTGCCGCGTCAGTCCGGTATATGCACCGAGGAAGTTTGTGCAGTCACTGATCAGCTCGATCGATAATTTGCTGTATCGCCAGGATCCAGGATGACGTGTTCGATGTGTGGATATGCTCAACAGCAATAACTCTCGTGGTGGTTTCCCCAACTACAACGATTGGCCGAAATGCACCCAGTCTTTCCTCGGGAATGTTTTCCATCAAGGGAGTTTCAGGTTGTACATCATGGTTTTTACATCTCTGACACTGCTTGCGTACACGGTTGAATTCAACCGTGAATGTGATAGTGTGACCACAACACGTTGATCGCCATCTGGTTGTAACGGGCTGGCGAGGTACGCTATACCGGCACCAGCGTTGGTGCGACTTACCGCGCGAATTCGGTAAGTCGCCGGGTGATCTCGCGTGTCACCGTTTCGTCTAACTCTCGTCCCGTCGAAGAACCGAAATTGCCTTGGGCGAGCTTCCCGGCGCTTTCTCGGACGATCAGGAGAGATACCCAGAGCCTGATCGTGGAGGTCGCGGTAGGGAGCGCTCTTCCTTCTCTCGGTTAGCCGATTCGTACGCTTTCAGACCGTCAGGAGGGAAACCCAGAGCCTGACGATGGATCGCGTGACGGAGCGGCTACTCCGAGCGGCAAGAATCTTTCGGATTGGGGAAACTTCCAGCCAAAAATCGTGAGCCGTGTTTCTGGTTTGAAGTCCAAATGTCGAGAGCCTCTATTTTCGGGATTTTGTGTTCTTTTATACAAGTTTTTTGCCGGATCGGCAGAACCTCCTAGCCGCTTTTTACCTACTTAATGGCGCCCCAAGTGCTGACGGAGCAACGCGGTGGCGATCGTTCGATCGGTTGTTGTTGCACCAGCCCAAATTCCGGCCGGCCAACGACCGCGCATTGCGTTCGTTGCTTGCCGCGCCAGTGCTGACGAGTCAGCTGATTGGTTGGTGCGTCGCCGGTGACCTGGTCACCGCGCTGCCCCGCCAGCCCAAGTGGTCGCGCTCGCAACAATCTGGTGTTGGTGGTGATAGCGTCTGTGGGTGTAGCCGACGATGATGAGGTCGGTTACATGATGTTTCCTTGGTAGAATTATCGGCCTTTTCGTCGTATCGTCGACCCATGGGCAGTTGACGAGTCTCCCACAAATGCGCAGCACATTGCTTTCGTCCAGCACAGGTGATAGTTTATACCCTTTATGCTTAACAGTGGATGTATGTTTCGAAACGGGTGCGTTCTGATTTCTACCGGGAATGCTTGTTGTTGTGCTACTCCGATGATGATCAGTTTAGCGCGGCTCAGCTGTGAGTGACTGTGTGTGGGCGGCAGTATCTGGTACTCTTCGTGATGCTGTGACACGTGTTCCCTACGAAACGTGACACATAGCCTACTGTGCAAATTGTATTGTATTGTATTGTATTGCATTCTATATTGTTCGCCTGCGGCTGTACAATAGTTACTTATAACCTAGAGCCTTAGATACTAGGGGGGGATAGGAGGCCACGTAGGCGCGCGCGAAAGACTGTGATGGGGAGATGGTAATCAAAAAGGGAGCTGACAGAGTTGAAAGAGACGATTACACGCAGGAAGGGGTCGACGGCTCCGAAAAGCGATCGGCGCGCCGGGATGAGGAAGGGAGGTCTATCGCGAAGGCGACGAGCAGGAACATAGAATGGGAGAGCGGAGAGTAAGGAGGGAGCATCAGTATTGTGGAGCAGGATGTTGGCGATAAAGAGGGATTGGGCCAGCGAGTGACGGGATGACACCGGAGGAAGCCCAAGCAAGAGGCATCGAGCCTCGCATGGAGGCATTGCGGAAGCAGAGACACCCAGGAGCCTACGAACGGCCAGCCTGGTGAACCGCCGTTGAAATTAGGCGCCATCACTTGAAGAGCCTTTCAAATTCCAGGAAACGATCTTGAGTATGATGGTGTAGCAAATTCTGGCGGAGCTCTTCTTGTGTGTCACCGCCCTCTGGTTCACGGTTCGGCCACTGATTTGTTGGTGTCCATAAGAAGTCAGGCCCCCGGTTTTCTGGATCCAGTTTAGGCGTGGTGGTTCATTTGGCGCCTGTGATATACTTGTAATTCACTGTAAATACAACGGCTTTATACTTCGGTCCCAGCTCGTCCTTGCTCCTTTATATTCACATCCAGACTGGCCGTTTTAACCCGCAAACTCACACATCCTTAGAATTACTCTACATATAATTATACGTCTGGTTGGATGTGGTTTACATTTCAGACCGTCCTTTACAGTGGCTTATATGGCCTCCCTTAGCCTCCATTACCATCTTTAAACGTTTTGGCATGCTATCAACTATATTTTGAACCGCCATTCTAACCGCCATTCTAACACCTTTACTCGCTGAGAACGCAAAAAAGCGGTGGTTTTTTTTGCGGTGTGCTTCGGATCATTGTCCTGCTGCAAAACGAAATTTCTACGTAATCCGGCTATTCTAGCTGAGTGTGTGAGATTGTCCTTCAAAATGTCAATATACACATCTGACGTCATGATACCGGTTATATGAACTAAATTACCAACACCAGCCCATGAAAAACTGCCCCACACCATAACACTGCCACCGCCGTGCTTCACTGTGGCCTGTAAATGCCGCTCTTTTAAAGCTTCCTTTGGCTTCAGCCAAACTCTTTCACGCCGTTTTTTGTTAAAAATCTCGAATTTCGATTCGTCGGACCACAAAACACTTCTCCAAAACTCTGGTGTCTTACTAACATATTTTCGGGCGAATTCCAGCCGCTTAAGCGTATTTTTTTTACTGATGAAAGGACGTCTCTTGGCTATTCTATTTAGATACCCATGTTGCGCTAACCTACGTCTTATAGTACGGTACGAAATGGGCAGTGAGAGAGCTTCTTGCATGGAACGGATTGTTGTTTTAGGGTTCGTTTTAATCTCACGAATGATTCTTGCATCCATTCGATCATCCGTCTTCCTAGGGCGCCCTGTTTTCGATCGGTCGTTCACCAATCCGAAATCTCGGTGTTTTGCTACAATAGCTCTAACTGCTCCCCTACTTATAGGAAATTTTTCTGCAATCTTCCGCTGTGAAACACGATTAAAATTATCTTTTATAACAAGATTTCGCACTTGCAAAGAAAATTTTTTCCCCCCCATAGCTCTTTGAATTGCAAAATCTACTGCGCAACCAACTATGTGCTAGCTACAGTACTGCTAGTAGACTAAACCACACTAATCAAATATCAAGGTCATCCAAAATATCAAAACAGACGTTAATGAGGGGTCTATCAAAGATTTATTATCACAAGGTGATTATCAAAGACTCAGTAAAAATTTCACCATGGATGGGCTTTTACTTTTGTCACAACCAAAATCGACCATCTTTCACTTAAAGAATTTTCAAAAAAAAACTATCAAACTTATCAAGTTCAAAGTCAATAATTTGGAAAGAGGAAAGTTAGAGCTTCTACCAAAAAAATCACGTGGCCTTTATGACCGAAAATGTTGAATTTACAGATGAAAATGTGATGGACCCTAGTGGTGGGCTTTTACTTACGCCGGCCACTGTACAACACCCGCGTAATTCAAAAACGATCCAAATTCGGTCCCTTTCCAATGCGCCATTTCTGAAATAGGTCGAATTTGTCTGTTAAACTCGCAAGTCAATTGTACTTTTTCTAATCTACTATCTAATCCATTTACTTCGGCCGATTGCCACTTAACTCTACCTCTATTACCTTGTCGGAAATCATTCAAAAAATATTGCATCACCCCATGATGAAATAGATGTAACAAATCGCTAGTTATAAAAGAATTTATGAAATCAATTTTTAGTCTCAATAACGGCGATACAACTGTTTGAGACCCTTCCCCACCTACCACCTTCTCTTTTTGATGGTGATCGCCATACTCCGTCAGCAGTCGAAAATTGTCATCTGTCCTTAACTCTGCTTCCTCGACCTGGTATGTCTTAATTCCGGTTGCTCTATCTAGTGCCCTTTTTGCCAGGCATTTAATGCATCCCCATGTCGAATCGCACGATTTAACTCCTAAAATGAAATTAAATAACAAATTATTACGTACTGTTATCTCACGCTTATTCTAATGAATAACATATCTAACTTACCTTTGCAAAAGGCACGAGCTGGTGTATCGCAGATAAAAACGCGATGTTTAATCGTCAACATCTTCCCATTGATAACCAATCCAGTGTCATACTCTGTTGTAAACTGATCTAGAAACGTCTGCACCCTCTTCGGCTTGTGCAATCCATAGTAAACGCCTACTAAGAATACTGCCAGATTTGGTTCTTCGTAGACGTTTGCCAGGATGGGCCACATCTGTTTTTCCCATTGTTGTACACCTGCGTACCATCTATGTTGATGATCAACGAGATGGTACGGTGGGTGTCCAACAAACGGAAAGCATAGCGAAGACAGCGCTCTAAAATGTAAAAAAAAACGTTAGTCTGTTGAACTGATCATTACATTTATGTAATACTTACCTAAACCATTGTGCCAATATGTACCGCCATCCATCTCGAACACTGAAGCCGGTTCCGTTGGCGTGTTCAACAAGGTCCTTGGATCCAAAGGCAGCGACGGATGTGGTTCGTGGAGTACTTGAAGCATTCCCCGCAGCTGCCGATGGCTGATGTTGCTGTGCACAGCCCAAATCCTTAGCTTTTCGCGCCACTCCAGATCACCTTGATCAGGATTTTCGGGCACACTTTCAGATTCGTCGTCGGAACTGGAGTCATTGTCGGAACTCGAGTCAGACTCAGGACTGCGATAGCTAACACTGTCATTGTCACTCTCACAATGACATGAGTGTTATCAGCGGAGCTTGCTGAACACTCCGTAGAGTGCGATTTCTTTCCGGAGAATGTTTTAAGAAGCGTATCGTTATAATAGCAATTTATTCTAACTTCTACGCGCTGCTAAAACATTTGTCCTCTTGCCCTCTTGTTGGCAACGTAATTTTACGAAACGTTTACGCGCCAACCTCTACGCCGGTCGTTAACCTCCTGTGGTGTTTACACTCGACTTCTCCACTCACCGATTCCAAACCAGCTTAGATCCTATCTAATCTAGATCCTATCAATCTGCGCGATCGATCTGCTCGATCGCTCTGCAGCTGCAGTTGGCAGCGATGGAGGGTACCCTCTGTTTATAAACAACAATGAGGTTTGTCGCTGTAGAACGCTTAGGCATGAAGCCATGTTGATCAACATCGATAGAGGAGGAAACGAGAGAGAGAAGGTAGGAATGTACAACTGATTCCAGGACTTTTGTCGCGGCACAGAGGAGGGAAATACCTCGGTAATTCGAGGCAGTCTGACCGCGGAGGACAGCAAGGAGATCGCGGAGGACAGCAAAAGGGAACTATAGTCTGCAGAGTGCAGGTGAACGTGGCGGTTGCATCATCGATGGATGGTGAACTATTGATGAAAGACCAATCAGTCCGTGATATCTGGCGGCGCAGCTCGTCGTAGTTGCACCTGGCAAAGTTAAGGTTTGGGGCAATCTGCAGGCTGGGCTGGGCAGTGCGGGTTGTAGATCTGGGCGGAAACGCTATGGAGGACCACAACGCGGGGTGGTACACGTCCCCGGCGGCAATCTGGACAGCGGCTGCACTGATGGAGATCTGATCTGCAAATTCGGGTGAGTTCACGAAAACCAGATCCAGTTGTTTACCGAACATATTCTTGATGCCGGAAATTTGCCGTAGCCCATATGTATGTAGTCCGTCCAGGAAAGAAGCCGTGGTAGTGGAGGCGCCAGATGGAGTGAACGAATGCCCAGTCGGTGTCCACGTGATGCTCGGCATGTTGAAGTCACCGAGCAGCAGGAGATGGTCATTCGGTGCGAGGCGCTCGACCATACGGCCGATGCAGTCCTCTAGTCGTTCCAGGTACGAATAGGATGAACTGCGGTCGGGAGGAATGTAGATCACTCCGATGATGATTGGTTGAGTTCCGAGCCAGATGCCCACCCACAAGAGCTCTAATGACGAGTCAACGAGGTGCACCGAGGATGATCGTAGGTGAGCAGCGCAAGCGATGAGTACCCCACTGCCACGGGACCGAGTGCTGTTACTCGTAGTACGGTCGCAACGGTACACAGTGAAGGGGTCATCGAACACCATGACTGACGGGATGTCATCTGTCAGCCACGTTTCGGTGAGTACGCACAAATCGAAGCTGCAGCAGGGAACTGCCGTGCGGAAGTTTGTGAGCTTCGTGCGGAGTCCCCTTACGTTCTGGTAGTACAGAACCGTGGGCATGGAGGCACGTGTCGGCTGACGGATTGGACGGCTGGAGCAGGCAGTGATCGGTGGTGGTGCAGTGTAAGTGGTGGTGCGGCAAGCAGTGACGGTGGTAAGCTGGGATATCGGTGGGAGTGTGGTGGTAGCAGCGGTGAAGTTTGCGGCAGGGTGTGTTGGTAGTAGGCAAGGTGTTGTAGATGTCGGTGGCGTTTGCGTGTGTGAACTATTATGGATGATCAGAGTGGCGATGGTAGGTGCATGTCATTATTGTCAAGCGAGAATTTGCGAGAATGGCTGCGGTCGGTTGGGGCTGCCTCCAGAAGGTCTTGACCGTCGGCTGTCTCTTGTGTCCCTTCCGTAATCGTGAAAATCACGGAAGATAAAACCCGATGGCCAGGTGGCTGGTGAGAGAGCCTTCTCGCGCAATGTCAGCGACATCCCCACTTTGTACGAGACAAAGCGGAGAGTGCTGTTGTCAACGTCCTTCGCCACCAGTCGGATCAACTGCTCCGAATCTGAGGCAAAGCTCCATAGTCTTGCGGGTGGATGCGGACAGATTCGAGCATTTTGCGTGCACGATAGCATCACAGTATCCGGCACAGCTGATAGTGGGTTCGGTCTCACGGATGGTGGTTGAACAGGCTGTGCATGTTTCAGCCATTGCGCGATGAGTCCGAGTGGCGTGCGCGGTAACGGTGATGTTGTACGCTTCTAGCCAACCGGCGGTTGGTTGCTGCGGATCACGATAGAATCGGTGGACTACGACGGGGGTTTCGCACGACTAACTGTACAAACTTATGGTTGTTTCACTCTTCGCGCTAAGTTATCCCGCCACGAATTTCGTTGTTCAAGGCTCAGAGAGGATCGAAGATGGAGGAGCAACAGCAAGCACACCCGCACGGTACTGATCTGATGTATGCACGGTAATGGTTATGGTATGTAATAATTTGTTATCGAATGCCAAATAATAGGAAATAATTTGATAATGCTCTTCGAACATCGATGAGATTTTTTTTTAACGCAAATTAATTGTAATTGTTTTGAGAAGAAGACGATAAGTGAGAGTGTTGTTATTCTGGTTTTCCTTTGCTCGAGACGTTATACCACACTGACAGCCACGGCCCTAACCCCCGTGGTGGCAGTGCTGATTACCGTGTTGCCAATATGGGCCGTCCGATTTCAACATCCCAACTCGGACCATTATTGGCTCAATCCAAATCCCTTACAGCTTAACTTAATTTTATCTCCGCTAACTCCCTTAATGGTACGTATTCCAGTGTGATGAGTCCGCTCATCACATGCTCGCGTGTGAAATGAACAATGACGACGATCCGTTTAGTTGCTCTGCTGATCCACGTCTATATTCAATTCGGTAATCAGCGGTTCCCTTAAGATAACGTAGAATTCTATTAACCGCATTCCAATGGTTTCTGTCGTATTTGTCGTTGAACCGGCTGATGTTACTAACTGTGTATGCCAAATCGGGTCTCGTACCCTACACTAGAAACAATAATGCCCCAACTGCTTCGCGATAAGTTACATCCTCTACCACGTCGTCCGATTCCATTGTGAGTTTTTGAGAAAGATCACATGGACATGATGCGGGATTACAATTCTCCATGTCGAATCGTTGCAATATTTCGTTGGCATAAGTACTTTGGTTGATGCTTATAGAATCTTCATTATTTTCAATTTTTATCCCCACACATGTACGAGCTCTTCCTAGATCTTTCATGTAGAACGTACTTGATAACTTTGATTTAATTTCTTCAAGGCACATTTGATCTTTCCAGAATTTTAAAATGTCGTCCACATAGATAGCAATGATCAGCGTTCCGTTTGTGTTAAAATATACACAAGGGTCATCAACGGATTTTCTCAATCCAAACGATTTCAGCGCTTCGTCCAGACATCTGTTCCAACACCGGTCACTTAGTTTGAACCCGTACATGGCCTTGTTTAGCTTGCACATTTTATCATATGACATAAATCTTTTCCTCAATAGGGCCTTGCAGATATGCTGTTACCGCATCCATATGATCGATTTCTAGGCCTCTCTGAGCGGCTAACGCAATTAACAGACGTATTGTGCCATACCTAACAACGGGTGAGAACGTTTCTTCATAGTCTATACCCTGTCGTTGACTATAACCTTTTGCTACCAGACGCGCTTTATGCCTTGTAACCGTGCCATCGTCTGATCTTTTTTTTTAAAGCCATTTAGTATGAATTGGTTTCCGTCCATCAGGGAGATCGACTTAATTCCAAGTGTTATTCGTCTTCATGGAGGCTAGTTCCTCTTCCATTGCGTTTGTCCACTGGATACTGTCATGTGCTCGCAAAGCTTCTTCTTATGTTGATCATTCATCCGTAGCACAATGTCTTGAGAAGAATGATGTTAAGTCCTTGCGAATGATCGGTTTTGGGATTCTTGACGAACGCCTTGGTTTACACTTTTCATTTCACGGTTCTACGACTGGTTCTGGCTGTGATTCTGCATTATGCTCTGTATCTGTAATTTGATCACCTTCGTCGTCATTTCCATCGAAGAGGTGATGTGAAACTGTTTTTGTGAAGAGGTGATGTGAAACTGTTGAAACTGAAACGGTTTAGGTGTCAAGAAAATCACATCACAGTCTGTAAGCATGTCCGTTTTCATCCATTCCAATAAATACCATTTGTATAGCTTTGGGATCCCATTTCGTTCTCTTCACTTTGGGCACATGCATCATTACTTGTGTACCGAATATTTTTAGTTTTTCTGTGTTGGGTTTCTTTCCAGAGATAAAACGCCTGAAGAGATTTGTCTTCAGTCGTTTTATCTCGGAGCGATCGATTTACGAATCAGTTCCCTAAATAGGCTGCATGGTTTATCGCCACAGCTCAAAGCGATTTGTGTAACCCACTATCTGATAGCATGCATCTAGCCCGTTCTTGGAGTGTTCGGTTCATTTTCTCTGCCACTCCGTTTTGATGTGCCGTATATGGTGCAGATTTCTCGTGTATAATGCCAGCTTTAGTACAAAGGTCATTCATCTGTTGGTTTATAAACTCAGTTCCATTGTCCGACCGGATACGTTAGATTTTCATACCAGCTTGATTTTCTGCTATTGTTCTGATTTTTTCGAAGGAATTTACTTCATCTGATTTTTCCTTCAGGAATGTCACATACACCTTTCGTGAAAAATCGTCAACAAAAACCGAAAAATATCTGGAACCCCCAAGTGAGTTGTCTATGGGTCCACATACGTTCATATGTATGAGTTGCCGAATGCTGGTCGTTTTAATTTGCACATCGGTTTTTCTACACGGCATTTCGCACTGCTTGCCTTCGGCGCAACTGACACAATCACTTAGATCATCTCTAGATCCCTCGATCTGTATATTGATGTCTATTCTTTACAAGCTTTAAAGCCCATCGTAGCTTAGCATCGTACAATCATCTTTCTGTCGTTAATTAATTTCGCTGTGCCCGAGCATTCAACGTTTAATTTCCGATTATCGCCAACCGCGACTTGCCAGCCGTCGCTGCTTTGCGTATTTCTGAGAATTTCTCGCTTCGGGGTCATGTGCCTCGACGCGCCACTGTCGAGGTACCATTCCGTTGCATTCCCTTCTTGCATTTTTAGCAATGCGAGGGATTGGCGAACATACGACTGGGTCGAAAACCCCTTCCTTCGCGCGTCACACCACAGCGTCTTCACTAGCAGAATCCTTTGGTCGCTCCATTGTCTACGTCTCTGCCACACCAGCAGCCTCCTGTTGCGTTTCGACGCGAAATCTCTTCTTCTTCTTTTTATTAGAGGGTTTGCTTCGGTCCGACTGATGACTCCAGCTTCCTGGGCGGTCACCAGTTAACCCGATGTGGTAGACCTCCAATATATCTGAGGGACCGGCTACTATAGGCCATCCGTCCCTGTGGTACATTAATCTATTTCTCTGCTTGATTCAAGTTTGTTTTTTTTTTCTTTATTCTTTTTAATTCGGTTGGTTGGAGATAGTTCTCCTGCTCAGTTTCTCACAACTTTATACTGTTTTCTGTTACGAATTTGTATACCTTCCTTATTTTAGTGCTGCTTTTCTGTCGCCAATGGGCTTTAAATCTGTCGTAATATATGTCTGGATCCTTGTCCGTATTGCGCTTATGTTCCTTGCACTCAAACACTTGATGTCTGCCCGTGTCTGGTTTTTCGCAGACCAGGCACCATCCCTCTTCTACTATTCTTATTTTGTTGAGCCAGTACTTGCTCCAGCCGTGGCCCGTTAGTATTCGGTTTATGGTTTTTATCTCTTGTCCTGGTATTCCTAGCTTGTGGTGCCACATTTTTGTGGGGAACTCTGTTTGGAATTCTTCGAATTTTTTTCTTTTGTCTATACACGTTGCCTTGTACCACTTGTCTGTTTCTTCCATCATTTTTGTTTTTAAAATTCCGCTTATGTCTTTTAATCTTCTGCCGTTTTTTTATTATCTTTTCGCTTGTTATACCTTTTTTAGCGAGCTTGTCAGCTCTCTCATTACCATGAATCCCCACATGGCTTGGGATCTATTGATAAGACGCTTCCAGATATAAACTGTTGCCACTATGCTGTGCATTACTTCGTCTAAGGTGCTGTTTGTGCTCGCATTTTCTATCTCCCAGCGCGCCACCCTACTGTCCGTGTACACTACCGGTTTTTTTATGTTGTTTTTTATGGCTATTTCCAGGGCCTCTTTGATGGCCAGTAATAGTAAACTGTGCCTATGGGAGCCTCATTTTTTAGACCGAAGGCAAATTCCCAGCTGATCCGTCCCTCTACGTCAGAATGCCTATTCCGCATTTTTCTTTATCTTTGCTACCATCCGTGTAGATGAACGGTCTACTGTTGTTGTTTTGTATCATTTGTAGGCAGGACTGTAGGAGTTTTTGTTTGTTCTTATTTTGTTTACTTCCCTCTATCATAGGGACCTGTCTGTTTACGCTGATATCACAGTTTATGTTGTTGTTCACGTGTTCTTTGGTTATCTTATCGAAATCTCCATGCATCAAAACCATCACCGGCGAATTGGGTTATTCCGGCTTTCCTTTCACTTATATCCATCATGTCACCGGACAAAGTTTAGCTCACTTATCAATTATCTATCCGTGCAGCTCTGGTCGACCGCGTATCACTGTGCCACTGTGTAGATCTGGCAAACCGCTTAGAACTGGGCAACCTCGTAGAACTGGCCAAACGAGTAGATCTGAGCAATAACCTGTTGTAATTCTGGTTTTCCTGTGCTCGAGACGTTATACCACACTGACAGCCACGGGCCTAACCCCCGTGGTGGTAGTGCTGCCGATTACCGTGTTGCCAATATGGGCCGCCCGATTTCAACAGAGAGAAAATTGCATTTATCCATTATCTCATTGTATTTATTCTGTACTTTCTGTATTAATGAATCAGATGCCATTATTGCTGTTTGCTTACTATTATTATTGCCGACCCACCGCCGACGTCGGTAAGGGTTTCGGAAAAAATATGAAGATTCATTAACGAAGGCGAGGCTGCGGTTTCTTGAGCAACATGCTAAAAAAGCGTGCTTCCTCGTCCTCAGCTTGGCACTCAAAAAAGCCTCACTGCTAGGATGCCCGCGCTTTTATATTCGTCCTCAACATGTCACAAACATCATTCGCGCGCGACGGCAATTATGGCACCGCGCTATAATCAGTTGCCCCGATCGTTGCGCCCGGCGTAACGATGAGTGTCACGAGTTTCGAAACTGGTCGCCCGAGACGAGTTCCTTTTGCTGTTGTCACCGTGGCCCTGCGCACCGTTCCATCCTTCGACGTCGAAACTTCTACCACGATTCCACGCGGCCATCAGTTTCTTGGATGGTTTTCGTCCACAACTAGCACGATATTGCCAACCTCCATCGAACCATTTCGACGGCTTTCTAATAGGCTGCAGGTACGTTTTAATCCATCGTTCCCAGATTCTGTTGTTGGCTTGCTGCGCCGTTTTCCACGTGTTTTTTAGGTTCGGTGGGGCTTCGCCTGGCAGTACGAGTGGTTTCACTCCGGAGGAAGATCCCAGGAGAAAATGGTTCGGTGTGAGTGGGGCTTCGTCGTCGCGATCTAGTGGCACATGTGTCAGTGGCCGCATGTTGATCAATCCTTCGGCGGCATCTCCACGCTTGGCGCCGGCGGCCTTTCCACCGCTGGCGTAGGCTGCATCTCCACCCTTGGCGTCGGCGGCATCTCCACGCTTGGCGCCGGCGGCCTTTCCACCGCTGGCGTAGGCTGCATCCAATTTGATGGCAGCCAATTTGATGTTTATTACTGTTCATCGGCCACAGTTGGCTACATGAACATAGATATACCGTTACAAAGTAAGGATTTCTTAGATAACTCGCTCGCTACACTGGTGACAAACAACACGTATTCACTGTAGTCAAGTCCGACGAAAACGAAGGCATTCTTTGCAAGTGTCAAGGCTATCGTTAAAATCGAACTCCCCGTATACAACATTAAATGCCCAGGACATAGCGGCCATGGGCTCGAACGACGCATACTGATTGTTTGCACGAGGAATAGCTAGGCATCTTTGGTGTCTGGCGTTTACGCGAGGTACGGAGACAGACCTTTTCTTGTAGCGCCGGTGAGTCTACCGATCACGTCAGAAGTCCCGCTATGAAAGAACATTGATGGTTCCTGCGTCGCACAGCTACATGTTCTAGACCTAGAAGTAAACACCTCGAGTTGTAGTCAGGGAGGTTGGCTGGGTCGTCCCAGGGAAGTTTCCTGACCGCGTAACGTGTGAGCTTTCGTTGGATAGTCTCTAACTGCATGATCCAGGAATCCTGGTTGGGGGACCACACGATAGAACGATACTCCAGAGTCGTCCTAACCAAAGAACAGTACAGTGCCTTAACACACATAGGATCGTCAAATTCACGGGTCATCCGAATAATAAGTCCTAGCGACATGTTCGCGCGTCTAATAATATCCTCATGGTGTAAATGGAACGATAGCCTTTGGTCAAGTGTGACCCCTAGGTCTTTAATGCGGTCAACCCTCCTAATTGCAGTGGTCCCGACACTGTAATCGAAGACGATCGGGTGCAGCCTCCTCGTGAACGAAATAACGACACATTTACATTTCTGCTGTTGGCCACTCTTCTTCCTCGTCACGTAGGAAGTTTGGCCCGCCTAGCCACCGGTCCATCTGGAGGTGTTGTTCCAGGTTGCTCCATTTCGTACATTCGTCAGCCACGTTCAACTTTGTCGGAAGTTTCCGATGGCGGTCAGTTTGTTTGATAATTTATTGATTGATATCGCTCAACAGGTCATGCTGACCCCAATGAGCTAACGAATAATGTCGGAATACACAAACATACATAAATATAAACCGAGTCGCAAGCTTACATAAGTCTAAACGATGTACCAACATGTGAATTTAACGCCACTGACAACATAGAATAGTATTTGCCTTTGCGCTACAATGAAAGTCGATTTGTTTAAACAAGTTAAAAGAAATGCGCATCGCGTTGATCGGAGCATGGCTGCTGTAATTTGTCCTGTTGGGTGGTACATATAGTAATTCGGTGCTCCTCAAATGGCGGCTTTTTTGCAATCCTTTGCAAAATGTCCATTACCACAGCATCGCTTACACATTACACATGAGCGATCTTCCCCTTTGCAGTCACTCTTGTAGTGGCCCCATTCCCAACACCGCGAACATGGGAATCGTTTCGAAACGATTCGCAGTGGGCAATCGTTCCACCCCATCCGCATCATTCCAATCTTGGCGAGTTTCATCGCCTCAGCCTCTGGCAGGGTAATTTCTGCTTTCTTGGATCGCCGGAAGTAGGGTAGCAGCTTAACGGAAGGCGCTTCCTTCAGTCTTAGCAGCTCACATACTGCTTCCTGCACCTGCTTCTCGGTCGTTGTCTCATAGAGACCGCGACACTGCACGGTTCTTTGCTGGGTTAGGGCCGTTACAGTGGCCTCTTCCCCCAGGACTTCTTGCACAGCTGTGCTGAAGTCCGAGCTCCTAGCATGGCCACGCAGGAGCACAAGCATGCTTCCGGTGCTTGAGCGAGTAATTTGCTTGACGCATTTACCCAGCTCAACCAGCTCGGCTGAGCTCTGCATGGAGGCGACAAACTCCTTGTAGCTCTCCTCCGACTTAGCCTTAACCAGCAGCGCATCAGGCCTGCGCCTCTGCGGCCTCGGCTCGACTGCTTTCGTAGGTATCCGCTCTACGGGTTTCTGGCGTCTTTTTTTTCTCTTTACCACCTCAAAACCGTCCACATCTACCTCAGCTAAGGAACGACTTTCCTCCCCCTTGCGTTCCCGTTTGCTGGGAGCCGCCTCCCCTGGCGAACTCCTCTGCCTTTTCTCGCTCGCTGGTGTTGATTCTGTGGCCTTCGCGTTCCTGTTGTTTTGCACAACAGACGCAAACGACGAGCGTACCACAGCCGTTAGAGCGATGTCAGTTTGGCAGCCCACACTGGTGAAGTTTGAGGCGAGCACAGTTTGGCACTCGACACTCTTTACCTCCCTCTGTTGCTGCCTTTCCACGGCTCGAAGATCCTGGATCAGCTGGATCGCCAACTTGTATACCTCCAGCTGAACTCCGCTCTTCTTATCCCGAACCAGCGCCAGGATGCAGTCGGCTCCCTTCATAGTCAACCCTAGCGGGCCAGTGGCAGCCGTAACTACCTCAGACAGAAAAGAATTGTAAGGTATCAACCGTTCCTGAAAGACATGTATACACAGGGTGAGGTGCGTCAAGGATTCATTCGTGACGTTTTTATTTTATGTGTGTTTTAGCGTATAATGCCTCTTCACGTCGGATGCCGTTCGGAAATTCTTTCTACTATCACATGCCGTGCATGTGAATGCTCCTGTGGGCAGCTCTACTATCAATTCATCTGCCGGATGCCGCACTCCTCCCCTGGGCGCACTGGCGACAGCGCCGTCGGGCTCCCTGGCGACAGCGCCGCCGGGCTCGCTGCTGCCGCTGTCGCCGAGCTCACTTATAGCTGGCAGTGCTGCTAAATTTCGGACGATGCCGGCCACCTCCTGAAGCTCACTGCATCTGTAAGAGAGGATTGAATGTGGTTAGTATGAAGGTCGAAGTTTGAACAGATTCGCCTACATAATCCATGGGCACTATAGAGGCATCCTAGGAAGTGTTTTGCTGATGTTTGTGGTCCACTTCATGGATCTTTTGGGTGCACTTGGCCCATGTTAGGGCATCATTTTGGGTGCACCAGGCCCAAGGTAGGGTATCATTTGCCTCACTTTTCTCCATCCTTTGATCTGCCTAGTTGAAGCCAACATCAAAGCATCAGTAGCGAGATACTGGCATTAACACCATCAATGGTAAAGGAAAAGCAATCTAAAGACTGCACATTGCAAGAGGTGATGAGTTGGTTAGATAGGTCGAAGAGATAGCCGAAAAGAATTGTAAGGTGTAATTGTTTCATTCATTCGTGTTTTTATTTTCATTCATGCGTGTTTCAGCGTAAAATGTCTCTTGACGTCAGACGCCGTTCTAAATTTTTTCCTACAATCACAAGCCGCGCAAGCGAATGCTCCTGTTGGCAGTCTATAATGAAGTCGTCAGCAGGATGCCGCGGCACTCCCCCCGGGGCGCCCTGGCGACAGCGCCGCCGGGCTCGTTGGCGGCAGGCTCCCTGGCGACAGCGCCGCCGGGCTCGCTGCTGCCGCTGTCGCCGAGCTCGCTGATAGCTGGCAGTGCTGCTAAATTTCGGACGATGCCGGCCACCTCCTGATGCTCCCTGCATCTGTAAGAGAGGATTGAATGTGGTTAGTATGAAGGTCGAAGTTTGAACAGATTCGCCTACATAATCCATGGGCACTATAGAGGCATCCTAGGAAGTGTTTTGCTGATGTTTGTGGTCCACTTCATGGATCTTTTGGGTGCACCTGGCCCATGTTAGGGCATCATTTTGGGTGCACCAGGCCCAAGGTAGGGTATCATTTGCCTCACTTTTCTCCATCCTTTGATCTGCCTAGTTGAAGCCAACATCAAAGCATCAGTAGCGAGATACTGGCATTAACACCATCAATGGTAAAGGAAAAGCAATCTAAAGACTGCACATTGCAAGAGGTGATGAGTTGGTTAGATAGGTCGAAGAGATAGCCGAAAAGAATTGTAAGGTGTAATTGTTTCATTCATTCGTGTTTTTATTTTCATTCATGCGTGTTTCAGCGTAAAATGTCTCTTGACGTCAGACGCCGTTCTAAATTTTTTCCTACAATCACAAGCCGCGCAAGCGAATGCTCCTGTTGGCAGTCTATAATGAAGTCGTCAGCAGGATGCCGCGGCACTCCCCCCGGGGCGCCCTGGCGACAGCGCCGCCGGGCTCGTTGGCGGCATGCTCCCTGGCGACAGCGCCGCCGGGCTCGCTGCTGCCGCTGTCGCCGAGCTCGCTGATAGCTGGCAGTGCTGCTATGCTGCGGACGATGCCGGCCACCTCCTGATGCTCCCTGCATCTGTAAGAGAGGATTGAATGTGGTTAGTATGAAGGTCGAAGTTTGCTAACAACATGAAACATAGAATAGTATTTGCCTTTGCGCTACAATGAAAGTCGATTTGTTTAAACAAGTTAAAAGAAATGCGCATCGCGTTGATCGGAGCATGGCTGCTGTAATTTGTCCTGTTGGGTGGTACATATAGTAATTCGGTGCTCCTCAAATGGCGGCTTTTTTGCAATCCTTTGCAAAATGTCCATTACCACAGCATCGCTTACACATTACACATGAGCGATCTTCCCCTTTGCAGTCACTCTTGTAGTGGCCCCATTCCCAACACCGCGAACATGGGAATCGTTTCGAAACGATTCGCAGTGGGCAATCGTTCCACCCCATCCGCATCATTCCAATCTTGGCGAGTTTCATCGCCTCAGCCTCTGGCAGGGTAATTTCTGCTTTCTTGGATCGCCGGAAGTAGGGTAGCAGCTTAACGGAAGGCGCTTCCTTCAGTCTTAGCAGCTCACATACTGCTTCCTGCACCTGCTTCTCGGTCGTTGTCTCATAGAGACCGCGACACTGCACGGTTCTTTGCTGGGTTAGGGCCGTTACAGTGGCCTCTTCCCCCAGGACTTCTTGCACAGCTGTGCTGAAGTCCGAGCTCCTAGCATGGCCACGCAGGAGCACAAGCATGCTTCCGGTGCTTGAGCGAGTAATTTGCTTGACGCATTTACCCAGCTCAACCAGCTCGGCTGAGCTCTGCATGGAGGCGACAAACTCCTTGTAGCTCTCCTCCGACTTAGCCTTAACCAGCAGCGCATCAGGCCTGCGCCTCTGCGGCCTCGGCTCGACTGCTTTCGTAGGTATCCGCTCTACGGGTTTCTGGCGTCTTTTTTTTCTCTTTACCACCTCAAAACCGTCCACATCTACCTCAGCTAAGGAACGACTTTCCTCCCCCTTGCGTTCCCGTTTGCTGGGAGCCGCCTCCCCTGGCGAACTCCTCTGCCTTTTCTCGCTCGCTGGTGTTGATTCTGTGGCCTTCGCGTTCCTGTTGTTTTGCACAACAGACGCAAACGACGAGCGTACCACAGCCGTTAGAGCGATGTCAGTTTGGCAGCCCACACTGGTGAAGTTTGAGGCGAGCACAGTTTGGCACTCGACACTCTTTACCTCCCTCTGTTGCTGCCTTTCCACGGCTCGAAGATCCTGGATCAGCTGGATCGCCAACTTGTATACCTCCAGCTGAACTCCGCTCTTCTTATCCCGAACCAGCGCCAGGATGCAGTCGGCTCCCTTCATAGTCAACCCTAGCGGGCCAGTGGCAGCCGTAACTACCTCAGACAGAAAAGAATTGTAAGGTATCAACCGTTCCTGAAAGACATGTATACACAGGGTGAGGTGCGTCAAGGATTCATTCGTGACGTTTTTATTTTATGTGTGTTTTAGCGTATAATGCCTCTTCACGTCGGATGCCGTTCGGAAATTCTTTCTACTATCACATGCCGTGCATGTGAATGCTCCTGTGGGCAGCTCTACTATCAATTCATCTGCCGGATGCCGCACTCCTCCCCTGGGCGCACTGGCGACAGCGCCGTCGGGCTCCCTGGCGACAGCGCCGCCGGGCTCGCTGCTGCCGCTGTCGCCGAGCTCACTTATAGCTGGCAGTGCTGCTAAATTTCGGACGATGCCGGCCACCTCCTGAAGCTCACTGCATCTGTAAGAGAGGATTGAATGTGGTTAGTATGAAGGTCGAAGTTTGAACAGATTCGCCTACATAATCCATGGGCACTATAGAGGCATCCTAGGAAGTGTTTTGCTGATGTTTGTGGTCCACTTCATGGATCTTTTGGGTGCACTTGGCCCATGTTAGGGCATCATTTTAGGTGCACCAGGCCCAAGGTAGGGTATCATTTGCCTCACTTTTCTCCATCCTTTGACCTGCCTAGTTGAAGCCAACATCAAAGCATCAGTAGCGAGATACTGGCATTAACACCATCAATGGTAAAGGAAAAGCAATCTAAAGACTGCACATTGCAAGAGGTGATGAGTTGGTTAGATAGGTCGAAGAGATAGCCGAAAAGAATTGTAAGGTATCAACCGTTCCTGAAAGACATGTATACACAGGGTGATGTGCTTCAAGGATTTATTCATGATGTGTTTATTTTATTTATGTTTTAGCGTAAAATGTCTTTTAACATCGGACGCCGATTTGAAACACTTTCTCGTAACACACGCAGTACATAGAAATGTAGAAACCCTCTGAAGAAAAGGTTCTTTCTGTAATCAATCAACACTTGATCGTGGTTTACCGGCGACTGACTTTTATTTCTCCCATTCTCGGCTTCCACGCGGTTCGCTCCGGCCGCGCTCTCTCTAGCCGCCGTCTCTCTCGCGGCTCCACGCGATCGGATGCGCGCGCCCCTTCTTACATTTTTCTGCGTTCTCACATGAATGCATATGCATCTTCGATTTTTTGGGTTTCGTGGCCTGAACATATCCAAAATATGGCTTTTCTAATCCACCAACATACGCTGCTAAACTGTATTCGTCAATGAAATCATTAATACCTTCCCAATGGTAATGGTATTTAGGATTTTGTTTGGCCAAAGATTTTATATTATTTACCAGTTCTTTCGTTTTCTGGTATTGTTTGTTCGGATTACCATCCATCTTATTATGATAAAGAAGGCAGTTGTATGTTGAGAGCTCTTGCATATCGCCCAGAGACTACTAACTACTTTTCCTAACGTCGTCAAACGTTTTGGGGTTTCCATTAGTGCAAAGTATATCCTTGGCCTGGCCCTCGATTTTATTTATCACCGTGGTTAAATAAATATCAAAAATATCAGGGGCTACTCGTTCTTCGAAAAGCTTTAGCGTTTTCTCTGCGGAATCCAGCCAATTAGAGCGCTGTTTTTTGTTCCCATTGAATGTGGGTAACATTTTGATTGGATCGAGGATCCTGAATGTATCTCACGACATGATTCTGTTAGCACTATGGATTGCCTGGACGTTCTGTACTGTTGGTGCGCCATTTGAATTAAGACACAGCTCGTTTTGGTTTTGTCTATGACTTATCGCTTCTATGGCTCTCATTATCTGAGCCAACTGTTCACTAATCACGTTCGCGCCCTGTTGTGGATTTGACCCTGTTTGGGATTCCATCCTGAGACCTTCTAATGCTAGCTTTAGGTTTTTTCCTTTCATGCGGGCACAGGCCCAGGCATCGTTTATTTGCTCGATCCCTTGCCCCTGTCCCTCACTCTCGATCCACCGGATGGGTTGGCGCTATTTGCCGTCCTTCCCGACGGACCGTAGTCGAAGTCGACCTGTACACTTTTTCAATCACCTTGTTGTCCGTCCCTTTTTTTCCTGTCACGTCACTGCTAGTGTTGGGTTCTTAGCCGCGGTCGCGCTTCCTTGCGGCTCGCGACTCTCTTCGCCCGTCGTCGCTCATCGGTGATGTCCGCGACCCGTGCCTGAACATCGTTAAGCTCGTCCCGAAGCCTTTCTATGTTGCCTTCATCTGCTCCACTCATCCTCGCCGCACGGAGTGCCATCCTAGCATTCAGTCGCTGCTCCCTGGCGAGTAGAACCGGGCAGTGAGTTCCTCCTTGAGAGCGGCAATGAGACTGTGGTCCGGGTCCCCATTCTTACGAAGCTGGTTACAGTCCTGGCATAACCACCGAAGCTGGGTGCTCTTGTTTCTCAGCACCTTGCTTGCACTACTGGACAGACCAAGGCAGGTAAAGTGGAACACTTTCTTGCAATGCCCATCGCATAAGAACATGTTTGAGTCCGAGACCGGGTGGTCGCAACAGTTGCAGCTGACGGCCATCACCAAAGCACACGGATGAATGTAGATGTAAAACTCTGAAGCCGAAACCAAAACAAACGGATGATGATGGTGATGATAAAGATGATGATAGCTCGAAGACAAACACCAGTGCAGAGTTCCGGCTATGTGTCGTTGAACGCAAGAGATGCCGCGAAGAATCCCAACGCCAAGATGATTCACGGTGCGTTCAACATGTGAGAACTTTTCTTCATAGTCTATCCCCTATCGTTGACTATAATCTTTTGCTACCAGACGCGCTTTCTGCCTTGTAACCGTGCCATCGTCTGATCTTTTCTTTTAAAAAACCCATTTAGTATGAATTGGTTTCCGCCCCTCAGGGTGATCGACTAAATTCCAAGTGTTATTCGTCTTCATGGAGGATAATTCCTCTTCCATGGCGTTTGTCCAATGGATACTGTCATGTGCTCGCAAAGCTTCTTTACTTGATCGTCATAACGTTTGTGTTTGACCGTTAGCTCCTTTATAGCTGAAGGGAAGATACTTAGTGATTTTAGTTCTTCGTCTAGATCGGCCGATATGCTTCTGCATAGCCCTTGAAGTACCACTTTTGTGGTTTTTTCGTCTTCAGGTTGGAAGGTGTAAAAGTTTGTTTTTAACTGATGAGAGTTTGTCCATCACCGCTTTATAATCTCTTTTGGTATTTGTGCATACTGCTATTCCACTTTTTGTAGATCTGGTGGTGTAGTCCACTTCACCGGCACTTATCACCTTTTTGTGCCCGTCCCCAAGTGCATTGCTGTCCACGATTATTGGTGACGGTTTTGTGTCGTTTCTATTTACCGTTACCTTCCGAACGGTCGACGGGTCTTGGTCGTTTGCGTCTGCAAGTATCGCAAATTGGTTGACCGATGCGGTGGTGTAGGTGATAACGTTGGCAGGTTGGCTCCCTACCTGAAGAGAGCTGGCTCGCAGCCTTTTTGGTGCCATTCTTCCCAGTGCTGTTTTCCTTTTTGGTGCCATTTCCATCCAGACACCGGGCTAGTTTTTCCTTCCTTCCTCACTACACAGATTGTTGGGTCACTCGATATTAGTTTGGATACGTGTTGATCGCTTGACGGCTGATAGCAGACTGTGAGTGATATTGGTGTGAATGCTATTATTAATCACGAAAAAATTTGTCTTGCGTGGACTGTATGGTGGAATGAATATTGCTGCTCTTATGGTTGGAGCTATGTTCATGTGCAGTGAGAGATGGCGGCTCGACCAAAGTATGGTTAGCGTTGGATGGTAAATACGATGCCTGCGTGGTCCGACAGCATATCTTCAGATGAAACGTGCCAGTCGTTTTGGCCGATGATGGAGGGGCTCGCAAAAGCCAAGTCGACGATCGAGGGCCTCGCCGCGCCGCTTCCTAAGTAGGTTGCAGCATTGCCTCTATTCAACAGGATCAGACCAAGATCCTGCATGGCTGCCAACAGTTCTATGCCCCGGTTGTTGTGGCATCGGCTTCCCCACTCGGTTGCTTTCGCATTGAAGTCGCCCGCCACCACGACTCGGGGGCAATCTCTCAGCAAAGCGGTAAGGCTGTCCAACAGCGAAAACGGTCGATATTCCTGGATGGTGGAGCATAGCAGCAGGCAAACGTTACGCCACTAACTTTCGCTACTACTACACCTGTCTCACTGGAGCTTATCAATTTCTGGAAGGGGTGTCGTCCACTGGTAATTATGGCACAAGTTCCTACTCTGTCACTCATTCCATAGTGGTTCTAGTCCCTTTGAAATCGGTTTATCCCATTCTGATGTTTCTTTGTGGAACTCTTGCATCAATATCTTTCCGTGGATCGTTAGGTTTAATATTAGTCCTAAGGGATAAAAAAAAATCATTACGAAGGACAAAACTTCTCTTTTGGTCGGTCGCCTGATCGAGGTTCTAACTTTGGCTGGTAGTTTGTCTATTGTTACGTTAAATCCGACGTTGTCTTTATTGGCATTCCAGTACAAACGCCAAGAATTGTGGGAGATTCATCTGCTTTGCTATCCAAAAGTTTAACGTGCCCTTCGTCGAGTATGTCTTGAGGTATCGCTTCGATTATTTTCTTATTGTTTGAGCAGAATTTCGTTATGACAAACCCACCTTCTTCATGTGCTTTGATAACCTGTAGCACTGTTTCTATGGCGTTTTTCAGACTGTTTAAACTGTCTTCGTAATCGTCGACGTAGTGTTAATTTATTATTGGCTCGAGTCCAAGCGGGTATTTCTCTTTAAATCTTCTTGCATTCTCCTTTTTAGCCGCTTGCGCGCAGCAAGACGAGCAGGTGGAGCGAAATGTCATCACCTGCATTACATAAAAGTCTCGGTAGCGATTTCTGTTGCAATCGCGCCACGCGAATCTTTGCGCGTTATGATCCGTACCTGGTGAAACATCTCTTTTATATCGCCGCATACGGCGTACTTTCCTTCGCGGAATCTGCTAAGAGCGCCAAATCGTGACGCGTTGATGTCCGGCCCTGATAGAAGCGCATCATTGAAGGATTGCCCTTCGATCTTGGCGGCGGCGTCGAATACTAGACGAGGCCTTGGCGGAATTTTGTTTCTGTTCACCGTTATGAAGTGTGGTAGGTAGAACAATCCTTTTGCATCCGCGATCATTTCTACGGGAGCTAGTTTTCTAGCATAACCCTTTTCTACATAATCTTTAAAAGTCTGCAGGGCCCATTTTTGCAGTTCCGGGTCCCTTTCCAGTTTTGCTTCGAGACTCGGAAGTCGCTTTATGGCATGAAATAAGCTATTCGGAAATTGGCGATCTTCTTTTTTCCACAATAACCCCACTTCGTACCTTCCGTCTTTATACATTAGGGTTTTCTTTAGAATCTCTTCTGCTCTTTTTTCATCTGCAGCCATCGGTAGTGCCACTGTAGTGTTGACTCCGAAATCTTCTATAGAGAAGTACTTTTTCATCGTTTCAAAGATTTCTTCTTCCTTGATGACCATAGAATAGTTTTCCTGAGTGGTCATCAACTCTCCTCATATCAACCACCCCAATTTGGTCTTCATTGCAATTGGTTCGCCCGGCGTGCCGGTTTTGCTTTCGATGGCGTTCAATAGGTGACTGTTGTCGATGCCTATCAGAATAGTCGGTGTAATGTCAGAGAAACTTCGTATTGGGAGGCCCTTAAGATGCGGATATTGCACGCTTAAGTTTTCGTAATTTAACGCTTGCCTTGGCAGACTGAGATGTTCTACTGTTCTAGCGTTATTGATTTTGTATGTCTGTTTTGAGGCACCCCGTATTGCCAGTTTCACTCGTCGACTTTCTTCCGCTGTTGAGGACATGTTTTGGGTCCAAGATAGATAAAGCGGAACCGTTTCGGAAGTTAAGTTGTTGCACGACATCCTTTTCAATTAGTGTTAATGACGACCCTGGGTCCAAAAATGCGAATGTCGTCACTGAGCGCTCTTGGTTGAACAGTGTAACTGGCACTACTTGGTAAAGAGTAGTGGATGAGCCAGCTGGTGGTGAAAACTACCGGCTTTTGTTTCTTCTGGATTTTCATTTTCTTCTTTGGGATTTTCAGTTTCAGCTATCTGCGGTAACTGATGGATCATTCGGTGGTGCTTTTTCTCGCACCCGTCAATTCCGCACTTTCGTGCCCTTTGGCATTTATACGCACTTATGATTTATACGCCCCTTGATAGACTTAGCACTAATCCAACCTTATCCTATATAATGTAACAGTAGAACAGAAGATACACCAGTACGCTTTTACTTTCGATCGTCAAATGCGCCACGAGCGATCGTGTACCGCCGCTTTTATTGCCGCCGACTGCCACCATTCGGCCTCACGCACACATGCTCGCGCTCCCATGCCTACACACGCATGCTTACGCACACGCGCTCATTCTCTTTCCCACTCACCTTCTTACATAAATATACTCCAATGTTTTATGGTCCGTGAAAACTGTGAATTGAAGACCAAATAAGTATAGATAAAATTTCTCTACTGCCCATACTACAGCCAATGCTTCCCGTTGCGTTTGTGGGTATACTCTCTCTGTTGACAACAATCCTTTCGAGGCAAACGAAATTATTCGAGGAAGATTGTTCACATCTCTCTGCGCCAGCACCGCTCCTAGGCCAACGGGGGATGCGTCGACATATAATTCTGTATCATCCATGGGGTCGAAAAATCCCAATCTATGAACGTTCCTACACGGTTCCCCTCGCAAATCGTCGAATGCCTTAACTTGTTCCAAGCTAAATATCTCTACCTCAGCCCTAACGAATTTCCTTAGCGGCTCCGTTCTTGTTGACAGATTTGGTATGAATTGTCCTACGAAATTAACAAGTCCTAGAAAACTACGGACTTCCTCCCTCGATGATGGCAAGCGAAAGTTTTTTATAGCTCTTATCTTGTCCTGCGCCGGACTTATTCCGTCAGCATCTACTTCAAATCCTAATATATGCAACGTATTGGTTCCGAAGACACACTTCTCCTTGTTCAATTTTGCATTATTTTTCTGCAATATGTCCAACACCTGCTGGAGCCGGTTGTCTTGTTCTTCCGTTGTTCTTCCTGATATAACAATGTCGTCGATATAGACAATAAATCCCTCAACTCCCGCCAGCATTTCCGTCATTATTCGCTGGAATATTTCAGGTGCACAATTTATGCCGAACATTAGCCGTTTGAACCTCATCAGTCCTTTCCCTGTCATGAATGTCGTTATTTCTCTTGAATCCGGGTGCAGTTCAACGTGATGATATGCGGAGAGCATGTCTGTTCGAGAATAAATTTTCTTGTATAAAAAAATAAAATAAATAAAAAAAATAATAATAAAAAAAATAAATAAAATAAAATAGCTTGTTATAAATAGCTAGGAATAAAAAGCTTGTTTAAGAACGTCTCTATCACCGGTATCGGGTAATGCTCCCGCTGGATGGCTTTGTTTGCAATTATGTCATCTTGCAGCATTTCTGCAAGTCTGGCTTCTACTCTCTTTTCTAGTGCCGCTGGAATCTTTAAATACGCTACTTTTTTTGGAGATATTGTAGGGTCAATTGATAACTCCACATGGATTCCTGGAAATTTTGGGAACGGTCCTCGTTTCCCCCCAGAGCTGATGGCCAGAACCTCCAAACCTTTTTGAAGGACTTTGAGCTCTTGTGACGTTTGTTTACTCAACAAGCACCTTCTTGCACCTTCAATAACAAAGAATTCGCTATGAGTCCTTGGTTTCGATGGGTTTATCGATATCCAAGCTTCGAAGACCATTATCACCCTCAATGGCTTGTCGTTAGCGTATCCATAAAATTGTCGATCGCAGTTATGTCTTCTTTTATATATCTTAGCATTATGTGTCTTTAAACTGTGCCATACATGTTCACTGATTGTATTAATTGTCGACCCTGAATCAATTATAAAGTTTACCGCTACTTCATCAATTTTGCACGTAACCGTCTCACAGTTTGCTTCCTGCGAACCAATCTACGAGAATAATAATGATGTTGATAAGTGTTGTATTCGCTG
The DNA here is from genome assembly GCF_943734665.1 of Anopheles aquasalis. NCBI lineage: Eukaryota > Metazoa > Arthropoda > Insecta > Diptera > Culicidae > Anopheles > Anopheles aquasalis. The sequence continues at coordinate 32,090,062 of NC_064878.1, read as the reverse complement.
TTTTATTTGGTCACCGACCACTCTGAAATTGTTGAACGGCTCCTCCGTTGACTGCTTTATTGAGCGGAACGTTTCAAGCTCCACACGCTCGTTTCGTTTGCCCAAGAAGAAGGCATTCAGCCTCTTTACCGCATTGTCATACCCCGGCACCTTCACCATTTTCAGTGGTATTCTGCATGGCCTGTTAATCTCTTCCGGCACAGGCCTCAGATTATAATATATTTTTTGGAGGCCTCTTCCGCCTGTGGCCAACATTGCCAGTAACTTCTCTTTCTGGCCTTTGGTATTTCCCATTTGGGCAACCAATTCGAACGACCGGTGCCACTTTTCCCACTCGTGCCTAAGGTCGTGGACATTTGCCTGGTCGTTGAACGGTGCCAACACACTCCACATCTCTCCGTTGATTTTTTTGCCTGCTGCTACCACCAAGTAAACAAAGAAAGCAAAACCAAAATTAGCTAATTTCATAGTTGGCATTGTGCCTAATCTATTGCCACGAGATGGCGCTCATTCCAAGACTCTACAATAGTAGCTCGCTTAAATAGCCCTGCCTTGGTCCTAACCTACGCCTGTCTGCGTATCCCATCTTTTGAAAGGATCACGTCCTCTACGAGCCCTCGAACCCACATTTTCCTATTCTTACCGTCGACAACATAGACCAGGTGCCCTACTTTTAGTGCGGTCCCGTTCCCCAGCCACTTCGTCCGACTATTTAGTCGTGTCGCGTATTCGTTAACCCATCGTTGCCACATTTCTTCCGCTAAGGCTTGGGAGCGGTGGTAGGTATCCCGAAGAGCTTGCGCCGGTGTTGGAATGGGTGGCAGAAGTTGGTACTCATTTGGGGATACATTTTGGAGAAAATGGTTGAGAGTCAACGCATCCTCTGTTTCGCTGCCTACATAAACTAACGGCCTTGAGTTTATGATATCCTCAGCTTCTGCTAGAGATGTTAAGAGAATTTCGTCTGTCAATCTTGTTCCGCCAACTAGGACCTCTAATGCGTTTTTAGCGGTTCGAACGAGACGTTTCGAAGCGCCTTCCATATGAGGAGTATCAGGCGGGATGAATCTCCATCCCGTTCTGGTATCCGTAGTTTCTTTCGCGTAAGCTTCTGCTTGAGCCAGTTTGAACAAAAACTACTCCGCTTTCGAATATTCCTCTTTCTTTAAAGGAATTCTTACTGATTTGGGCTCAACCCAGTTTATCCGTTGCTGACCACGGTCCTTTGCATTCCTTTTTGCAAGGGTCAGTTTCTTCTCCATTTCATTTGTCCTTCTAAAGCATTCAATTGCTAATCCATTCCTTTTCCTCTTCAAATTCGACACGAATCGAATCACTCGCGCTATCACGCGTAGCAGAATCGCCCACCTAGACACTCTTGTTACAGGTTCGGGATCAAGAAGTTGGTCGTGAAACAGGTGGGTGGCTCGTATCTCTACTTCAGTATTAGCGGTTACTTCCGGTTGTCGAGGCCAGTTTTGCTCAGACTCGTGAAGAAACCGCGGTCCTTTATACCATGCACTTTCAACATCGGTCATATCTAACGAACTTTTCTTTGTGAGTACGGCTGCGATGTTTTCCTTGGAAGGGATCCAGTGCCACTCTGTTACCCGACATAATTCCAAAATTTCTCCTATTGGAAAAGCCTCGAATGGTTTATATCTTATCAAAAAGAATCTTTTGGCTACCACTATTCTGCGACTTTCTTTCACGGTTTTAGCCATGCCACTTTCGATTTACTCATTACTAGCATACAATTCGGATTATCGTTTATCATTGCCCTAAAGCAGGCGACGCATCCATATGCATTTTCACTACCATCAGTGAACACGTGTAGCTCTAAGTTCGTAACTTCAATTGATGAGGCTTCGCCGAAATAGCCTCGGGGTATTTTGACCTTTTCAATACCCTTTATCTGTTGCATCCAACATTGCCACCTTTGATGACTTTCTTGAGTTACTTCTTCAACTGTAGCGGCAACGTCCCATACTAGTCTTATTTTCCCAGATTTTCGTGGATTTTGTACGACGTTAAGGGGTAGATACCAAACGGTTGACGGTGGGGAGTTCTCTTGCTCGTATTGCGTCAGCTTATGTGCGTACTGTTTATTTACGTAATCGGTGATGATCTGTCGCACAGCACTTTCTAGTTGTGGATTTTTCGCTAACTTTCGCTTCAACCCAACCAATCGTCGTTTAGAATGCGCGAATTGATTTAGTTTAAGGGCGAGTAGTAGTAGTAGTGATTATTTGTTGATGGTAACTGAATGTGCAAGGCACGACGACATTTGAATCTTAAATTATTATAACGGGTTCGTTCTTAACTTTCCTCGTTGAACTTGAAATTGAATCTTTTTGCTGCTTGGCGACGTTGATTGTGACCAAATGTTGTATGGCATCTTGATTGTGGGGAAAAATTTGCGTAAAAACCCACGACAAAAATAATTATAGTAATAATAATGATAATTACAACTTACAGACTAAATTCTTTCATCTAGAGCAAGCGAAAATATGGCTTGGCTATAATCATTCTGTATTAGGCTGTATCGGATGCAACTCTCTTATCATACGGATAGGACTATTCTGACATCCTTATAAAAACTGTCCGCAATTTTGACCAATAGAGAGTCTAGATATTCAATGTTCGTCCTGTTGTGCAATTGCGAAGTTCTATACCAGGGTGGGACGTTAATTATGATTTTTAACAGTTTGTTTTGGAAGATTTGCAGCTTCTTTAAATGACACAATGCACATTTGTACCCACTTGGTGCGGCATAGGTGAGAATAGGCCTAAAGCATGTTTTGGGAAGAAGTAATTTGTTTCTGATGTTAAGTTTGGATTTACGGTTTATGAAACAGTATAGTGATTTTAGGGTTTTTTCCGCCTTGATGATAGATTTATCTATGTGATGTTTAAACGTTAGGTTTTCGTCTACCTGCAGACCTAAGTATTTTACGGTTCTGGTCCACGGCACCTCTGTATGATTGATAGTGACGCCTGTCGCTGGTAACTTGCTAGGGCTTTTTCTTCGCGTGAAGTATATCGCCTCGGTTTTTGCTTCGTTAATTTTCAATTTCCACTTCCGGCAATACTTTATGACATCCTTAAAGCACTATTTAGAGACCTAATAATCTTCCTCGGTTGTTTAGCTGTAACCAATAGGGCAACATCATCAGCGTAAAGGTACTGTTCGCAGTTTTTTAGGCGTGGGATATCTGATATAAATATATTAAATAACAGCGGGGATAGAACACTTCCCTGTGGTACTCCGGCTACGAGGTTATAGGGTACGGACTGAACATTGTTAATTTGCACTATGTTTTGTCGATCGGACAGGAATGATTTCAATACTTTAATTAATGGTGCTGGAAATTCTCGAATTATTAGCTTACTGATTAGTCGTTGTTGCCAGATTGAGTCGAAAGCTTTTTCATTATCTAGCAATACTAGGCCGGTCGATCGTTTCATAGATCTTTCTTTCCTTAGTTTATTTACCAGTCTTTGTAGTTGGTGGGTTGTAGACAGGTGTGTTTGGAACCCACATTGTTCTTCTGGTATGATGTTGTTAAGGTTCGTGAAGTCTCTCATTCGTGTAGCTATAACTTTTTTGAATATTTTGCCCATGTTACTGAGGAGGCTGATCGGACGGTAGCTGCCTGCAAGGGCCGAGTCCTTGCCTTGTTTTTTATTGGTATTATTTTTGCGGTTTTCCAATTATCTGGGAAGTATTCGATTTTAAGGCAACCGTTAAATATTTGGTTCAGTTTGATTATAGCTTTGTTCGGCAATCGTTTTAGCTTGGTGTTATTGATTTTGTCCATGCCATTCGTTTTTTTGGTTTTTTGCTTTCTTATGATTTGTTTGATTTCAATCGGAGTACATAGTAATCGAGGGTCAACGATTTTGGATTGATTTTTTTGTTAAAAAAGTTCCTTGTGCGTTTGTTAACTGCTCTCTTGGAAGGACTCACCGAGTCGATTGTGATGTAATGGGCTTTAATAAATTGATCCCTAATTGCCTCACTTTTCTCTACTGCACTTACGAGGGATAACGTTCTAAACTGTTAGTGGTGGCATGAAGCTATGCTTATTTTTTTATAGTTTTGACTAATTTCCATAGCTTATCCTTATTTTGGTCTTCCTTATTGATTTCTTCCAGACTCTTAGTCCATGCTTCATTTCTTATTTCGTTTACATTGAGTTTACTCGTAATGTTAAGACTGAGGAAAGTTGATTTATACTCTTGGTTTCTCCTGATCCTCTGCCACTTTTTCCTGAATTTGTTTCTTAATTTGATCAAGATTTTAGAATTTTTCCGGAATGCTTATATTGTGTTTCCCCGGCGTCGTTTTGGGAACCGCGGCGTCATGGGCCTTTCTTATGCTGTCCGATAGTGAGGAGATCATTTTGTCTATCTCATCTTTGTTGTTTATTTCGTTTAAGTGGTTGATAGACAGATCTATGTTTCCTCTAATGCTTTTTCTGTAGTTGTCCCAGTTAGCCATTTTATAATTAAAATAAAATCTGTTGGGATTTATTGTAGGCTGCGCATTGTGAATTTCGAAAAAGAATGGCAAATGGTCAGAAGAAAGCTCAGCGTTTGTCCATATATCAGTGATGTAGTTCTGATTGTTTTTTTTTACATATCTAAGGACGGACGAGCCGTGTGTTTATTAACAATTAACAAAGGAAAAAAGTGGGGTAGGAAATTTCCTTCACTACCCATCGCCATATCCCGGGCTTGCTCGGTTGTGTATAGGCTTAATGAGCCTGCTTCGCGATCTGTATCGGTGGTGCCGTGTGCCTTTTTCGATGTGCATCTTTCGATGGCAACAGGTTGTACAGGTTGCAGGTGTGCATTTGCAGGCCTAGCCTGCAGTTCCATCTTCGTGTCACCAGCCGTAATTCCGAGATCGAGGCTCCGCAATTTCTGATCCGGGCATTCAGCGGTCCTTCAAGAGTTGCAGTCTGTGGGATCAGATAAGAAGCCGGTGTCGTAAGTTTTGTGTGTTGTTGTCACAATGTTTTGTGTATGTAAGTGGGCCTCTTCCTTGGGAGAGGCCACCGTTGGTTTTCCGACGCAAGCTTCTTCGGCAAGCATCGGTCTTCTGCCGTCGGGTCTTCTACAAGCATAGATGACTATTATCAAACATACATTCCCAATGACCTGGGAGCTATTTACAACATATATACAGATCATGCAAGGGAGGGGGGACGAAGATAGGGGTCAGGGGACAATATCGTTATCGTTGACGAATTGGAAGATGACGGAGAGGAAAGGGATGTCCCGAGCAGCCAAGATATCACGAACAGGGACCATATCTGATCTACCCATCGAGTTCTGATTGTTTGAAATGACCAAATCCAGGGTGGAGGGTGCCCGATTAGGGTCCGATGGATAATACGTCGGTGTGTCCGGGTGATGTATAGAAAAAAGTCCACTTTGCAATTTTCCAAAGAGGACATTTCCTGCCGAGTTGTTTAACGCACAATTCCTCAGTCTGTGCCTTGCGTTAAAATCCCCACACAAGAAGTAACTGTGATATCCTGTGGTTTCACCAATTATACAACACGCTTATACTCTGCTCAATCGCACGTCCGCTCTTGTCGCGGCTTGTCTCTATTCCACGTCGCGGCTTGTCTCTATTCCACTATCGACTGTCCACTATCGATTGTCTCTATTCCACTATCGACTGACTCTCTCAGCCCCACACCTCACACATACATACAACTCTTCATTCGTATATGCCACATCCTCCCCTTGCACAATCCAATCGTGACATCTGCCCTCGTTTACCTATCATCTTTTACTAATCCATCTGGTTTCTTGATCTGTCTCGCTCTCATCCTCCACTCGCCAAACGGTGATCCGTTCCTACTTCCTTCCTCTGCATCCTCTCCCTTTCTCCCAAATCCTTCTAAACCCTTTACCTTTCTGAACCTTACTCTTCCTGTTGGCAAATTGCGCACTGTTTCTCTCCAATGCTTCTCCCAACGCTACTATCCCTTATCCCGCCTTATCCTTCATCAGATCCCGCTTCTTCTTTTCTCCTTGCGCCACCAGAACCTTGGCCACTCTATCCCTCTCAATAGATCTCAATTCCCCATCCTCAATCTGGATCCTTTCCGTTCTCAGGCTGCCCTCCCAAAACCTCAGCCCCGCTGGAGGCACCCTTTGTCACATGGCGTGGTCATGAATTATAATTCGCTACATACTCCACTAATGTTTCCGTGATTATCCTAAACCAAGCTGTTACCATGCCTCGCAGCCCAAACAATGCTCCCTTTACCACCAGAAATTCCAAACGCACCCCTCTGCCACCGCTAGCCGTTGTTATCATCGCCTTGTATCCGCACACCGTCTCCAATCTATCCGCACTTCCATACGCCTTCAGTTGTTCCTCCAGATTATGTGTCCCATCCCATATGCCAGCTGCTGATCCTCGCTTAGTGTTCCACCATACGCCTTCCGTCACCGTCAACCGATGTTCCCGTATCAAGCCAGAATGTGATGGCCTCGGCCCCAATCCGGCCCTCTATTCATCAAGGGCCATCCGTCTGCCTCCTCCTCCGCTACTCAAATGGCTCTTCTTCCTAGAAAACATGAGGTTTATATCAATATCAACTGTAAACTTGAAAATTTCAGTATCCCCGTCTCTTCTACTTCTCTGCACTCTCTCTCCATCATCCACCTGATCCGGGGCCGTCTTTCTCCATCACCAATCTACTGACAATTATCGGGGTCTCGGTTCGCCCGAAATGCCCTGCAGTCATTTGTACGGTGTGACTGCCCGCATTTGAAGCACTCCCTCATCGTCCCCGCACTCGGCACCGGTCCCACACTCCCAAAACCGCTCGCTCTCCCTCCAAAGTCATGTTCTCTCTTCACTGCGTTCACTTCCAGTTCTCTTTTACACTCACTCACCACACCCGGCTCACTCTCACCAACCTTTGCAGCTATCAACCTTTCCTGCCTCGCCGCGTCCGTTCTCTCCCCCATCTTTACTAGCTTCTGCATGTCGTTGTCCACCATCCCGGACATAAAATCTAGCTTCTCCGCCATCTCCGGCACCGACCGGCGAATCAGCGTCTGTCTGATTTCCTCACTTTTCTCCCTCTCTGAAAGCTCACAGAATTTTGCCTGCCTCTCCAACCGCAGGACAAAGTCGTTGAAAGCCTCCTCTTTGCTCATATTCATTTCCCTTAATTTCACTATCTCCCTTGCGACCTCGCACATTGATCCGAAGTATCGGTCTAACGCCTCTACCGTTCCGTTGAAATTTTCCCCTTCACCAACACACTCCTTTGCCTCTATCACCGATAGGAGGTAATCCCCTGCAAAAATTTTGAGTGCGTCCATCTTTACTTTTGGGTCCACTATCCCTTTACACTTCACTATTCTTCCGAAAGCATCTCTAAAGCGGGGCCACTCCGCTTTTCTTTCCGGCACCGGCAGCCCCTCTGCAAACGGCTTGATTGGCCACGATCCCACTAAGATGTCCTTTTCCTTCCGGTTCTTTCTCCGCTGCTCTCCTCCCACGTCCAACACATCCGTCACTATCCATTTTCCGCTCATTTCTTGTTCTAACACGTTGGTAAGGGGAACAGTGCCCTTTGACTGTGGTGGTGCTGGGAATTCGATCGGTTTGTGAGTATAATTACCGTATCGCTCGAGCCGTGGCTTGTCCTCCTTAACGTGGCGTTTTGGTCTCATCGGGCATTGGATCGAACCGGCACTGTGATTTCCATCGCAGTTTGCACATTTCAGCTTGTGCTCTGGCATAAACGGACCCTCTGGTTTGGTGTCTTTGGCAGTGTGGGGGCACACTTTTGTACTATGACTCCCTGCACACAGTCTGCATTTCTCCATTTGGTGGCAGTTCGCTGTCCCGTGGCCTATCTTTTTGGCATCTTTTACATTGCATCGGCCCCTGGCCTTGGAAGTAATAATTCCACAGAACAATGCAGCGGTTGAGTGCCTTCACTTGCCGGAGGTGATTTGGGGTCATTAACCCTTTGGCGAAGTGAAGCAAATACACCACTTGTTCGTCATATCGCTTAACTCTGACGTTGAGTTTTTTTTATGTCAATTGGCTCTAGACTTTTATCTTTTAGCGCCTCTTTTAACTCATCTGCCGGCATGTCCGGAAGTCCGTGAAGCACGACATTAGTCGTCTTGTCGCTTTCCAGTTGATATGAGTGGAAACTCACGTTTGTTTCCCTCATGTACTTAGTCACTTTTCTGAAGTCTATTTCTGTGACCGTATTACACTATTATTCCTTTGGCGAAGACGAACGCGTGGTACAATGGGACGGCACAGGACGGCGTGCTGCGTAGCACGATGACGAAGACGACGACGACACGATGAGAACTGCACGGTGGCCAGGACAGTCCGTCCTAGTGTGCGGAAGCGCCGGAAAAAAAAACACGATGGTTATCTCGTCTCTGACAGCCCGACCGAGCGCACGCGGCGCGCTCAGTCAGGGTTGTGCCCGCGGTCCGGGCCCCTACATTCCCTCGACAGATGGCCCCGCTCTAGACACCTGTAGCACTTTTTAGCGCTCCGCGGTGTTTACTGAGCTACCTTAAGTGGGCATGTCGACCAGCTTAGCTTCACAAATCCCTTCGCCAGCAGCTTCTTTGCTTCCTCCGGGTGCAGCCTTATCTCTGCCACTTTCATGTTGTCGTATCCTTTTCTAACGCGCAGTAACGATATCTCCTTCACTCCGCACTGCTCCTGGAGTGCCCGTTTCAGCTCATCCTCGGTGGTGATTTTATCGAGGTTACGACATTCTACTATTACATCCTTCGGTAGGGCTCTCACATCCGCCTCTTGACCGAGAGAATCCTGCACCAGTGACCGCAGTACCCTGGTGGAAGCAGCCGCACCCGGTCTCAGCTCGATGAGCATGTCCCCCTTCTGGGTTGTCCTCATTCGTAGCACATCGTTCGGCACCAACACGAGACCCGGGTCGGAGGTGTCCTGCTTAAGGAGATCCGCGTATGATTTGCCGTCCTTTACCGCAACCTGGATGGCATCTCCACGATTCGCAGCCGGGTGCAGCTTCGCCGGCTTCCTTGCCTTGGTTTGGGCTTGCTCCTTCGGCTTCGGCTTCGTTCCTCGTGTTGTCCGCTTCTGCCAGCCTTTATCGCCCACTGCGTCACGGCCTTCTTGTGGTCCGCGGGATTTCTTGTTCTCCTCCTCCTTCCCCGGGGACTCTCTTTTCCTTTTCTCCATGCGGACCTTCGGCATCGCATCGTTGGTAGCTGGGGCTGCCTTCGTTGCTTCCGCCAGCTTCTTTTCCGCTACCTCGGCCCTTTCCTCGGCCGCTGCGGCCATCGCTTCGGCCGCCTCAGCCTTTGCCTCCATATCTCTCGCCTTGGTGGCCGCCGTTTCTAGCTCCTGTGCTCCTGCACCGCACTCCTAGCCAACGCAGAAAGCTTCGTTTGCGATTCCGTGATATGCCCGTTGTTGAGCACAAGCTGATTTCCTTTTTTGGTTTTTCTTTATTGCTGAAGGGCACCGCGTGGGTCCTTCTTTGCGAGTAAGCTTCAAAAAACGATTCACGATGGTGTCTCAACTCGTACTGCCGCTTGCTGAGCGGTCGGGACACTCATCGCGTACATGATATACTACCATATATCGTGATACTCATAAGGTGTATTAGTTCTTCGCAAAAGAATGCGCTCTCTCCCCGGCTCCGGCAGTGTAGACACTCATTTCTTATGCAAACGTTTGATGGTTTTCGTAACACCCGTTGTTGAAAATAATCAGAGATGTCGCATCCGATTTCAGAGTATATTTTATTCGCTTAGTAGTGCGCGAAAAAATCCAAAATACGAGCGAATAAAAAATTCGTCTACTCGTTTCGGCGCGGTAATTTCGTCTGGTCTTCGCGCCAAATCCTGCCTTTTTTCTCTCTCTATTCTCCTTCTCCTGGTGTCTGACGGCGCCCTCTATCTCAGGCTACCTCAACTACTACTCAACTGTCAAACGTTTGTTTGTTTTGTTTGGAGCCGATGGAGGCTTACCCCAATTCGCAACACCCGTGAATATTGGTTTTGGACAATACAAACGCGCATAGCGCTCTCGCCGCGTCGTGCGTCTTCTCTGCTGCACTACGCGCTACCGCCTCCTCCGGTGTCGTGGGTTCCTCCGTTGACGTTCCAACGTGGCCAGCTTGATTAGCGTCGTGCGCATCGCCTACCTCGTCGCCTTGCGTTTCAGCTCACGTGCCCACTTGCCCAGCGTCTAGCACCGGTACTTGCGCACCGTGAACCGGCGAGTGCTCCATTTTCGAGCTCTTTCTAAAGACCTCTCTCTCTCTCTCTTTCCATGGCTCCGCAGCTCCAAGTCCGCGACACTCACTGCCGTCAGAACACACACTGTACGCAATGGGGTAGTTGACGGTCGCTCTTCTTTTCCGCTCACAAACACTTGCACCGCACTCCCGGCCACTGCACTTTTGGCCGACCTCAGCTGTTTCGTTGGAGCGGTCTACCAACGAAGCGCCGGGCCGTTCTACGTAGAGCGGTCGATCACGATCGAACAATCACGAGATGCTGCACAACTGCTGTAAAAGCACAACTTGACGGAACTCGGTGTTTGACTTCATACGTCGCGAAGTCAGCTCGTTCCAATCTGCCTCCAACCCGCATTACTCCTTCTTCATCCAACACTGGACACAGCTTATAAATTTTGCTGCCTTTCGCAACTCGCTTTGACTCGAGCAGGTCACCTGGCTGGTCCAATATACTTAATTCCTCCTCGAAACTATCATGCTGAGCCAACTTCCATAATATCACCTCAGCTTGGTGAAGCTCTTCTTGATTGGGACACGTTGACGGCTTGCGGCGTAACCATCTGCTGGTTTTGCCTTTGGGCAGACTCCCAAGTCTGCGCAGAGTGAAACACTAGTTGCGGTTCCGTCAATAGCCTTTTACGTAGCTCCTGGTCCCGAATACCGGCTACCAGCTGATCTCGCAACGCTTCGCGTAGAAATGTTCCGATTTCGCACTTACTGGCACTAGCCTTCAAGGCCACGATGTATTCGCTTATCGACTGTTCCGCTTTTTGTTCACACTTCTTGAATTTGTATCTCTCTGCCACTGATTTGACCCGTGGGTCCTCGGGACTGCACAACTTTACCGCGATGGCGTATAATGACGCTCCGCCCATCGTTACTAATAGCGGTACTTTTTTGTCTTTTCCCATACTACTCACCGCGAAGATCATTTCTGTGGGATTGCGGTATAGTTCGGATGGGTGTTCACACGCGTCTTCCCACTACATTTAATATTTATGATCGGGCACACTTTTCGATTCGTTTTATTCAGACCGGCGCGCGTCGCGTCCGATCGTGTTCGTAGTTCGACCAAAAGAGTTAACACTGTCGCAGTTATTCGCGGCCCGACGCGGCGTTCGTGTCCGCTCCGGTTGAGCTCGGATGGAAAAAAGGGAAGAACGCTTGACAACACTCTTTGACGTGCGCGCGGTCAGCTATGCGTCAAGCTGTTTACCTCCGAGGATATGCAACTGATCACCGTACGCGAGTCCGTCCAAAAAAAACTGCTCTTTTATCGCTAGCGAGTGTTGCGATTGGATGATCTTTGCTAGGCGTGTTCCAAGCACTGCTGCCATCAATTCGAGTCGTGAGATGGACAGCCTCTTCAATGGTGCCACCTTCGAGCGCGACATCACCAGCGAACATGTAACCTCGGAGCCTGCTAACACCCTGAAATACGCAGCACTGCCACAGTTCTTGAGTGAGCAAAGGATTGTTTAAATGTTGGGTCAAACTCGCCGCCTCTAAATGATCACACAACTGTTCCACCGTATGTCCGAACGGGGTCGAAGTGGGGTTAGTCGGTTGCAAATCGACGCTTCCTTTTCTTTCCGTGCCTAAACACTTCCGCGCCATTGGGATCTCATCACTTGCCACTTTGGAAATATCACACTCAGACTCCGAATCTGTCGTCAGACTGCGCTCTGCATTTAACTCCTCTGCCGTCCTGGCTGTAGACTTAGCCGTAACAGGTTGACAGGCTGGCTGAATTTTCTGTCGCAACGCGCTGCAGGAGGCACTTTCTTCCGACGCCAGTGGCAAAATGTTCTTGCAGTAATTCATCTGCTTCATCTTCCTCATCTTGCATCAGTCTCTTTTTTCCACGGCGCGCCGCATCTGACGCTCCCTTCTTTTCAGGGCTATTTCGGATTCCATTTCACTTTCCAGCCGTTTGGCCGCTTTTCGCGCACGGGGTTAACGTGAAATCCTTCTGATCCGTGGACATCGTTTGTTGGATTAACTTTTCATTTTACTTACGTTTACTCGAAAAACGTTTTGAGATTGTTGGAAAATTTGTTCAGAGATCGGAAACGGTCTTGAAGCTAGTCTTTGGGTACTGCTGGTAGTTGCTCAAACTGGAAAACAAATTCAAACAATTTTATTCTCCTTTTTTCACACAGTTTGCACACAGTTTACTTACACGTTGTTCCCTCATCCGTTCTCCAAAGTAAAAAGGCCCTGTCATTTCGCTCGACAGCCCTTCTCCCAATTCAAACTCATTTAATCTTAATCTACTTCGTTTATCACTTCCGATTAGAATTCATCTAGTTCTGATCTTTTCGAACACTCCCGATTTAAAACTCATCTAGTCCTGATCTTTTCGAACAAATACTGTTTGCTTGACATGAGTCATGGGAGTTAAAAATCTAGAGCATTTACCTAGTAGTTCATAACACGTAACGATTCTTCTCTAAACAAGCGTGCCTTTCTGAACCATTAAAAAAACTAGAAACGTTCAAACAAAGAAATGTGGATTGTTCACAAAATGATCAGAATAACAACCATTTGTCGACCTTTGAATGATCAATAACGAAAGAATGTTAATAGAATAGATCGGCTAGATAGTTAGCCTATTTGAATCAATTTGTTTAGAATCGCGAAAGTAGATCATACATTCAAGACGCTTGCAAAACTCTTTTAAGTTATGTACGTTAAACGAGAGAGCTTTACTTTGAAACTTGAACATTCTTAATGAATATTATCGACCAGCAACGAACAAAGAAAAGAAATGTTATTTGCATCAACAATAAGAACTACAGAACAAAAGATTGGATTTGACCACACAACAAAAGATAGAATAATGTAGTGAAAACTGTAATGTAACGTCAACTTAAAAGTAAAGGCAACGTGAACCTCAACAACGAGTACGAGATAAAATTCAGAAGAATCGTTCAGAAATCGTATCCACCCAGCATCACCAGACATGAAAAGCATGACGCAACAACACACCCCGTCAGAGAACGCTTCTTCGCACCCATGAAACATCGAGCGGAATGTCAACTACAAACGAGAAGATGCTGAGCTCGATTAATCTAAATTCAAGGTATGTATATTGTTGATTTCGCAACTGAGACCATTTCAAGTGAACATTTGTTGTCATTGTCATTTTTGTTTTTTGTGTTTGTTATTTTTTAAGTTATTTACACGTGTATTTTTTTTGTTTTCACAGAATTAATCAAAAAGAAACGGAGCCCAAATTCTTCGTCGTCTTCACGAAACCCCTCAATGATGGCAGAGTGTTTTCGACCAGCTTCTTCAATGGGAATCTGCTGTACGATGGAATTGTATATTCTCTGAATAATATTAGGAAATATGTTGACTTCTACTTCTTAGGATAATAGTGCAGGGAATTGAATGAAGAGCATTGGTAAGATTATATCCTTAAACCATTTCTCAGCTTGATCACTTCAATGATCCACCAAAACCTTTGTGACAAGAAAACCATGCTGTCCTGCACCTGCATAACTTGCCACAAAACAATACGAAAGACTACAATTGAATTTGGAAAAACTAGAATACAACGTTCTACAGAAACATCACCATCAGGAGTTCTCCGACAACGTTCTAAAGAAACATCATCATCTCCAACAATGTTATTCAGCATCGGACAACCTCGGATCTGACGCTTGGACAGCTCTGACACACCGATTTAGAGCACAAAAGAGCTTCAAAGTACAATGGATCTTTGCAACGAAAAGAAAAGAACGCACTATTGCAACCGATCATCCAGCGAACCGAACTCCAATCACTCACCGAGCAACCGTACTATGAAGCTGAAGAAATCACAACATCACATCGAAGGCACATGAAAGCTTATCCAAAGGAGAAAATAATTACCTGCACATGTTCCTGTAACCGTCACTTAACGAGTGCAGATTAAGATTTAAACTGTGCAGTGCGCAGCAGGGTTTGGATAGCGCCAACAGTAAAATCGATCAAACACTCTCATAATTGAAAATCACTGATCGAAAGAATACGAATTGAAATGGCAACTACTGTGGAGAAAAGGATTATCGTTCGATTGTAGCCATAGTCTGAGAAATACAACGATACTACAACGATTTAGCAAGGATATTACAACGCTGAATAATTATCGTTTAGTTGCTTTTTGTGCAACAACATAAAAATACCTCGCAATAGAACAATTGCGCTACTCTATACACTAAATGTAATGGGATGAGAGCATCAACAACAGAAGTACATCAACTTGAATATGGAAGATGTAGAGTCGTTCCGGCGCTTCTCTGGTTTTCGTGGCAATGGTTGGTGGTGATAACATTGATGGTGATTAACGCTGACAATGCGGTTTAATATGGATATAGGACCACCAATAGCTAAGAAAAATCTGTAGGAATGAGGGAATAGGCATGAAATGTACAAGTTTTAGTTTAGCAGAAACAATAGATGTTAGGTTATCTTCTTAAACGAATCAGAATGGATGGAAAAAAAATGAAATGCCAGATATTAGATTAGGTAAAAAATGCAAAAAGAATAGATAGCTAGAACGAAATGGACAGGACCTGAGGCAAGAACGTTAGAATTTGGGAGAAAAAAATGCTTCGAAGTAGAATGAAAAGGGCTGATTGAATAGGAGATGACAAATCTATTAAAAGGTTCTTCTAGTATCGTAGCTGTAAGTGAATGAATTATGTTTTATGTATTGAATATGTTAGCATCTTGACAAACCTTTCATTAAAGCAAAACTGCATGCTGCGCTCCAATATTTTAAAATTTCTTGCGTTTATGTTCTGTGTTAACATCGATATTATTATAACGGAGTTTCGATACGTTTAGGTATTGTCAGGGTATGTAGTTTTCTCGTCGTTCTGTTGAAATTTCCATGATCATACAATGATTCATGTTCATTTAGGATTATTTTGAGCAAGAATGGATAGTATATTTCGATTATTGTATTTTTTTGTAATTTTGATTGTTTGAAACCAATGATGTACCATGAAAAACAAAACTGTTAAATAATTATTGTTGAAAATATCATTTCATGGTGTCGAATGATTGGTCTTACTCCTCCGAAACTGTTGAATGGATTTTGATGAAAAGTGAGTATAGATTTGAAGGAGCGGTTGGATACATTTGAATAGAATCGGGGTAAGTATGCCATGGTGATAGAATATTCTCAGCACCAGGCAAATTTCTATTAATTAACAACTCGGATTTCTAGTTTATTGGTTCAACTTGATCGTCGAAGGACCACATTTAGGATGGCCAGCATTAATCATACTTTTTCGAATGGTTGAGATAGCTTAGCCATGGTTACGATATTGGTCACGGTAGTTTACTTTGTGCATCTACTTATCCCAAGACTTGACGGTTGCAAGGGTAATTGATGCTTGAGAGGATCTTTATACCAAAAGTTTTTCGGACTGATGCGATAGACCTGTGATGGAGATGACCTGTTTCCATCCCTCTAACTATGAAAGCTTTTAGTCACTATGGTAACTGTTGTATGGTTATTGTGGCAGTGATATAGTCGTGCAGCCTTATGAAATCGGTCCCTCCGTGTTGTGTATTTCACCTTTTCTTAATCATGTACCTCCTCAATTTCACTGATATCGATATTCATACTGCTTATAATTGAAAATGCCTCAGGTTACTTCTAAATTTATAAATAAACTAGTGTTCCCGGCAAACTTCGTTCTGCCATTCGACTATTGCTGATATTTAAGATGTTGAATGTGTAGTTTATAATGTAACATAATAATGGAAACGGTTTTTAATGTTTTGATGCTTCCATTGATACTGATGACCAACAACCAATAATTGGCATCACAATCGAGGAGTTTTGAAACGAAATTTTTGGGTAATGTTGACACACCTCATCCATCTTCCCCCTAACACACGACATTTCGTTGTAGGGAATCGCAGAACCATATAGCAATGCGGCACAATGTAAGTGAACCACGGGAGGATTCGCATTAGTTCCACATATACGATCCTGATCTTGATTGCATTGCTGCTTTCGTCTCTCGCTATCATTAATTCTTCCACGTTGTTCTTGAGATCTTGATTTTGATTTTCAGACATACGCTATTGAAGCTGCTTAATCCCGTTGCTCAGAGGTGGTCTTCTACGGATCAGTGCTGGCATTTTTTAATTTCGAATGCGCACTCTTTTACTTGATCTTCTGATGCAGGCATTTTTTCTGTCTATGTAATGACTCAACTAAAATCAGATGGTTTTCTATTTTCCACAAATAGTTCTTGATGTACTCGTCGTAGTTTTTATTCAAACCAAAATAATTACCAAACTTAAATCACTTGACGAATCTTCGGTGGTTTGCTCAAACAAAGTGTTCTTTAATTGAATGCGCGCAAAAAAATATAAACTGATTTTGTGATCACTGTAGAAAGTACTACAATAGACAAAGGTGATCAAATTAAAGCAGCAATGTCGAATTCAACGTAGTGAGCATTTGAGCTGAAAGGTGCTCCAATCCAATGTTTTGAAATAATATCCAATCAAGTAGGCTGTGAAATGGAAATCCGGTGCAAAATTAAGTTCCAACTTGCCAAAAAGGACAGAACTTACTCAACATTTTTAAACGTATAAATCTTCCGCAGAGCAAGACGAATTCATCGCGCCAAGAATGAGTGAAATCGGCCCATCCGTTCTCAAGTTATGGGGGTACAAACATTCGAGTTTGTAATTTATATATACTAGGTAAGCGGCCCGGTTACAGAGCTACGCACGAAAGCAGGATTATTTTGAATTTCATTATTTTTCTCTTTCCCTAGCATACAAAAATGCTCTTCCATGTCGTTCTAATGTTACCCACCTCTACTTTATCAAAGAGGCTCGATAGCTACACAATTTTGTTATCGTCACGGCGTGAACATTGCTGCTGGCGAATGCAGCGGTTGATAAGCCAACTCCCAGCCTTTTGCGCTGATAGCCAATCCGCCCGGTTACAGAGCCTCGTTTGGAAAAATGATTGTTTGAAATTGTTCCTTTTCCATTTCTCACCAAACAATCAAACAAGTCCCTCCATTCCATTTTAACCATTTCCATGTTGACTCATTTTCAATTTGATTCCGTACAATGATTATCGCGATAACGAGACATCAAGCTCGCTGCTTTACCCTAAGAGTGTTTCTACACTGCGCCAAAATTTTCGCTGCCAAAACGAAACTTATAGGATTCCCATATATACAAGGAAATATATACAAGGAATATACAAGATTTCTATGGGAATCCTATAAGTTTCGTTTTGGCAGCGAAAATTTTGGCGCAGTGTAGAAACGGTCTCACAAAGAAACGAAAGGTAAATGGTGCACTCATAGTCTATCTAATAATTGTAATAATGATAATTATTGTGAAAAAACAAAAAAAAACACAACTGCTTCATTACAGGCGGTTTGGCATACTAAATCCCTTCGAGATGATACCGGTGCTGAAAGCTTCGATTAAAAATGGGTAAATGATAACAAACAGAAGATCGTCCAATTTGAACAATATCGTGATGATAAATTAGTGCTAGTGGGTAATGTAGATTTGTCTCCTCTTGTTACATATGCGTTATATTGTTATATTATCTTCTCTTGTTACTTGCTGATATGTTACATACATTTGCAAGAAGTTATCGTTCATAAATCAGAAGTACTCATGTCTCATACTGATCAGTTTTCAAATACTGTTTATGTTTTATCAATTCAAATAATTTGCTCATGGAATGCAATTTTGGTGACAGAACCCCAACAACTTCACTGCAAACCAACATGACTTTATGTCAAGGCGGTCTACAGTGTCCAACCTTGTGTCTCTCCTGCATCACATCTACCCTGCTGCCGCTTTTGGCTCACAAGTGGATGTAGTGTACACGGACGTCAGTGCCGCGTTCGACTGCATTCCACATTGTCTGCTGATTGCTAAGCTAAGGAAAATGGGACTGCAAGATCCTCTCCTCTCGTGGCTGCAGTCCTTCCTCACGGGACGGACCTTCCGCGTTAGGATCCTTTCTTCCTCTTTTCTTTCGCTTTCTATCCCCTCTGGGATACCTCAAGGCAGTGTCTTGAGCCCTCTCCTCTTCTCCCTCTTTATAAACAATTGTTCTACTGTGCTCCCACCTAATGGCTACCTCATGTATGCCGATGACGTCAAGTTTTCCCTTCCCGCTTCCAACCTTGACGGCGCTCGTTCCCTCCAAAGGGTTATTGACGACTTCTCTGCTTGGTACTCTTCGGGCGCAGCGCTCGTTTAACGATGCCAGTGCCCTGTTCGACTACAATATCTCCATTCCTACTTTCCGCTTTCGACTCGGAAACGCCCTCACACAAACTGTAACCCTCGTCCCAAGCGATAGTCTATAAGTTATTCCTTGGACAGCCTAAGTTGGCGACTAAGTAGCCAAATAAATCAAATCAAATCCAGTCAAAATTCATCCATATTGTGTATGTCCATTTGTACTTTTAGTATATCTTACTTTTAAGAAAAAATGAACAATGAAATGATCTGATTTTTTTCCAAAATAGATTTATTTTGATCATACAATAGAAATATATCACTAAAAAAATTTAGGCATGTGGAGTATCGCCTGAGAATAAATAGTTACGAATCGGTTCCTGTGTACGCATCCATCCGCCATATGTATTTAGCCGAAAAAAATGCTTTTCACCGCTCTGAAAATATGATTTCAATTAAACCTGCTGTTACTTAAAAAAAAATCACTAATGTTACCCTCGTAGACCATTTGGTCCATGGTGTATTTTCTATAGAAATGGCTATGTAAACGATTGTGTTTTGAATGTTTTGCGTGTATAACTAAACAGATATTGAATTATTTAGCTATATTTTGTTTTTAAATTAGTATTATAAACTACAAACATGTTATTTTATTGTAAAATTGGTCCACAATCCAACTCACACAAATGAATTTGGACGCGAAAAAAGACATTGTGAAAGAAAATGAGGCATTATTCAGCCTGTGTTGTTTCATTCTAGTGCTTAGACGTTCATATTTGTCGTGATGTGTGATTCAAACGATTTAGACAGCAATTTAATGGAAGAAAATGATTGAATTTTGCCTTACATTATTACACTGAGAAAATTAAAAAATAGTATTACTGAAATTGCACATGATTCGGGTGACAAAATTGAGTGCCTCAATGACAAATGTAATGAAAACCATTTAAAATCAATAGAGATAGGCGGATCCATTATTCGTTGCATGGAAGATTCCTTTGGGGCGATATACCGTTCCTCGAACTTATCGGTTCACAACCTCAATATATATCCAGAACACGGCCAGGAACAACTCGATTTGCTTCGTCCATTTGATGTTCCGATGTATAATCTGCTTTTAATTATTTTTTCCTGCGAAAATTGAAGAGATTGTGATCGCAAACACCAACAAAAAAGTCCTAAATATTGCGACAGGTAGCAGAATATTGATTCGGCAGCCTTACGAACACACATTGCAATACTCATTCTTGCTAGTGTTCAGTATGCTTCATTCTTTTGCAAGATTATATTATTTTTATTATTATATTATTTTTCACAAAGTAAAGAATCAAGAGGTGCATGGTACGTTTGATGCTTTTTTGGGCCTATTGCTGTTTCGTACTAATATGTCGCTAGTGAGATTTCAAAAGATTGGAAGAGCATTACGTTTTCATGATGTCGATAGATGAAGACAAAACCGCAACACCGATAAAATCACTCCGATTCGAGATTGTTGGATCGAGAGGTAGAAGTTCTTCTACAAATTCTAAAATTGTCATGAAAATGTAACAATTGACAAGCAACTAGCGTCATTCCGAGGACGGTGTTCTTTTCGGCAGTATATGCCATCCACATCTAAGGTTTGCGAAATAAGGTTTGATGTAATGATCACCGACACTTGAGCTTTATCAGACAATTATTCGATCATCACCTTCACCAGCTCGTCAACAAGATGGTTTCGCCCGGCTCATCACTTTCATCGACACTAGCACCTTCAACTACCCTAAAGCGTGGTCAGTGCCGGTGCTGTAAAAGATAATCCAATATGAAATGTACCGTATGTGCTTTATTTGTGTGCAAAAATAATAGAGAAATGTTATAGATCACATGAATCACTGGAAACTATAAAGCTATATTAGGTTGGGTAATAAGTCTTTTCGTATTTTGGCAATATATGTGTTTGGAGCCGTCTATCTCCACCGTTATAAATCACATTATGTCATATCATACCACGTTGTTTTAAGGGACATTTGATGTATCTTTTTTAATCAAAACAAAATAGAATTTGGAGAAGTGGGCAAAAAGTTATAGCTGTTCAAAAATGTGTAAAAATAGTAAAGAAATTCGCAATATTTTGAAATGTTTCTATAAAAAAGGGAAAAATGCCGCGCAAGCCACAAATGAAATTTGTGAAGTTTACGGGGACGATGCTGAATCAGTTCGTGTAGCATAACATTGGTTCGCTCGCTTCCGTTCTGAAAATTTTGATGTGAAAGATGCACCTCGCTCTGGTCGACCTATCGTTGCTAAAGTCGATGAAATTATTGATAGGATATACTAGGATCGTCAAATAAGCAGCCGTGACATCGCCAAGGAACTTAACCTTCAGCATCGTTTAAGAAAGGGTGGCAAACGGTTTAAAAAAGGGTGGCTACAAAAAAGAGCTCAATGTTTGGATACCGCATGAATTGTCTGTGAAAAGCTTATTGGACCGAATTAACATCTGCGATTCTTTGCTAAAACAAAATGAAATTGAACCGTTTCTGAAGCGAATGGTTACAGGAAATGAAAAGTGGATCAAATACGACAATAACGTGCGAAAAAGATCATGGTGCAAGAATGCAGAAGCTATACAAACAGTCCCAAAGCCAGGATTGACGCCGCGGAAGGCTCTGCGTTTGGTGAGATTGGAATGGAATCATTCATTATGAGCTACTCCAGCCTGGTCAAACTCTTGATTCTAGACTATACTGTGGCCAATTGATGAGATTGAAGCAAGCAATCGACGAAAAACGGCCAGAATTGGTCAACAGAAAGGGCATCATCTTCCACCATGACAACGCTAGACAACAGACATCTTTGATGACTTGACAAAAAATGGGAGAGCTTGGCCGGGAAGTTTTGATGCATCCTCCATATAGACCTTGCACCATCGGATTACCACTTGTTTCGTTCTATGCAAAATTCCCTTAGTGGAGTACCGCTGGCTTCAAGAGAAGCATGTATAAACTTCGTGTCCCAGTTTTTTAACGATAAATCGCGGAGTTTTTACACTAAAGGAATTATGTCTTAAGCTAAAAAATGGCAAAAGGTGGTTAACCAAAATGGTTCATATTTGGTTGAATAAAGTTGATCGAAACCAGAAATATATCCCTTTGAAGTTTTACTCAAAATACGAAAAGACTTATTACCCAACCTAATATAATGTTTTCTAGCAATTCCAGCATATATCAGCAAGAAAAGTGTTGCAAGCGTGCAACTGTTTATTCGTCATCCAAAGATTCTACACGTATCACTCAAGTTTTCCTAACGTTCCACCAAGTTTTCCTAACGTTCCACCAAAATTTAACATGGTGCGCCTTCGCGCGCTTCTCTAAGACTCCGCTACCGGCAGCACCGGCAGGACATTGGCCTCCAGTGGACGCTCGATCCAGGTGTGCTTATTGCACTCATACACAGCCGGGATGAAGCGTCATCATCGGCTGCCGGTAGCGCTCCCAGCTGCCGGTGGCTGGCGTCACTTTTTTGTGACAAAAAGGTTTTTTTTGTCATGAATCTGCTCTTCTCTTACTTCTCTAATATTTGTAATTTCTCTTGGGGATTGCCCATTTATAGCGTTTGCCTTACCCAAAAAATTAAATTCACTCTAGATTGTAACCATGAATCTTAAGCAATGTTGAAATCATCCAGATGATATCGGAATACATCCATCTTCGTTTGAAATTTGCGTTGAATCGCAGAGTTTCCTTTGAAACACCTTCATTTTTTATATTCTGCCCGCGAAATCCACCACCGCTCGAAGCGAGAGTACGCGAGCGTACAGTGTGCGGGACGAAAAAAACGAGCGAGAGCAGAGCGTGCTGTGGTGGAGAAACCAGAGAGCAAATGGCGCAGGCAACTTGGTTTTTCAAAAACGTTCGCGTGAAATGGAAAAGCAAAAAAATGCATCCAATGATTATTTTATCGATATATTGCCGATCGATATCGATATTTTGTCACTGGCCTGCAAGGCCTAATGGAACAAGCAAACAATCAAGAGACTTGGTGTATGCGCCAGAATGGAATCGCGGTAGGAATGGTTTACTGTCCTTTCCTCAAATGGAACCGCACTGTTTAAGTAATCTTATGGCTTATGCTCGATTGCTAATTGATCAGATTTATCAGCATTCGCAGCATCAGCGTCAGATCTATTTCGATGCACGCGACTCGAGAGATTTGGGGAAACAATGTAAATGAAATGGCTCGAATTTCCCAACTTACTCAAATCTTGAAATACATCTCGATTCATCTCGATATGAGGAAACGCACACTGGACTCGCTGCATGCGACTGAATGAAATCGCGGTAAGAGGAATGGTTTACTGTCCGTCTGCGATTGCTTCTATGCTATCACAATCAGAGGCTAATCAAATGATGAAACAAATCATTACAGCATGTGTTAGGATCAAGGGTAAAATTATGCTCTTCGAAAAACAAAAAGATGGGCCAGATAACCATCAACGGCAGCATTGTGGAGTGGCTACCGATTAGGAAAGCGATTAGGAAATGGTTCACCTTTCCAGTATCGAGGTGCACTGAAAAAAATTGAGGCGATATACATAGACACGGATATGGCAAAGCTGAACGGGAGCTGGGTAATGGGACGCGCCTGCTTTACTGTTCCATACGGTGACAACTTGCAGGACCTGGACCTGAACCGGGAGGCAATGACAATCAACCAGATGCAAGGTCAATCGCTGCACCACGAGAGCCCTTCCTCCGGTGACATCGCGAGCAAACGCTCGGAAATGTAAGAAATTGAAAAAGAGTCAACATGGAAATGGTTAAAATGGAATGGAGGGACTTGTTTGATTGTTTGGTGAGAAATGGAAAAGGAACAATTTCAAACAATCATTTTTCCAAACGAGGCTCTGTAACCGGGCGGTTTAGCTATCAGAGCACATGGCTGCGAGTTGGCTTATCAACCGCTGCATTCGCCAGCAGCAACGTTCATGCCGTGAAGATAACAAAATTGTGTAGCTATCGAGCCTCTTTGATAAAGTAGAGATGGGTAACATTAAAATGACATGGAAGAGCATTTTTGTATGCTAGGGAAGGAGAAAAATAATGAAATTCAAAATAATCCTGCTTTCGTGCGTAGCTCTGTAACCGGGCCGCTTACCTAGTCGAACAAATTCAGCTTTGTTTGATTTACTTTTAATGGGCATCACTGTTATCTAGTGAACAAACCTCCCTAAAATCACAATGACCTAAAATTGAAACGAAAACAAAAACGTGGAACATTCCTTCGTACATACTTCATAGGTACTGTTATTTCTTGTATTTAAGTAATTAAGAATATTGCACGTTGAATGAATTCCATGAACTTGCAATCAAATCAATGTTGCTAGCCGCATTTTTTTTGGATGGAAAGATGTTCAATCATGCTAGGGGTTAACAACCACGCTAAGTGTTTGCTGATCATAACTTAAACCTAAAATCCGAGAATATCCCATCGACATAGGTTCGTTCTAGGGTTCTAAAAGAACGGAAATTCCGGATCGAACATGATCGTTCGCGTTTTGGTTCTTAAAAACAACAATTTTCACTCAGACCGCGATTGGTCACTATGGCAATGGTATGAAGTAGTGTAGAATGTGGAATCGCAGCATCGAAAAATAGAATCTTATTTCACAAGGCGACAATTCTGGCGACGAACATCAAAACGCAACATCATAACACAACATGAAAAACCTCCTCCATACACGAATTCAATTTATGAACTTGCATCATTATTTGGCGAGAAACTGAAAATAGGATCATTCTGGAGTTTTATTTAAACCAAATTGTGTTATCGAGCATTTCATTCGCTTTAGTCGCATTGTCCTGCATTTCTACATAAAACACGAATAAGCATAAGTTGCCTGGTCAAAGTCCTTTTTTTGTTCAAAACAACGAGAATTCGCTCTGCACAAGATTCCAAGGTCAATCCGCACCACGGGCACATTTGCGATCGCCGATTCCAGCGAAAAGGCTTTCTGTCGTGTGCTTTTGGGAATCCTCGTCTCGATGCTTGGCCTCAGCATCGGTCAAATTTAAGAAATAAAACGTAAGCGTTCTTAAAGCGGAAGCAATTGTGCTGCAAATATGTTAAAGTTTGGTAATAGAAGTTGAATTCGTAAAGAAAATGCATGATTGAGGTTTTATAGCCGCGGCATTGAAATAAGCGCCAATTTTGGCGGTACGCGTTTCGTTGTTTCTCTCTCTCTCTCTCTCTCTCTCTCTCTCTCTCTCTCCTCCCTCTCTCTCTCCGTCGCTTGAAAATCATTTCGCTGACGACAATTTATTGCTCTGCCGACGCCGGAAAAGGACAGCAACACTGTCAAACGCGTTGAACCGTGCCTTTCGCTCGGCGAGCTTGTTTTTCGTGAAGCGATCGTCCCGGAGGCTGGTTGTGCTGTGCGTCGATTGCCGAGGACAAGCGTTGTTTTTTCCGCGAACATAATTCAGTACAGCGAGGTGCAGTGATTTCTTTAATCGTTAAAGATTTCGCTAATCACTGCACCTCAGCTTTCCTCGATTATATCTCCGTGAAATGATAGATATTTATCAAGCGGAGTGCGCAGTGTTTTCATAAGCTCCAGCCACGAGGTGGTTCTGTGAACGCGTGTATGTGACATTCCATTTCGGTGTGATGAAAAAGTGTTGGAGAAGAGGACGGGCAAAATGGACGAGAAAGAGTTCGGTGGCCTTGGGCTTTGTTCTGGAGAATATTGTGTGTGCCTAATTAGTTCGCAAATAACGGCGCAGTTATAAAATGGTGGTGTAGAAGAAAAAGTTAGTGAAGTGTGCGTGTTTGTTATCCGGTAAAACCACCGGTTGATAGTTCGCGGAATGTTTCTTTGTGGTGTGGAATTTTGTGCCGTTGGTTTTGTGAAATTCGAGAAAATATGTATGGTTCAGTGAAAAATATTGCTGGAGACATAGTTCGATCGAGTATGCAGGTCAGTTTCTCGGAATTTGCCGGCGCTGCCGGTATGCAGAAAAAAATTAGGCATTTTAACAACGTGCCAATAATGTTTTCATTTTTTAACCAGCCTGTTCCAACAACCGGCAAAGTGCTGCCAGAGAATAGAATCCGTAAAAATTGTTACGCCAATTCGTCATGATGATTTGGTATGTTGTACAGATTTGTAATGGTTTGTAAAGTACGCTTCAATAAATATTGTTCTTTTATTTCAGCGTTGGCCGATGGGACATGAAATATTTACAACCCGATCTACATCTGCTGGAGGTACTGTGATGGATGAAATATTTCACTTTTGATTTTTATAGCATGCTATTTTTTTGTTCATCAGGAATCAACGAAACGAATGCCTGAACAATGCGGACGAAGTACTTACAGCGAACATTCCGTGATGCCTATTAATCCACAACCGTAAGCTTTAAAGTAAGAAAAGCAACACATTTCCTTGCAGACAGGCCGAGGCGCCTGATCCTTTACGTTAGATCCAGCTGGTGGTCGTAAGGAAGACCTTGACGAAGTCAGGTAGAGAGACCGGTTGGACGAGGCTTGAATTAGTGCCTTTCTCCGGTTCTTGTTTGGCTCCAAGAAAAGACCGGACTTCCTGTTTGACATTTAGTTCCAACCAATCCTTCTAGCTCTGACTAATCCCCGACGTTAACTCCCCTGGAGGCCTAGTTTTATGCTTAAGGTATACCACTATGCCCAGGTTGGCAATCGCTCGCCTGGATAATGCCTTGGATGTTCGCATATCCGCTTGTCTGAGGCGTCCGTTCGGTCCCTGAATTGCCTGTTCTACTATTCTTCGGATCCAACCCTTACGGTTCGAGCCGTCGACCACAAACAGTAAGTCGCCGGCGTTTGAGAGAGGTAGTCTTGTTGCCTTTACCGTGGTTTTATTTCGACTGATTTCTCATCAGCGCTGGTCTCTACAACTACATTCTTAATTCTACCTTCGCTATATCTATCTGTTAACTACTCTAAGTTCACTTCCTTGTTCAATCCTGAACAGAGTGAAACGACGGCAAGTGAGCTCACTTGCGCTCGTGAACGCGCTCTTTTGCGCTCAGCGAAAAGAGCGGAAAGGAGCGAAAGAGGCCCCGCTCGTGCTCCGCTTTCTCATGTGAACGGAGTCCTCTCACTGAATGGAGCCCAGTTACTCAACACTAATTCTTAGCCAAAGGGGACCCTTGGTCCAAGTGTGCGCGTTTATAAATTCTGGAACCGTAAATTCCCTGGATACCAAATCGGCAGGGTTGTCTGCTCCGGGAACATGCCTACAGGAACAATCACGAGTAAGTCCTTGTACATACGCAACACGATTTGCCACATAAGTCTTCCACTTATTAGGCAGCGATGCTAGCCAATGGAGGGTTACTGTGCAGTCGCTCCACAATATAGGCTTGGTTGAAGATATGCACATGGCCGTTTTTACTCGGTTGTAAAGCTGCAGACCGAGCAGAGCCGCGCAGAGCTTTAAGCGAGGCAGACTCACTTATGATCTTGGACTTCACGACTGCAGTGATCGAGATCGCTTTCCGGTTGGCGTTTAAAGTCCAGGCACCTTTTATTACTACAAAGGGCGAGGGGGGGGGGGGGGGTTCCGGCGGTCGGCAGCGGTTGCTCCGTGGCCCGCAGCGGTCGTCCGGTCGGCGATGGGGGGGTGTTTGCGCAAACCCCAGCTTCTGGTACTGGACGTTCCGCACTCCACAGACTCTTTTGTAACTCAAACCCAAATTCAGCAATTCAAGCACGCGTGTATCTCGGTTGGTATCTCTCATCACACTACAATGTTGCAAACGTGGAACTGTTTATTCGTTCCACAAAGTTTCCTAACGTTCCACCAAGATTTAACATGGTGCGCCTTCGCGCGCTTCTCTAAGACTCCGCTACCGGCAGCACCACCAGGACATTGGCCTCCAGTGGACGCTCGGTCCAGGTGTGCTTATTGCACTCATACACAGCCGGGATCGAGCGTCATCATCGGCTGCCGGCAGCGCTCCCAGCTGCCGATGGCTGGCGTCACTTTTTTGTGACAACAACGTTTATTCTCACTCTCATCAATACATGATCGCGCTCTCTCAGCACTCTCATTGCGACGCCAACACCAATACATCATTGCGCTCTCTCATTGTGACGCCAACATTCCGGCCCCCAAAAACCGTTGGTTTTTTCTCTGTATATGGCTAGCTACCGGTAATAATCCTATTTTCGTTACGGACCGACGACCATCCTTGTCATTACCAAACCTCAGCGTGACAACGCGCACCACGTTATCCATTCCGGGATGGATCTCTACTATTCTTGCCAGCGTCCATCTGCCCACTGGCATGTTGTCTTCCTTTACTACTATTAACTGACCTTCTTCTTCTTTTTATTAAAGGGTTTGCTTCGGTCCGACTGATGACTCCAGCTTCCTGGGCGGACCGGCTACTATAGGCCATCCGTCCCTGTGGTACATTAACCTATTTCTATGCTTGATTCAATTTCTTTTTAATTCGGTTGGGTAGAGAGAGTTCTCCTGCTCAGTGTCTCACAACTTTATATTGTTTTCTGTTACGAATTTGTATACCTTCCTTATTTTAGTGCTGCTTTTCTGTCGCCAGTGGGCTTTAAATCTGTCGTAATATATGTCTGGATCCTTGTCCCTATTGCGCTTATGTTCCTTGCACTCAAACACTTGATGTCTGCCCGTGTCTGGTTTTTCGCAGACCAGGCACCATCCCTCTTCTACTATTCTCATTTTGTTGAGCCAGTACTTGCTCCAGTCGTGGCCCGTTAGTATTCGGTTTATGGTTTTTACCTCTTGTCGCCGGTCGGCCGGTTCGTCGATGGTTGGTTGAGCGACGTGGGTGTCGACGCTGGTTCCGGGTGCACGAAGACCTTCCGCGTGCCGTATTACTTCGTGTCGGTAGCTCGAACTTCCTTCATCGCACTCAGGAGAACCGAGATGAACTCCAGTGTCGGGTCGCTAATGCGTCTCGTGGGTTCGGTGACCAGGTCAGCGGGGATCTGCAGGGGGGTCCCGTACACTAGTTCGGCCGGTGTCGCTCCTATGTCGTCTTTAAGGTCGCTGCTGGGTCATTCGGGGGCGAATGCATCATATTGGTGGAATGTCACTGGCGGTTTCTCAATGCGGAGTGTTGGCGGTCGGTGATGTAGGATGCTGTTGGCTGTGCGGTTTTTCACTGGTGGAATGCGGCGGTGGTGGCTTCTTCGTAGAATCCGCGATGGCGGCCGGTGGCGTCGGTTCACGTCCGTGATGCGATGACAATGCGTGCGCTGGTTCGGTGGTGGGATGCGCACGAATTCAGTAAGGGGTTTTAATCACTACTCGGGGTCTACAATGTGGCAAATCGTTTTGCCAACGTTTTCGATTGTAAAGTGCAGTGGATCGAGCGGTTACCGGCTGACGGTTTCCCGTCCAGACACCGTTTATTGGACGCAAGGTGGTAGGAGGAGAGGGGTGGCCGTGACGCGGCAGCGGTCGTCCTCTGGCGACGAGGCGAGGGGGCTGCAGTCCACAGCGTGGTTCCGAAGCGTCGTTGGCTCGTCCCGGGTGGCGACGAGGGGGGCTGCGGTTCACAGCAGGGTCCAGGAGCGTCGTTGGCTCGTCCCGGGTGATAGTACCTCTTGATGATGCGCCGCTGACTGAATTCACACCGATTCTGGGGCCCTTTTTATACTGAAATCTGTCCCATCTGCCCAAAGGGCAGAATGGGACAGATTTGCAGGGCCCCAAATCCAGGACGCATCCTAAGCCAGCGGATTCGTCCTCGCTCCCACGCATGCTGGATTCTGGCTATCCCGGTGCTGCTGGATTCTACCTGTAGCATCGGTGCTGTTTTAGCCGCATGCGTGTGTCCATCCTATGCGCGCTCGCCCTGGCGCTTAGGCGAACGCCGCTCTCTTTTCGGTGCGTGTGTTGCGATCTGCCTGGCCGGTGTCCAGCGGGAGTGATGCGTGTGCGTGCCTTGTGCTCCTTCTGGTGCATGGGGAACCGTTCCTCTCGTTCACACCGCTGGTATCCTTTCGGCTGTCGCACTCCGGCACTGCCTGACTTTTAGGCGTTCTTCGGTATAGTTTAAGGCGCTTTCTTATATATGTGGGATGATGCTAATGCCCACACGTATAACTTTCGGATAAATCGGACACACGGTGTAGAGTAGTTGGTTTTTGGTGTAACACGAGAGCGTTTTATTCAGTGTCTATGAAACACGTCCGCTTCGGTTTGCGGAGTGACAAGAAAGAGATCGAACCCACGCGCGCTGTCAGCTCGAGTCTTCGTTACACTTTGTTTACGACGCGCGGCTTGACTACTTGAACCTTTCTCGGTTTATACGCTCCCGAGTCGAGGTCGCTACATTACCCCCCTTTTAGCCGATTAACCAGGCTAACGAAACCGTTTGGGGAAATGCACACGCCGCCCGGACCTGGTGCAAATCGGCGATGAATCGTTGTGGTTGGTCCGTGACGACTCTGATGTCGGCGTTGTGCTGCTCGTTGCAGGTGGCGGTGTCGGTGATGATGTTATCTGTGATGGCTACGCGCTGCTCGTTGCAGGTGGCGGTGTCGGTGATGATGATAACTGTGATGGCTTCGCGCTGCTCGTTGCATGTGGCGGTGTCGGTGATGATGATAACTGTGATGGCTTCGCGCTGCTCGTTGCAGGTGGCGGTGTCTTTGTTGTCCCTATCGTCGTCTTCCTGGAGGTGCTGACTCGTTGCAGCGACTTTGATGATGTGCTGCGCGTTGCAGCTTCGTGATACTGGAGGCGCTGGCTCGTTGCAGCGAAACTGCTCCAGGTGCGCCGGCTCGTGCGACGTCTTTGAAGTTTCTATCGTCGTCTTCATGGAGGCGCTGACTCGTTGCAGCGACTTTGATGATGTGCTGCGCGTTGCAGCTTCGTGATACTGGAGGCGCTGGCTCGTTGCAGCGAAACTGCTCCAGGTGCGCCGGCTCGTGCGACGTCTTTGAAGTTTCTATCGTCGTCTTCATGGAGGCGCTGACTCGTTGCAGCGACTTTGATGATGTGCTGCGCGTTGCAGCTTCGTGATACTGGAGGCGCTGGCTCGTTGCAGCGAAACTGCTCCAGGTGCGCCGGCTCGTGCGACGTCTTTGAAGTTTCTATCGTCGTCTTCATGGAGGCGCTGACTCGTTGCAGCGACTTTGATGATGTGCTGCGCGTTGCAGCTTCGTGATACTGGAGGCGCTGGCTCGTTGCAGCGAAACTGCTCCAGGTGCGCCGGCTCGTGCGACGTCTTTGAAGTTTCTATCGTCGTCTTCATGGAGGCGCTGACTCGTTGCAGCGACTTTGATGATGTGCTGCGCGTTGCAGCTTCGTGATACTGGAGGCGCTGGCTCGTTGCAGCGAAACTGCTCCAGGTGCGCCGGCTCGTGCGACGTCTTTGAAGTTTCTATCGTCGTCTTCATGGAGGCGCTGACTCGTTGCAGCGACTTTGATGATGTGCTGCGCGTTGCAGCTTCGTGATACTGGAGGCGCTGGCTCGTTGCAGCGAAACTGCTCCAGGTGCGCCGGCTCGTGCGACGTCTTTGAAGTTTCTATCGTCGTCTTCATGGAGGCGCTGACTCGTTGCAGCGACTTTGATGATGTGCTGCGCGTTGCAGCTTCGTGATACTGGAGGCGCTGGCTCGTTGCAGCGAAACTGCTCCAGGTGCGCCGGCTCGTGCGACGTCTTTGAAGTTTCTATCGTCGTCTTCATGGAGGCGCTGACTCGTTGCAGCGACTTTGATGATGTGCTGCGCGTTGCAGCTTCGTGATACTGGAGGCGCTGGCTCGTTGCAGCGAAACTGCTCCAGGTGCGCCGGCTCGTGCGACGTCTTTGAAGTTTCTATCGTCGTCTTCATGGAGGCGCTGACTCGTTGCAGCGACTTTGATGATGTGCTGCGCGTTGCAGCTTCGTGATACTGGAGGCGCTGGCTCGTTGCAGCGAAACTGCTCCAGGTGCGCCGGCTCGTGCGACGTCTTTGAAGTGGTGGTGATGACGTCCTTGGAGCGCTGGCTTGTTGCAGCGACCTTGATGATGTGCGGCATCCTTGATGCAGCAGCTCACCCAGCCCTTTACGAGAAGACGACGTGTGCGACTTACTCGAAGCTGCAGGCGGCTACTGGTGTTGCTGGATGTTACCGTTGATGTTGACGTCGGCCAGGAGACGCTAGCACATTACTGCGTGCTGATCCTGGGCGCCGGCTCGTGCGGCGTCTTCTCACACACATTTTTACTCTATGAAGCGTGCTGCTGGAATAGCGCGCGAAAAAAACGGTTTTCGCCGCGGTGACGTCACTGGCTCTCTAGGTGCTGATGCTAGAGGATGAGCGCGTTGCTCGAGTTGACGCGCGAAAAACCGTTGGCGTGCGCCGATGGATTCACTCACACACAGCCGTCTGGTGAGAAGGTGCTCTCTCACTTCAGAGCGGCAGAAGGTCACGCCGGCCGCTCGCGAAAAACCGTTGGCGCCGATGACGTCACGAATCGTTCGCTCTCTCGCTTTGCGGCTGCGAGAGGCTTCTCGAACACGCGGACGGTCGGCAGCACACGCATGCGGAGAGGCGGCGTTCGCTCTCTCGATCGCGCACGGTAATTCCCGGAACGTGAAAATTCCGGTGGCGTCGTTCGCCAAGCAAGCGATTGCTCTTACTTGTCTTCGGCCTACGTTGGCCGGCACTGAAACACTCTCGCACTCAACACTCGCGGCCCGATCACGTCGGGGTCACCAATTGTGGGATGATGCTAATGCCCACACGTATAACTTTCGGATAAATCGGACACACGGTGTAGAGTAGTTGGTTTTTGGTGTAACACGAGAGCGTTTTATTCAGTGTCTATGAAACACGTCCGCTTCGGTTTGCGGAGTGACAAGAAAGAGATCGAACCCACGCGCGCTGTCAGCTCGAGTCTTCGTTACACTTTGTTTACGACGCGCGGCTTGACTACTTGAACCTTTCTCGGTTTATACGCTCCCGAGTCGAGGTCGCTACATATATGTTTTCGCCGTGACCTCCTTTGGGGGTCGCTGCACACGCCACCGAGATTCAGTTGTTCGGGTCACTTACAGCTACCGCATCTTCAGCATTTTCCTTCGTCACCGTTGGTACCTTGACGGTCCTGTCTTCCCCGTCGTCCAAGCTCCTACGTTTTGATGAAGCAGGGAAAGGGAATTTGGTGCAAGCCCTCTCGATGTGGCCTACGACCCCGCAATTGTGGCACACTTTGTTCTGTAACAACGCGAAACATCTGGAGGGCACGTGATTGTTGCTAGAGCACCTCCAGCATGGTTTCTCCGGTTTCGTATTCTGGCCTGTTGGATATGAATTTTGCCAGTTTCGCTTGCGGCCTTGCGGTTCGACCGATCTGTCCATCGTCCGCATTGGTTTATAATAGCCTCCTCGGAAGGTATTCCTCTGTGCCCAGTTTCCTCTTTGTTGACCGTAAGAAATGGCCAGGCGCAACGTTGAAGCAGCACTGGACGACATCACAGATGCTTGCCAATGCATTCTGGAAGCGTTGGGTGAGTGATTACTTACCCGTAATCACCCGGCGCACAAAGTGGTTTGCTCCGGTAAAACCCATCGCAGCTGGCGATGCCGTAATCATCGCTGATCCGAAGATGCCTCGCAACTGTCTCTCGCGCAAAACGAGCCGAGTTATGCCGTGCTGCGGCGGTAGTGGCACTGGCCGTTTCGCGTCTTCCGTGGCATACTGACATGCGGCGATACGCGTCCGCATTTGCATGACTCCGAGCATCTCCAGAAAGGACAGCAGGACAGATATGAGTCCCAGCGGATCGTAGATCGACATAAGAAACTTGAGTACTTCGCGCTTCGTAGGTTTGCGTGACCCTTCCAGCACTTGAGCGTCTACGCGCGTGAATACATCGCGTATGATCCAAGGGGGAACAGTCTTGTCGAATTGCTTCCAGTCCAAACATAAGTATTTAGCTCCTGGATTCCTCCCAAGCAATTCATTGACTACACTCATTCCTCCATGAGCCATTTCGTACCCATAAGCGATGGGAAAAGCATGCTTTCTGGTCTTAATAGCATCCTGTATCGGGTAGAAGAAACGACCCTCCTCGATATAAACAGATATCGGATAACCCCAGGTGGCTCGTATTTTCTCTCTACCCTGCCTAGCGATTTGTGCTCGTGCAAATAGACAAACGTCAGGTAATTCAACCCTGGCTTTCTTAAACCCTATATTCTGCCAGTCTCTATTGATTTCATGCAATTTTCCAGCGTCTATGACGTCTTGTTTAGTTCTGAGACCTTGTAATTTGTAGGGTAGACCGGGTGACTTCTGACTGGGGAAGTCTGCTCTTTGCGGAACCGCTCCCATAGTTAATGGAGTTATTATGGGAAATGTTTTAAAATCTTCACGGATTGAGTTCAATACAGCGTAGTAAACGTCGTCACGCTTGCATAGAGCGGGCTCTCTGTCATACTCGTAAAGATCTTGCAACATGGCATCATACGTTATGGTACTACGATGTAAACTAGTTAAAACCTGTGAGACGGGTTTCTCACCAAAATGGCGCGAGCACACCTCTTCAGCCCAGGTGTCTTTACGGGCAGGTAATAAAGAAAAGGGAAACCCAACATCATCAGGTAATCTAACAAACGCTTGCCTGCGAATTTTCGACGATGGCGAATCCATAGTCTACATTGAGATAGAGTTAAAATTTGGGGCTGGGCGTGCTGGAGGGTGCGACTTCGCATAAAGCTCTTCGCTGCTTTCGTCGAGCTCGTGCCCACCAGGTCCTATCGACCAGGTCAGCGAGGGAGCCTCCTTTGCAGAGCACCTTTCTGGCAGTCTCCCGCACTTTGCTGTCAGTCGCGTGTTGCTGGATCACCTCGGCGACGCTTTCTAACAGCTTATCTCCTTCATAGTCGCAAAGCTTGGCCGCCGCCACGACACGCTTCACGTATTTGGAATCTTCCTCATTCGTCACCTGCACCAGGTTCCTTAACTTCTGTCGCTGGGTCAGGCTATACTCGCACGACCCGAAGAAGCCCTTCAGTCGACCCATAGCGGCTGAATACCGGCCTTTACCTTGAAGGCGTTCATTTTCGCCGCCTCGTCATCGATTCCCACCAAAGCTAGCGAAGCTTCCAACAGCTCCTTCCACGATTCGAACGATTTACGTCCGATATCGTCTTCACCCTCAGACGGAGCGCACGGCGGGACATTGGTGGGTTTCCGATAGCGCCTTCCGTCGTAGAGGGTTCGTCGGTGTAATCCTCGACGACGAAATTATTGCCGGAAGTCCGTTTCTGGATCGCCTTCTTAGCCTTAAGCATCCGCTCCAGCTCCTTATTCCGCTGATCCGCTTGGTTCAGCGCTAGCCGTAACTTCACCCCAGCCTTCGGATTGTTCTTCCTAGAAAAATGCAACGAAATGAACATTAATTACGGCTCAGGAATCTAACCGATCAGGTTAGATTCCGGCCAATGCGCATACAAGCTACCCACTCAGAGGAGGTTCCTAGCGCCCGGCCACCAACACAGAGGTGCCAGTCCGTTCGTATGGACCGTCCATCCGGCGAGGTGACTCGGAAACACTCAAGCCACACATCACCCGCAAGGCACCTTTCCGTCGTGGTGTTAACTAGGTCAAAACCGTGCACTTTGCACTGTAGCATCACGCGCTGGCCAAATGCTTCTTGGAATCGAGTGACGCCGCGCTGTGCACCAGGCACTTGCTGCGAGCTACTTGCGACTCGAACTTTATTCACCTATCAGACGTCTCTTCCTCCGCCCGTTTCCACACCAAACTCACTTCCTGCGAGCCTTTGCGCCATTGTTGTGACCCGCTGGGACTTTCATTATTTGATAATCTTCCGGACAAATACACTCTTTCACGTATCACATCTATTACCAGACTGACTTCGCTACTTGGGGCTAATAGCAAATTAGCTATCACTCACGCAAATTAGCTATCACTCACTCTCTCTCTCTGTCGTTCTCTTTCTTTCCCTCTCTTTCTTTATCTTTTTCTCTCGCACCCTTATCACTACAATTACCATCAATTCTGACACTCCGGATAGATCGTGTCCGAGCTTGCTTAGGTTTTCCACATGATGTGTGGTCTCATGTAACACTCGACGAATTTCCTTTGCCGATTTGGTTTCTATTCGTTTAATGTTAATGTTGGAAATTTGTTCGGAGATCGGAAACGGTCTTGAAGCCATTCTTTGGGTACTGCTGGTAGTTGCTCAAAACGTTGTTCCCTCATCCGTTCTCCAAAGTAAAAGCCCTGTCATTTCGCTTGACAGCCCTTCTCCCGATTCAAACTCATCTTATCCTGATCTACTTCATTTGACACTCCCGATTCAAACTTATCTAGTCCTGATCTTTTCGAGCAGTTAAGCAGCCCTAGGGCATGTTTTTCGGCAATCAATCGCGGGTTGCCAAACCGCTTTTGGGAATGGGGAGTCATCACGTCGGGGGGTCCAGATTTGGTTTGGGGGGGGGTGATCAGATTTGGGCATTTACTTGTATTTTACTCTAAACGATACACACGATGCACACGATACACAGCGTCCACCGACGGACAGGCAGTGCATCGTCCGGCTTGCGCCTCTACTTGCGTCGCTTCCTGCGTTGCTGCTGCTGCTGCTGCGCCCCACGCTGGGGCGTCGCGGGTGTGTCCAGGACCGTCCGTCCCCTGGCCGCCGGGGAGGTAAAAGAGAACGATCCCTCCTCGTCGTTCGCTTTTATCCTGGTGATGACAGCCCGACTGAGTGCGCCGCTTGCGCTCAGTCAGGGTTGTGTTTTGGTCGAGCGCAGGGTTGCATCCTCTTGTGGGGTTCGGCGTGAAATTTCTTCGGTCACCGTATTAACCGTCGCTCCGGAATCCACTAGAAACTTTACGTCCTCCTCTCCTATTATACACCGCACCATCCGAGGGTTCGCCTCTTCCGTGGGCTTCACCGGTCCCCTTGTGATTAGCTTGAAGAACGCATTCATGACGTCAATTATCCTTTTATTGGTCATTCAGAGTCACAGGCTACCTGGTGGATCCTCTCAGCCTCTTTTCTCAACCCCGCTCCCAGCGGACGGCTTCGTGCACCTTTGCAGCACCGGGCCATGTGCCCCACGCCACCGCATGAGAAACACCACATACGAAATGCTGCGCACCGTCCCCACGCGTGCGTTCGCTCTGTCTCCGCTTCGGTATCCACGCTCCCTCTCTTCGTCACGTCTGGGTTGATACGGCTTGCTGCGCCGGTCATTTTTCTTGAACGCACGAACCGCGTTCACCGGATGTTGTCCGTCGTTACCTTACGCCATGCTTGTTGCCGTTTTCGCCATCCTCGTCGCTTCCGCTGCATCCGCTTCTCCTGCCTGTGCCGCCTTGACTTCCGCTTCCTCCACCCGGATGAAATCCAGGTGCCTGCCGTGGCTGATGACTTTTTCCAAGTTGTGCTGGAAGAAGTCCGCCATCTCGTACAACTTGCGGGCAATCTCCTGGACGGACCGCCTGATCACCGCTTGCAGCACCTCTTCGTTCCTCTGCTCGCCACTGAATTCACACCCCGCCGCCTGTGCCTCCAGTCGCAACACCCAGTCGGCAAATGGTTCTTTACTCGCCATGCGCATCTCTCGAAGCTTCATGCGTTCCATTGTAGCATCGCTGGTGTTGGCAAAATATCTGTTGAGGCCTTCCACCGCCGCCTCGTACGGATCCTTGCTGGCATCGATCTGTTGCGCCCGTTGTTGCATCTCCATAATGCTCAACAGGTAAGAGCGTCTTGCACGCCACGATGCGCTCGAATTGGTCCCTGAAACGGGCCCACTCCACCTTCCTCAGGCTTAACGGGAGCTCCTCGCTGAACGGCTTTAGCGGCCATCACCCGGAAAGCCACGCCGCCCGGTTCTTTTCTTCATACTGTGCTGATTTTTCTTGCACTGCTGTATCATCCTCCTCCGGAACAATTTCCGTCACGATCCACTTTCCGCTCATTTTTCAGCTTCACGACACAACTGTCCTCGCTCGATCGTAACACCAGAAGAAAACCCAACCCAGCATCTCTCTCTTCTCGTTTCGCTGCTGTTTTGGTTCCTGGAACGAAACCGCATTACCGTTGGCCACCGGCTGTCCATGGCCCGAGGCCGGATCAACCTTAACCAGCGCCCATGGTCCGAAACCGAGTCGCTTAATCTGTTTTTGACCGGTGCTCATGGCCCAAGTCCGAGTCACAGTTGGCCACCGGATGCCCATGGCCCGAGGCCGGGTCAACCTTAACCTCGTTCACCTGCTCACCGTCGCTCAAAATGCTCCTCTCTGCATTTCACCTTTCACCAACACCAACAAAATTTTCATGGTAGGATCGCCAATGTGATATCTTGGGTTCCCGGGCACGCTATCGCCCGTCCGTCTTTATTAGCGGCTCGTCGTCGACTGAGCTCCCAACCTCAGGATGCCACAATACTTTGTTATAATCCTGTTGAAATATTGCATTGTTGCGGGATGGCTTGGATATATGCGTGATATATTTATATCTGTACATTATCGTACATGTATGCCACAGGTCGCTACAGAGCTTTTGCGATGAGTGAGGGGCGTTTCGAGCATTCACATTTAGGTGTTCGACACAATAATGATATGCTTGGGCAAGGTTGATAGATCTATAGTTTTTGCAGAACATAGAAAGTGGTTCCCCTAATCCTCTTATAAAGGTTTCCAAGGCTATCATGTTGTATTGTTTTATTAGTACCGTCTCGTGATCTTTCCATTCGTTATGCGGCTATAATATGTCTTGATCGATTCGTTTTTTCCTTTTCTTAAATCTTCTAACTTGTTGTCCAAAGTCATCAAACCTTTTTTGTTTGCATAGTTGAGTCTTAGGGTTGTCTTGAGCAACTCCCAATCTACTGGCGTGTTAATAGTGATTAATACGTCACTAGCTTCTCCCTTAATCTTTCGTATGATGGTCTTTACTATAATATAATATTGG
Source organism: Anopheles aquasalis (assembly GCF_943734665.1). Taxonomy (NCBI): domain Eukaryota; kingdom Metazoa; phylum Arthropoda; class Insecta; order Diptera; family Culicidae; genus Anopheles; species Anopheles aquasalis. The sequence goes on along the minus strand of NC_064878.1, from coordinate 32,051,561 downwards.
AAAGTGTTGCAAATGTGCAACTCTTTATTCGATAGTTTTACAAATCTTCAAAGTAAACCACAGTGGTGTTCCCGCGCTTATCTGTTCGTGACTGATCCGTGACCACCGCCGGCAGATGATCCGTCGGCCGTTGCCCGAATCGTGGACTTTGGCCCCCGAGTGAACGCTCGATCCAGGTGTGCGTAGTTCATCCCACACATCCCGGACCAGGTGTCACCTTCATCCGCCGGCAGCGCCCTCTAATCGCTATCGCTGGCGTCACTTATTTCGTGACAGAAAGTGTTCTTTCCGTCGGCCGAAGATGTCTTCTACATCCAATTCCTGTGAAAACTTATACAATTGCATTGACACGATTCTTATACAGCAATTTGCATTCCTTGTCCTCAAACGCTGCCTGAACCCCTTTCGACGTTAATTTGCTAATTACAGCAACTGCCTTGCTGTTTCCACGTGTTTTCAACGCTCGTTCCGTGACTGCGCCTTCTCCGAACAGCTTCTCGCTCTCATCAATTAACTTCGATCGTACGAGCTCTATTGTCTAGCTAGTCTAGCTGTCTACTAGCGTGTCTAGCTTGTTTACAATTTACGTGTCTGTCATTTCGTCCGCGTGGTTACCCTTGACGTTCACTATCGCGATTTTCGTGGCTGGCCGCTCGTAAGTATTATTTCCAATTCGGACTCTTACCCTACGCACTTGCTCATCGTGGGCCCGTTTTACATCTACAACTCGTCCTTTCGGCCAGCTCCTGCGCGGTAAGTTGTCATGGACGATAATCGCCACTTCCCCTATTTCGATTACGGGTGACGGCTGGAACCACTTCGTGCGGCGCGTGAGGGTCGGTAAATAATCGCGCACCCATAATTTCCAGAACGCGTCTGCATTGCGCTGAGCTGCGTTCCAAGATGCCTGTATCGCTTCCGCCGAGTCGTCGAGTGTCGTCGGCGGTTTTTCCCCGTCCGAGCTGCCGAGTAGCAGGTGGTTCGGCGTAATCGGCTCAGCGTCTGCGTCGTCCAGGGGAATGTATGTAAGTGGCCTGGAATTTATAATAAGTTCTATTTCTTTAAGTGTTGTGTATAGGACCTCGTCCGTTGGGACTCGTGGCAAATCCATCCTTTCTATAGTTTTCTTGACGGATTGTATAAGTCGTTCCCAGCATCCACCAAAGTGCGGAGAACCCGGGGGATTAAAGGTCCACTTTATGTGACGATCAGTTACTGCGGCTTGCAATTCACGTGCTGCTCCAACGAAATTAGTGCCACAATCACTAATCATTTCGACGGGATGTTCTCTACTGGCGACGAAACGTCGTATTGCCATGATACCGCCTCGTGGTGAGTGTATGCGAGATTTCTAAGTGAATAGCTCTTACTGTAAGACAGGTGAAGATCACTCCCCACCTCTTTTCCGTACGTCGGCCGACCATTACGCTCATGGGTCCAAACAACACTACTGTGTCCAATCAGTAACAGGATTTTCGATTTTTTAAAAAGTTCTTGCTTTATTCCACCAAATCAATTTCGTCGCCTTCAAAGTAATCCCCCCCCTCCCATGCAATGCACTTTTGCCAACGGATTTTCCAGTTTTGGAAACACTCGAAAAATTCGACTTTCGCGATGGTAGTAGTAGTAGTAGTAGGTTTTTATTGGCTAAATCGTGATGTACTTTACAGTAATGGTGAACTATATTAAGTGAGCACGGGGCGTCCCCCTTTCAACACTGATGAATGCTTTGAAGTATCTGAACTGGCTGAGTGAAGAACAATGCTCTGCATTGTTTGGTTTGAATTTGTAGTTTACGGGAAAACTTTTCGCAAAAACCCGCTGTTTAATGGCTTTTCTATATAAAACTCCTCCCCACCCCCCTCATCACTTAAATACTACTGATACCCTTAACTAGAACTTATGGCCTAATATTTACAATGGTACCCTCGTTCTGTTATTTGATTTGATTTGATTTATTTTGCTTCATGGTCGCCAGCAAAGGCTATCCAAGGAATAAACATGAGAATGTGGGTTACAATTCAAGGAAGGGCATTTCCAAGGCGGCTGCGGAAAGTTGCGGTAGAGATGTTGAAATCGAACAGGGCACTGGCATCGTTGAAAGAACGCAGCGCCCGAAGGAACGGATCGTTCATTCCAAAGTTGCTGCGGCGCGCAGGAATACGGAAGGCAGGCCTGTTGCGTAGAGGCCGGGAGGGAGCGTAGAACGGAAGTGACGCTAGAAGACTTGGTGCGTTGACGGCTTCAAGCAGAAGGCTGCAAATGAAGAGGGCCCGGGTCATCGAGTGGCGGGATTCGATGGTCGGCAACTGGAGCAGACGGCAGCGCGCGTCATAGGGGGGCAGGTCCCCGTGGGGGGTCCCCAAGATTCTGCGGACCGCCAGCCTGGTGAACCGCCGTTGTACTTTTTCCAGCCTGTCGATGGCGGAAAGTGAGGTGGGCGACCAAGTGATGCTGGCGTAGTCAAGGATCGGCCGGACCCAACAGCAGTAAAGCGCCCTCAGGCAACGCACGTCGCGTAAGTCCGAGGACAAGCGGGTGATGAGGCCGAGGGCCCTGTTGGCCCTGGTCACCACGGACTCGATTTGAGGCGCGAAGTTTAACGCGCAGTCCAGGCGCACACCGAGGTCTTGCACGACAGATACACGAGGAAGGGGAGCGTTGAGGAGGGAGTAGTCACCGTGGAAAGGGGAGCTTGATCGGGAAAAGGAGATAACACAGCACTTATTCGGAGATAGGCTGAGGCCATTCGCCGAGCACCAAGCAGAGAAGTCGTCAATAGCCCTTTGGAGGGAACGAGCGCCGTCAAGGTTGGAAACGGGAAGAAAAAACTTGACGTCGTCGGCATACATGAGGTAGCCGTTGGGTGGGAGTACAGCAGAGCAATCGTTCATGAAGAGAGAAAAGAGGAGGGGGCTCAAGACACTGCCTTGAGGGACCCCGGAAGTGATAGGAAGCGGAAGAGAAGTAGAGGAGAGAATCCTGACGCGGAAGGTCCGACCAGTGAGGAAGGATTGCAACCACGAGAGGAGAGGATCTTGCAGACCCATCTGTTATGTGAATAACTCACGCGCTATCTGGTGACTGCTGGTCGTGCATCTGAACTTGTATTTCCTATTAATTTTGGACATGAATGAAGAGATTTTATCGATACCTGTTCTCGCATGCACGTCTTTTGTACTGTGCCAGGGTGGAAGGTTGAGTATCATTTTTAGAAACTTATTCTGAATTACTTGAAGTTTCTTCAGATGGGTATTTGCACATGCATCCCACACTGGCGAAGCATACGTAATCGCAGGGCGCACTATCGCTGTATAAATTAGTAATTTGTTTTTTACGTTTAACTTAGATTTCCTGTTAATTAGTCCATAAAGCGTCCTAAGCATCTTTTCGCTTTTGAAGATTCTATCTTCTATGTGGTTTCTAAAAGTTAATCTAGAGTCTAATGTTACTCCTAAATACTTTATTGTATTGTGCCAGGGAATTTCTACGGCTCCTATACGTGTTAAAGTGCTCGGTAATCGGCGGCTGCTGGTGCGTCGTGTGAAAAATATTGCTTCTGATTTATCCTTATTAATTTTAACCTTCCAATCCTTGCAGTATTTGTAATAACTATTTAGATTGTGGTTGAGGTTTCTGATAATAGTTTTGGGATTTTTCCCGGAAAAGCTAATTGCGAAATCGTCCGCGTACAGGTACTGCTCACACTTCTTTAAATTTGGTATGTCCGAAATATAGATATTAAAAAGTAGTGGAGACAGCACACTACCTTGCGGTACACCCGCAGCAGGGGTGTACTTTTCAGATTTAGATTGGCCAACAGTAACTTGATTTGATCTATTTTCAAGGAAAGATTTTACCAATTTAATCAGATATGGGGGGTGTTTAAACTATAGCATTTTGAATAATAAAGCCCTGTGCCATATTGTGTCGTACGCTTTTTCACTATCAAGCAGGACTACACCGGTCGATTGTTTTTTGGACCTGCCTGACTGTATGTTATTTATTAGCCGGTGGATTTGATGCGTTGTAGATAGTCCTTTTTGAAATCCAAACTGAGTTCTTTGTATTATGTTAATGTCTTCGTTGTGATTACTAATTCTGGCTAAGAGCGTCTTTTCAAAAATTTTACCCATACAGCTCAGTAGACTGATGGGTCTATAATTGGTTGGATTTGAACTGTCTTTACCCGGTTTCGGGATCGCGACTATCTTAGCTTGTTTCCATGCTTCAGGAAAGTATCCTATCTTGAAACAGCCATTGAAAATATGAACCATTACGATGATTGCTTTTCTTGGTAGGTTTTTTAGCGTTTTGTTGTTTATTAAATCAGGGCCTGCAGATTTGTTGCCTTTTAGGTTTTTAATTAGCTGCTGTATTTCAGCGGGGCGAGTTAGATGGGCAGCCGGCAGCGTAGCGGGTTGACTGTCCTTATAAAGTTTTTTCGTGGCTGCGTTTACTTTTCTCTCCATTCTACTTACGGATTGGGAAGTAATTTCATGCGCTTTTTTGAAATGCGATTGAATTGCCTCACATTTTTCCTTAGAGCTTAGTAACAGTCGGTCATTCACTTTTAGTGGTGGTATAGCGTGGTTTTGATTTTTGATAGTTTTGACTAGTTTCCAAAGTCTTTGATTATTGTTGTTATCATGATTGATGTTAGATAAACTGTTGTTCCAGAGATTGTTTCTCAGTCTGGACAATTCATCATGGATCTCTTCCTTTAGGGCTGAAAACCGAGCTTTAGTCGCTTTACAACCACGATTACGCAGCATTTTTCTGCGGTACATGTTTTTTACTTTGAGTAACTGTTGGATATTATCGGGGAGCTTAATGTTATATTGCCCTGGTGTTACCAACGGAACCGAACTATTGTGTGCAGCTATAATATTGTTGGATAGCTCAGCAATCATCAGATCGATTTGGTCTTCTGAGTATATTGAATCTAGGTTAACGTTACATAATGAGATGTTGTCGTTAATTTGCTTTCGGAATGCCGCCCAGTTAGCTTCGGTGTAGTCATAAATTTTTCTTGTTGGTATTTTAGCGGGTTCGGTGCTTGTGATAGAGAAAATTACCGGGAGGTGGTCCGATGACAATTCGGTTGCAGTGGTTGGTGGGGAAATGGAGTGCAGACCGTTGGTCAATATGAGGTCAATTGTGGACGGCAAAAATTTTCCGCAGGATGGCCAGTACGTGGAGGTGTCCGGGTAGTGTATTGAAAAGTTCCCTCTTTGATTTAATTCAAAGAGGGCTTTTCCTGCCCAATTAGCGGTTCGGCAGTTCCACATTCTGTGGCGAGCGTTTAGATCACCGCAGATGAAGTAACTGTTGTTGGACGTTGTGAGCCTTTTAATGTCATTTTCAAAGCTGATCCGATCTTTACTTGCTCCTGGATGGTACGCCGATATTATATCTATCGTACCTTTATGGGTGTGAACCTTGATCCCAATAGCCTCTATCGATTGCATGGGTTGGTATTTCATGATGGAATGACTTATTCCTTTGCGGATCAAAATCGCGACTCCGCCTTTCACACTAACAGTACGGTCATTTCTGTAGGTTAGGTATTCTGGCAAGTTGAATTTATCTTTTGTTTTAAGAAATGTTTCCGAAATGGCCATGATGTCTATGTTATGGACCTTTAGAAAATTCATAACTTCGAGCTTATGTTTGGCAACGCCATTGGCGTTCCAGTGTGATATTGTAATTGGTTTAGTCTGATCCATCACGGGAAACAGAATTTACTAACAATTTGAACAACGACCATTACTTGGTCCTGCTTCGATTTACAATTTCTTAGTTGGATGAAAGTTTCTTTGATGATTTCCCCAAGCTCAGAGGCGTTGAAAAGGTTCTCATTTCTTGGTGTGTTGGTATTAGCATACGGTTTAGCGTACGGCGGAGTGTTGGTGCTTTGTGTGAAGGTAGGGAGTGACGGGAAGTCTCTATCAGAGAAATTAGGCAATTTAGCGGAGGAATGATTTTTAACTTGGATATTAGATTTTTTTGTTTCAGCTAATTTCTTCGTGGGGCACCCTGAATAGTTTGCTGGGTGATTTCCCCCACAGTTAGCGCACTTCAGCTTGTGCGTGGGTACCATTTTTTCAGGGGTACCCGCCGCCACCGGGCACGACGCTGAAGAGTGATCTCCAGCACACTTGATACATTTCGCGATGCGGTTACAGTTTGCCGCACCGTGTCCGAAAAGCAGGCAGTTCTTGCACTGCATCGGCCCGCTCTTTTGAGTGTAGTGGTTCCAATAAACCCGTTCGTGGTTGAGGCCCGGTATCTTCCTTAGAAGCTGGATCGAGATACTTCCCCTAGGGAAATGTAGCAGATACAATGCCTGCTCTTGATACTTTTTGTTCTTAATCGATAATTTTTTAATGTCACATGGATTCACATTTTCGGCTTTTAAAAGTGCCGCTACTTCTTCCAGCGGCAACTCTGATAGGCCGCTGAGTACAAATTTTGAAGTTCTCTCCTCTTCAAGACTGTATGTGTAAAATTGGACATTCGCGTCCTTGAATTGCTTCAATATCTTTTTGTGGCCATCAAAGTCCATTGCATTGACCACAATGCCACTTTTGCTATAATGAGTGGTGTATCGCACCACACCTGATTTGATTACCTTTTGGTGGACTTCGGCCACCGAGTTTGAAAGTACCGTTATCGGCGGCGGCTTGCCTTTTGGCGGCGTTGTGATCGGCTTCGATCTTGCGTTTGGAGTTGCACATGTGTGCGTCTCATTTCCCACTACGTCGTTACGTAGGATTTCGTAGAAGTTCCCTGTCGCCGCCGGCGACGATGTATCGCTACACATACCAACACTGGTTTGGGTCGATAGCTTCTTCCTTTTCCCACGCGTGGGCATGGTGGAGGACACTTTTGATTTGATTTCTCTGTCGATACACTTTTTGTCTTTTGTTTTCTTGCCACCGGAGCTCTCGAAAAAACCAACTGAACTGGTCGAGTGGCAGATGCAGACTGACTTTCGCGATGGCCTTCAGCTCTTTTTTAGCAACGGCTTGAATCTGATCCATCGTGTCAAAACGGTGTCCCCGGAGGGGTTTTTTTTAGCTTATAGAACAGCCAGTAGTCGCATGGTGCCAAATCAGGCGAATATGGTGGTTGTGGAACGATATGAGTTGAGTTTTTTTTTCGAAAAAGTCATGGAGAACCAATGCAATGTGAGAAGGTGCATTATCGTGATGCAAAAACCATGAGTTGTTTTGTCACAATTCCGGCCTCTTTTGGCGAATAGCGTTACGCAAATGGCGCATAACATTCAAGTGATAATGTTTGTTGACTGTTTGACCCGGTGACAGAAACTAATAATGGACAACACCTTGATAATCGAAAAAAAAAACGGTCATCATTACTTTGATTTTTGAGCGACTCTAGCGCTATTTTTTCGGCTTCGGCTTCCCTTTTGCTCGATATTTTTCCGATTGGGCAGTTGTTTCTGGATCATATGCGTAGATCCAAGTCTCAAGTATAATTTTACAATCAGAATGGATCCCTACAGATACAAGTTAACTTTCCACTCACTGAATTTGCCCCATTTTTATTTGTTGGTGGTGGTGTGATGATCCCGTGCGCGCATCAACACGGACTGTAGGTTCCTTATCGATGCCATTCCACGTTCCTGGCTGATCGGTACGAACACACACCCATGGTTTTAGAGTTCCTTTGTGAAACGCAAATATCACTTAATAGGCCTGCAGCCTTCTGATCAAACTATCCCACGAGGAAATCAATGGCCTCTATTGCGAAAACAGTTGATCCATTCAATAAGGCTGAATCGATCGATAAGCGGATCGACTCGAATTTGCATTGCGAACGCCAAAACGTTGTTGGTCGATACGGTAATTTGGCGTCGCGTGCGCAATAAATGCCGCACGTTTAACCGGTGCTTCAGCAAGCAAAACAGTTAAGGTAAATAAAAGGTACAGGTGTATTTGCATAATTTGTCCTTTCGTAATCAGTAAACGTAAAATTAATTTAACGTATTGTAAAATTCTGCGTATGCTGCAAAGCCGTGGATTATCAAACCGTATCGTGACACTGGGCCAAACAGCCCTGAACCGCTGTTCAATGAGCGTCATGCCAAAGCATGCTCGGTAGTTGAGTGCACGTTTGGCATGCTAAAGAATAAGTTTCTGTGCATCTTGGGAGCTAGGCAGCTCCATTATTCACCTGAAAAGTGTGCACGCATGATTAATGTTTGTTGATTTTGAACGGGCTTGAAGTACAAGAATAACAGTAATAAAACAAAGAATAAATGCTCCGATTGATTTTATTTATGATCTAGCTGTATTTCAACATGTATTTCAATTTTTCCTCCCGATATTTCTTTGTATCTTCAACATAAATTTGGGCAATAGCCTTTATTTCTTTTAGAAGATTGATTATTTGTTCACTTTGTTGCATTCAATCCCTTTTAAAATCATCTTGAGCCATTCGTTGTGTTTGTGGCATGCGTTGTTTCTTCCGTCCGATTAATTTTCAAGCACGTTGTGGAGCAGTTTTAGGTTGTTAAGTCGATGAGCAACCTAGCTCGCTGAGATTGCTCTCCTCTAATTCCATCAGATCATATTGCCTTGTGACTGTGTCTGTTTCTCTTGGTGACTGTGGCTGCTGCTGAATGTTGGAGATGATCTGCTCGTCAGGTTCTTCGTCGATGCGTGGATCAAGTGGTACTGACTTTGTTGGTTACTGATATTTGTCACTCTTACTGTTGCGAACGCGCAACAGGAATAAAAAAGGAACTCGAGACGGTATCTTTAAACGCGCCTATTTTATTTGTGTTTTCACTATCTCACTATTTCCCGGAAACGGTGGAACGGTGGAACACGGGTTTACGGAATTTCAAAGAATTCAGCGGGAGAATTTAGCGGTTTAAAAAAGAACACGTCTTCTTCACGCGGCGTCTTGGTTTGGAAAGGACTCGTTCCCGCGCTGGCGTCATCTCCCCAGCGCGCTCGGTGCTGCCGCGGTCGTTGCCCTGATCGTCCAGCTGATCCTGGTGAACGACCGGGAGATCCACGCACACCACTACCGCGGCACGGGGGGAGCGAGACGGCTAGTACTTCTCGAGGGACGACTAATCGAATCGACGGGTCATCATGGCCGACTCGCCGTCCTCGCCTCCTCAGCAACTCAGCAGCCCGGCGAATCTGCTGTGGTCGGTGCTGTTGGGGTCGTCCTGTCATAACGTCGGCTGTTGTCACCAACACTTACTTACTTCTTTCACCTTATCTTGGCTTTGGGAGCCGGATCGCTTATCACATGTGTCTATCACAGGTGGTCTGACACGTCTGTTCGGCGCTGATGCTAGAATCCGACTCTTTTATTTCTCCTATCGAAACTTGAAACTATCCCTAGCTTCCAACCGATACCTAATTAAGAGCGCACCGCACCCGCTGCGACGCCCCGCCCCCTGGCTTATTGCCCGGCCGCCACACGGCCACCTTCTCGGAACGGCCGCTAACTTGTGACACTTTTACGGTTTTTTTTTACACAAACTAGAAAGTTTAAAATACTTACACGTTTCCATGCTGTAGGCTCCTTATACGGTCCCAACGAATTCAGTCCGGCAGCAACGTCTTTCCAAAATAAAGCAGGATTTTTACAAATCCCTTTTACAACATTCGGATGCTGCTCCATGATTTCGCTGAGTCTATCCACTTGCTCACGACAAGCACGGAAGGTTTTAGTGTTCGAATAAATAATTAAATACAATGACACATCGAACATTTTTTAACACTTTTAACATTTGGCTGTGACCATTTGGACTTACTCTTTTCCGTCCATTCTTATTTTCGCGTTGCAAAATACGTCGTCACTAGTGCATTGGTGCATGTATATTTACCGCGCGGAACCACCTTTCGTTTTATCTGCTTATCAAGTCGACCGTCGTTCTTCGCTTTCATCACTCGACTGATTTCGCTTTCATCTCTCGACTGATTTATTTCATATACCAAGACTTTACCTATGCCCTAATTACCGTCGAGGGTCGGCGAGCCCGACCGTTTCTGTTGCCCCTCGCCCCCGATGTATTGCTCGGCTGCCTCGCGGCCCCCTCCTCTGGTGGACGATCGGTGACCGCGCGCTGCTGATGCTAACGCTTGCACTCTCTAAATTTGATTTGATTTGATTTGATTTATTTGGCTACTTAGTCGCCAACTTAGGCTATCCAAGGAATAACTTATAGACTATCGCTTGGGACGAGGGTTACAGTTTATGTGAGGGCGTTTCCGAGTCGAAAGCGGAAAGTAGGAATGGAGATATTGTAGTCGAACAGGGCACTGGCATCGTTAAACGAGCGCTGCGCCCGAAGAGTACCAAGCAGAGAAGTCGTCAATAACCCTTTGGAGGGAACGAGCGCCGTCAAGGTTGGAAGCGGGAAGGGAAAACTTGACGTCATCGGCATACATGAGGTAGCCATTAGGTGGGAGCACAGTAGAACAATTGTTTATAAAGAGGGAGAAGAGGAGAGGGCTCAAGACACTGCCTTGAGGTATCCCAGAGGGGATAGAAAGCGAAAGAAAAGAGGAAGAAAGGATCCTAACGCGGAAGGTCCGTCCCGTGAGGAAGGACTGCAGCCACGAGAGGAGAGGATCTTGCAGTCCCATTTTCCTTAGCTTAGCAATCAGCAGACAATGTGGAATGCAGTCGAACGCGGCACTGACGTCCGTGTACTCTTCTTGTGGATAGGGACGATCCTCGCGGACTTCCAACACTGAGGGAAAGACCCTTCGCGCAGAGATCTGCTGAAGAGTCTGGCCAGCATCGGTGCAAGAGTGCGCGAGCATCCCTTAAGCATGGGGGAAGGGATACCGTCCGGGCCGGGGGAGAAGAAGGGCTTCAGCGCTAATGGGTACAGCGCTAATGGAGAAGGAGTCGAGAGGAGTGTGCGCAAGACCAGTGACGAGGCGCGCTGAAGAACTGGTGTACCAGTGAAGAGGCCAGAGAAATGCCTGGCGACGACGAGATCGCAGACGCCACTCGGGGAGGAGGCTGTGTCACTGCCCGGGGAAATGGTGGTGGGAAGTCCTGGAGAGCCTCGCATGGAGTTCGCATGCCGCCAGAAGGATCTGGAGTCGGTGGACAGCCTGGCTTGCAGCCTGGCTTGCAACAGGTGTCCGGCGCGCCGGAAGCGGTCGTAGCTGCGGTACGCCTTGGAGGCGAGCTTGAACAGTTGCTTGTGGAACGGTGACTTGACGTTGTGTTGCAGGCGGCAGGCGCGTCTCGTGTCCTTCCTCAACGCTCGTAGGTGTCTATCCGCCCAGGGAGGGTTAGGTGGGGGGCGATGCGGAGGGCAGCAATCCGAGGATTGATGTGGTGAACGAGGTCGCAGCATCGTCCACGGAGCTGGCGGTGTCGATAGATGACCAATCTGCGTCCAGCACAACTTGGTTCAGCAGATGCAGATCACACTTTGCATAATTCAGCCTTCTTGGTCCCGCAGTGGCGGGAGGGCGAGCAACGCCCGGTGGATCCCGAAGCCGTATGGCTTGATGATCGCGGGGTGGTGGTGGTCTTCAGGAACGAGCCGAACAGCCGCCGTGTCGACATCTGGACGGGCCGCGCGTTCCGTGGAATCGGTGAAGATGAGGTCAACCGCCGTGCGACAAATGGTAAGTTTCGTGCGAAGGCCCCTCACGTTGGAACGGAGTGTTCGCTCTGCTCTGTACGAGACAAAGGTGAGCGTGCTTTCGTCACGATCTTTTGCTACCAGCCGGACCAGGTCCACGTTGTCGGTGCCCAACTGCTGTTTTATGAAACCATTCATTTCGTCGAGGGTCACCTTAGGCGCGATGCGGGTGATGTACATCCAGAAACCCAGAGGATTCACCGTGCGAGGGGTCCAACCCATGAGTTGCCCGGTGCCGGTGAGAAGTGGTGGTGCAGGTGGAGCGGTAGCAGGCCAGGGAGGTGACGTGGTTACTATTCTGGGGGACGGTGAAGTGGCGGGTTGCGCGGTAGTGATAGTGTCCGGGGTCCCAACATCAGCTGTGAGCGGGGGGATGCTGGACGGCTGGTAGGAGAAAGAGATGACTTGGACGATAAACTATCTTCACTATTGGATATATTTCCGATACGCCAAAAAAGATGATTATCTTGATTTGACTTTACCAGCTTGCCACACCATGCGTTTTGCATTGGTTGTTGGCTTGGTTTTAGGTAGGGCCCTATCTAGTAGTACTCCCTTACACAGTTTTGCACAACTATCTGGTATGTAGCTCACCAGAGAAGCACACCGATGTGTTGTCTCGCTTCTCACCTAAGATTTGCTTGTTGCTTAGCCCACATAAAGTGTTGAATCACTTACACAACCAACTCACTGCTTAGGACGGAGGGAAATTCTTTCCTGCTACGATTTTTGATTTTTGCTGTCCTGTCGCGTAGCTGCAGCAGACGATGTCGGTGCTCCGCGTGTCGATTAACCGGTGAACCCTCTACTCAAAGTGCGGTGAAATCTCGATGTCCTTGGATGAAGTCACTTTAGATTCGATTATTTGGCGAATCTTTTCCACTGTTGTTTGTTAATCGATCACTCTACTGAAAACCCGGACGGATGCGCCAATAATGAGAATGAGCACGATCTTGGTCGGTGTCTGAATACATTCTATTTTATTATCCACAAAAATTACATTATGAGCCGGTAGTAGTGTAGGATGCAAGCTGAGCAAGTACTTGCTGTCGACGAAAGCGGATGTTGAGAAGCATTACACGAATTTGAATTTCTAGGATTTCTTAACGCTTTATTAGCCTTCGACGAGTTAACCGCCTAGCTTCGACGTTGAGCCGCGTTGATACGTTTGTACGTCAAAAAATTCCGTGCACTTTCCTCTGCCTCTGACTTGCTTGTGCCTCGTGAGAACGAGTTTGCTCATACTCTCACCTCTCTCCGCTCGCGAGTGCCGAATATTCCCTTTCTTATGTTCCCTTTCTCTGGCTCGGTGCCACTCAGGCAGCAATTTGAGGTTCTCTCTCCCGCTGGCGTTAATTATTCTTAACAGGGGACCTACACCAAACCTGCGAAAAACATCCCCAAATAATGATGCTTCCGCCACCATGTTTTACAGTTTTGTTTGTGAAGCGATATTGAAATTCTTCACCAGCAGGTCGTCGAACATTCCGCTGAGAGTCTGAACCAAACAAATTTATTTTGGTTTTGTCGCTCCATGAAATGTTTTGCCACTTTTTGGTACCTTCGGTACCATGTCAATATCGATACTGGTCAGCAAACTGTTTCCTCATCCTCAAATTTTTTTTTGCTCCTCAGTGGCACTTTTCGAGCGATTCGTCCTGGTAAATTAGCCTCTTGCAACAGCCTACGGACAGTTCTTGGGCTAATTATATTGTCAAAGTTAACAATTTTCTAACGCGGATGGCTTTTTAAAAAATCGTTCTTTATTGTCGCACTGTCAGAGCAAGACTGATCAAACTGATGCTGAGAGCGATCCGCACTGATGCGGGTGGTCACGATTGTTTAATTTATCTTAGCGTAAGCATCCGGTCCGCTTGGTCAGCAATCCGGGTGTCCAGGCAAAGCGATGTGCTATAAACATGGTTGACGGTAACTTCAATTTGTGAAGAAATCGTTCTGGACGAAGCAAACGGATCGTTTTTGGCCAAAAGAGAAATGCGATGATCATTCGTTGATTTGGTTTTTCTCGGCTTTCCTCGCGTTTCCCTTGTTTTTTTTCCATAACAAAACATTTCTAACAAAGTTTAGTGATCTACCTAGTGCGTTGGCGATCGTTTTGTACGTTGCGCCTTCCTTGCGCAAATTCTTCACAACCTTTCTTTCCTCCGGGTTGCAATGATTGTTTCTGCCCATTCTGGGTGTTCTAACAAGAAACAACGATGTTTCTGCGTTCACAATTGAAAATAGATTGTACCAAGAACAAACAAACCAGCCTTTTCCAAAAAGTCGAGCGAAACAGCAGCTATTATTTAAACGAATTACCTATTATTTTGACCAGCCTAAACAAGGCTGTTGTCAAAGTGGGCGTTAATACACTCGTTATTTTTAAGTAAACTATCACCAAGACTGCTGATACAGTATGCAAAAAAAGTTTATCCACCCCTTGCAAGCAACTTACATTTTGACTGATTTATCATGGAAACCCTCAGCCTAAAAATTTTGTATCACGTATCAATATGTTTTGTTTTTTATTCTTCTTTACTATACTTTTTACATTTTTGAAAAATACCTCCAAGAAACAAAGATATTACAAAAACAGTGGAGCAAGGTACGAAAAGCACGCAAAAAAAGTTTATACACTCTCATTTTATACACTGTATTTTATTGTGTGGTGTTATACAGTTGTAACTCCAAAATAATCAAACCATTTTTCCTCTAAATTTTAAAGATTGATTTTAGTTCTTTAGTCCCAAAAACATCTTTGAGGCCCATTGGAACGTTTTATCGCCACAAATTATGGAGTTATGGGCCTAAGAAGCTCCTAATAAAGAATACAAGAACAAAATACAAAACTACTGATAGGTTTCATGAAAAATCAGTCAAAATGTAAATTGTTTGCAAGGGGTGGATAACCTTTTTTGCATACTGTACCTCTTCCTCTCGTAGTCCTTCAAGAACTTCCGGCTGGTTCGAAGCCCACTTACGCATTTCTAATTTGCCTTTAGCAAGCAGCTCTGCTAATGATTGTCGTAAACGGATTGCGTCTTCTTCATTGTCAGCACCACCAATGAAATCATCCACGTAGAAATTGTCGCGTACCGACCCAAACTTCTGGGTACTTAAATCCCTCATCCTCCACCAACTGCAGTATCGTTCTTGTAGATAATGGCTTCATGTGTCCCATTTCCAAGTACTCGTGCATGAATTGATGGTAATCACATTTTAACTTTGCATTTCGATCCAGTCCTTTTTGCAATAGCTCAAACCGCCGTAGTGCAGTCCTTTTACTGCTGCCAATCATGGCGCTGGTCTCTGCCTTGCGCGGCACCTTCACGATATAACGAGGAGGGCTCGTCACGACGCGTTGAGGAAATCCTCTCCTCCTGAATGAATAGCTCCTCGCAGTATTGCTCCTCTGGCGTATAATTTGCCTTCGCTTCTAAGGATTCCATTTTCCAGAATTTCTTGACTGCTGCGTCAAGCGATACCATGCACAGCGGATTACTATAGCTGTCCACTCGGACAGCTGAACTTGAAGATTCGGCCCCAACTGGACCGGTGGCTACCCAGCCAAAGACACTATCTAAAAGCACGGGGTAGTGTGGATGCGGCGCCATTTTCTGGTTACTGAAGAATTGGTGATAGTGCCGCGCATCTAATATTATGTCAGTCGGTTGCGATCTATTGAACCAGGGATCATCTAGACTGGTATTGGGTGGCAATGACACTTTTGGAAGCTTCATGTCCCAAGAAGGTAGCTTCGATACAAGTTTGCCCATCACCAAGAATTGAACTTTCAGCGAAATTTCAACTCTGTGAACACTGTGCCTGCCGGGCTGATGTGCTGTCCAGCGCCTTCCAAAGCAGAATTTACTTTCGCCATACGTAGCTGAAGGCGTTTTGCCAGCTGCTCTGTTATCAAATGGGGTTGGGAAGCACTGTCCAAGAAGGCACGAACCGGATGCGCCACTCCGAATGCATCGATGATGTTAACTATGGCCGTTTGCAGCACCACACTGTCCGCATTAACCGCCATCGCGCTGATAACTGATGGCGGCTCGACGCTCGTCGTAGTTTCGTCGTTGTGGATGATCGCGGCGGAATTGGGCTCACCTGCGCTGCTGCCAGTGTGCAACAGCGAATTATGGCGTTGTTTACACTGCTTGCAGCCATATTTCCACGCGCATTTTGCCCACATGTGTCCTTCGCGCAAGCAGTAGAGGCAACGTTTCAGCGTCATGATGGTTTGACGCCTTTGTCCCGGCTGCTGGGATAGGAATTTATGGCATTGCTGAATCCAATGCTCCTCTTTGCACAAGGCTCATCTTGGACCCGGCTTCGCCATGGCTGCGAAGCTTTTGAAGCTGGATTGCGCCAATTTGTTTGCCCTCAGACCCCTCGCATCTCGATGTATAGCATTATCTTCATTTGCTTCGTAGTGTTCCACACAGCTGGCATCGTCCACTACTTCGTTCATATATTCGGCGAACAGCTCCAAGCTGGAACCGGATTTCCAACGACGGAACGCCGCCCACCTCATACGATATTCCGGCGGTAACTTGGCGACGAGGGACAGCATAAGGGAGGGCGGGGGCTGAGTCGTCGTCCAGGGGGACATGTGTCAGTGGGCGGGAGTTGATGCTACTCTCGACCTCTGCCAGCAAGTTCCGGAGCACTTCTTCGCTTAGCGTCCTGCCGCTGCAGATCCTGGCGAGGTTGGTTTTCACCGTTCTCACCAAGCGTTCCCAGCTGCCACCCATGTGCGGTGACGAAGGGGGAAGAAAGTGCCATTCGATTCCGTCGTTGGCCATTTCCGACGCGGCTTGACCCAGGCACGTCCGGGCGGCTTCTCGCATTATTCTATCGGCGCCGACGAAGTTAGTGCCGCGGTCGCTGTACACGGCTGCTGGCTTACCGCGTCTCGCGAATACGTTCCGCAGTGCCATGATGCACGAATTGCTGGACAGCGTGTTGGCAATCTCGAGATGGATGGCGCGGATTGTCAAACAGGTTGCCAGAAGAATCCACCTGTTTTCCCTCCTCCTTTCTACGACTACCTCGGTTGGTCCAAAATAATCCACCCCAACATGTGTGAATGGGCGTGTAAAGGCCTGAAGCCTCGCTGGGGGAAGATCCGCCATAAATGGTACCGCCGGTTTGGCGTGGTAGATCTTGCAGATTTGGCAGTCCTTGCGCACCTGGGCGAGCCGTGATCGTAGGTGCGGAATGCGGAACTTCTGCCGTACCTCGTTGACCACTGTTTCAAAGTTTTGATGATGGTATCGCAGGTGGTACTCGTGCGGTAGGAGATGTGTGATGTGATGTTTGCCCGGTAGAATCACTGGACGCTTGGCCTCTTCGGTGGCGTACATGCAGGCAGCGATTCGCGTCCTCATCCGGAGGACGCCGTCGGCGTCCAGCCACGGCGACAGCGTGTACAGGGCACTATTCTTAGCGACGGTCGCTGTCCCTTCCCGCCCATGGTGTGCCTCTTTGAGGGCCGTTATCTCCTCGGCATAGGCTTGACTTGGGCTTGACGGAACAACATGTAGCTTGCTGCACGCATTTCGCTTGCGGTTGCCGGCCCACTGGTCCGTTGCTTTCCTTTGCGGCGGGCTGTACAGTTGCTGGTGAACCGCTGTACGCGAGACATGGTGCGCACAAGCCGGGTCCAGGAGGAGAAGCGAGTAGTGTCCACGATGGGTTCTTGGTCCGTATGTACTCCCAGAAAGCACGGGCGTATCTCCTCGTTGGTCGACGAAGGGTCGCAACTCACCCTTATGGACCAGGACCTGGCGTAGAAGGGGTCATCAGCAGCCAGGACGGATTGGTAAGGAGAGTTCGGGTACGGACGGCGACGGGAAAGATCTATGAACGACGTCTCCAAGATCGCGGTGCTCGACGTTAGGCCGGCGTCAGAAACTCCGGGCGGCCTGGAAGAAGATGCGGTTAGGGAGTGATGGGAAAAGGGTAAACAAACCTACGGACGTACAGGCGGACGTTCGGAGTGGATGTCTGGTGGAATAGTTGATCGAGGATGTTGCGGACGCCGAGTGGGTTGATAGCCAGAGGCGTTATTAGCACCTACAACACGTGCGTGCAGCAACGAACACAACACAACTAAATGACAGAGCAGAACAGGAAACAAAGACCGAGTCAGGGCTGCCACTATCGAAGATCAAAAAAGATAGAAAGATCGACTAATCGATTAAACAGTCAGGGCTGTCACCGGTGGCAGGAGTACGGGGGGAAGTGTTGCCGAAACTAGGTGGTACTCCACCACCGGTGACAGCTGATCGAGTGGAGAGTTTGTAGAGAGGGAGAAGGTGTGGCTCCACAGGCTGGTGGAGAGGAGATTCTGGCGGTTGAGATTAGAATTTTGCAGTGTTGTCGAAATTAATTCGAAATCACGATTATTCTCCAATCGTGCTTTACTCCACTCTTTTCCACCAATCTTCTGCGATTATTCGCCAATCGCTCTTACAGAACGCTTTTCTAATTCTCCTAGCACTCGTTCTTGGGAAATCCTAAACTATTCACCAGTATGCTTCCACCACGAGATGCTGCAAAATTCTAATCTCAACCGCCAGAATCTCCTCTCCACCAGCCTGTGGAGCCACACCTTCTCCCTCTCTACAAACTCTCCACTAGATCAGCTGTCACCGGTGGTGGAGTACCACCTAGTTTCGGCAACAGCAGGGATTCTGAAGATGTTCCGACAACTCCGCTGCCCTAATGTGATTGCATAACCCTTGTACTGCGTTACCAAACTTGATGATCGTCCCAAGTTTGTCCGGCTTTGGGGCGGGAGCTTGCTGCACCTTTTCAATGAGGGCCTGGATCAACCATTCTGGCCGTCCGAATCTTTTCCTTAGCGTTTCGATTACTTGCGGCACCGACTCGGGCAATATGAGTCAGCCCTGGACCGTTTCCAGGGCAGCACCCTTGAGGCATCGCTGCAGTCGTAGCAGGTTCTCCTCCGGTCTGTAACCGCACAGTTGAGTAAAATACTTGTAGCTTGCGTAGAAAGCCGGCCATTCTTCCGGCTTTCCCGTGAAGACTGGCAGTTCCCTGGCCAGAGCACCACCTGGTCCCGCCGAAGGTCACAATTATTTGTCAATTCTTCCGCTGGCGCAATCGGCTTGGCTTCTGTTTGGAATGCATTATCGGTGTTTGCAATCCAATCAAGCAACCGATTTGATTTTGCCGAAGCCACACTTGCTGCTGGATTGGCAACATTTTCCTCCTCCAGAAGATCAGCCTCAATGCGGAATCGCTCTTCCGCGAAATGTTTATTAAGCTCGATGGCTTGTATCCTCGCATGCAGTTGAGCGTCAATGACTTCTTTAGCAGCTTGCTTCTCGTCGGCAAGGCGCTTCAGCAACAGGGCGCGCTTTGCCTCGCGCATAGATGACGTGGTTCGCTGCGAACCTTCCTTCACCGACTTCCTGGAACCAATCATGCGGTCCGCGGCTCTGCCGTCTGCCGCTGCCTCCGAGAAGTCGCTGATGGGCGACGACTTCTCGCTCGCGCGCGTCGGCCAATTTCGGCTTTGCCCTAACGGCTTCGCGAGTCAAGATAGGGGAACGACCGGGTGTATGAAACACCAGACGCACACAAAACACCCTGCAAGCAGCAAGAGCCTTGCTAACGCCTAATACGCAGTGCCACCTCTAAGGTTTGTAACGGAAAACACATACACAAACGTAAATCCTGTTGAGATTGCGTTTCAACTCGCAACACGCATTTTCCTTTGCTCGAAATTTCTTGATCGGCTCGAAAACGACGATCAAGAAACTATGATTTTTAACAGGCCGAAATTTCCTCTCACAGCACTCCGCGCACGGTATTCTCCCGCCCGCAACACGATGCGATTCCATACCGGCTGAGTTTCACTCGAACACTCAGCTTCGCGCCGCTTGGGATCTAAAAACTGCAAACCGCATTTGCAGAATCTTTTCACGTTATACCGGCTGTTCTTTGTGCGAAAACACACGCTGATTTAGGCTAAACTCCACTTGATATCGGTGATATGCACGCCTCAATCTTCCTGTCAAGACATGTCACGACTTGATCAAGAATTGACCCGATTCTCAACCCCCTGAGCTTCACTTGAACACCCAGCGCACGTCGTCAAGAACCACATACCACAGATCCTTGACTGTAGTGTCCTGGGCACCAAATTATGTTTACACGAATCATAAGTTTGTTTTTATTGTATTGTCCTACGTTGTGTTTTTGCTTACGCTTTTACAAAATTTGAGCACACTCTACTTTCGCGTTTGATCCGTTGCTTTCTCTAGAGTGCACTGACTCTTCTACTTAGCCGCGTTGCCTATCTGAGTTCCCGCCACGCTTGGCGGCAACGACCGGCGCTCACCGGCAACACTGAGTGATATTTCAAAAATTCAAAAACATAAAACCGTTATTAAAAATCTGCGCAAACACCATCTGCCACCATTTTTTTCTAAACTGGTTTCTACTTTCTCCACTAACGCAAACGGTACTGAATATGCCTTGTGGAAAATTGGTATGAAACTAGTGTCGTGCGCGTACCCGGGAGACCGTACTTACCCGGGGGGGGATAATCAATATCGGAGCTACAGAGAAAGAACTTATTCCGGTCGGTGTCATGCTAAGATTAAAAACTTTTGTTTCTAACAAGTATTTGGCGACCAACGCGACTTGGCGCAGCAAGCCGCGTCAGCGTTTCTCGCATGGTCGGTGGTCGCACGAGACTCGGATTCCAACCGAGTCCGCTGCGAGCGCGTTCTTTCGCTTACGTAAACAACTCGCGCTTGTTCTCACGCTCGCGCTCTCGACGGGGCGATATGCTGATCGCAGCATATCGTGCGTTCGCGACCAACAACGCTCGACTCTACAATGTTGCGCGTAAACAATGTTGCGCTTGAGCCGAGCGCTGTTAGGGGATCGTCATTGCGATTCCACCACACTAGGTTTCAATACCAGCCTCGCTTCAAATCCTTCTATGGCCTCTCTACGATTTCCATCCGTTATTTTTGGAAACCTTTTCCCCATTTCTACTATCCAATTTCCTGGCTTAATTTGAAGTATTTTAAAATTTTCTCTCCACTCCGCAAATAATAAATCCAACGCATCGCGCCCAAGAAGGGAATTTCCCTTATTTATGGTGGGGATCACCATGATTTCTAACCCAACATTTCTGTCCTTTACTATCGCCTTTACGCTTATTTTTCCTAACGGCGTTAAACTTTCGCCCAACGCTGTAATGAATCTCAGCTGTGTTTGTCTCAATGCGAGGTTAACAAATTTCTCTTTATATACATCCTCCGGTATTACTGTATTACATGCTCCGCTATCAATCTCGAAGACAGTATCCACGCCGTTGATTTGTAACACACACATCTCCGCATTACCAGTCGCACTATTTCCAAAGTTCCTATCTATGTGTGTTAACGACACTTCATTTTTCACCGCACGTAGACTATGCATCGGCTTATTCCTGCAGCACGACGACACATGTCCTATCTTCTTGCAGCTGAAGCACTGCCACATGCGCGAGTTAAAACAGCTACTTAAGTTGTTTTTTATATGTTTTATTTACTAGACACGGGTGACCGTTCCTGATGAGGGTCTCTAACAGACTGTCCTTATTGCTACACATTGTCGAGGAATTGGGAATGGGGGAAGGAAGGAGGTAAGAGATGCCGCACGGCTCAGGTTGCAGCAGCGGAGTTAACTTGCCCCCCTCTATTGTTGAGGCTCCGTCCGAAACGCATCCGAGATCGTTGGTAACTCGAACGAGGGCTGTTGTGTTTCAGGTGTAGGTGCCGATGCGTTTATGTTTATGGTGGTTCTTCTTCTAAGCCAGAATGCACCAACGACGAACACGATGATGACAATAATTGGTGTGCCGATCATATTGCTTAGTGACCAGGTCCAAGACCACGTTATACTTTTGGTTTGCAAATTAATGTGGTTGATTTGCTTTCTTAGATCGGCATGTAGATCATGCAAATGCTCCAAGCTTAAGTTACTTATGTTGTATCTGTTTGATATCGGTACGCCATACAACGGCAAGTGGATCATTGTGCCTGGCATGGTTTTTTCTTCATTAGTAATCGGAGTGCTGTTGACCGAAAGTTGACAATTCTCGTACGATATCAGAAACGATCCAGTTAAGTTTCTTTGGGCGATGCCACAAGTACCATTCAGCAGAAACCATTCGTCCGTGTTGATTAACACATGGTCATTGTTTAGAGAAATAATCTCGAGTTTCGCGGGA
Organism: Anopheles aquasalis; assembly: GCF_943734665.1. NCBI lineage: Eukaryota > Metazoa > Arthropoda > Insecta > Diptera > Culicidae > Anopheles > Anopheles aquasalis. The sequence goes on along the minus strand of NC_064878.1, from coordinate 32,029,632 downwards.
TTTAGCACATGGTCGCATATTGCAGATTGTTTCTCCAGGAGCTTCGGTATGCACAATGACTCGTCGGGCTGAATCTCCGTTGTGTCGTATACATATTTATCAAGCGTCGTCACGATCCATTTTTGGGAAGTAGAGGAAAGGTAATAAGGATTGGGGACATGAATCTTCTTATTATTATTCCTTATTGCATAAACCTGGACTTTCCTGTAAACATCATTGTTTAACTTTGGAACGCTTGTGATTAAGATCAATTCGTCTTTATTGACGGCGACCTTAGTTGATGTGTATTGGAATGCCTCAACTGTACTGTGAACGAAAATCTTATTTTCCTTAAGATCATTTAGTATTATGTTCGTTTCCTCTTTACTTAATATTCTCGGGTTGGTTATCGACGACCTAGCTAAGCTGATGCTGTCTATGATAATATTTAATTTTTCTGTTACATATTTTAAGTTTAGAAGTATATTTAGTGCATGTAATTCAACAGACGTACTATTAAACAAAGCTATAGCATTTCGTACGTTTGCGAGATTTTGATTAACCCTTTTCGTAAGATCCTTATTAATTATAACTTGACCGTTATTTCCAGAAATTAGGTCATTCATCGTTGAATTTATTATTTTCAAATCATTCGCATCGGGAGTACCGGCAATAAATTTCCATACGGTACCTAATGTGTCCCATCGTTTACTTCTGTAGCTTGGTATGGTTGATTTTAGTAGTTGATTAGCATTATAAAACTCTTCTTTAATTAAGTAGGTAAACTGTGTTTCTTCAAATGATTCAAATTCTAAGAGTAGTGTTTTAATGGCATTTTGAATGTCACCTATTCCAAAATGGTGTAAATAATATGTTTTTCCTATACAAATCCTACCTTCTCCCTTGTCAAAAGCAAGGATAGGTGTTCTGTTAACGCTGGTTATCGTTATGTTTTGGCCTATGACGATGGGAAGGTATCTGTAAAATATATTCAATTATTATTTTACTTTTAAATCGTTCTTATGAATCTTCTTTCCATGATTGGTAGTTACAGTAGTCTTATTAATTTCTCTAATTTCTACCTTCTTATAGGGTTTTGCCTGTTTTAACCTACGTTTTGTTTTCATAAACGCTTCGGCGTCATTCGATATTGTAGCAGGTTTTTTATCTTTATTGTGAAATCCTATATCCTTCTCTTGTTTCTTTTTTAAGTTTAAAGTGACTTGCTGAAGAATTGAAGTAGTATTTGCAGAAGGTGTAATTATTTCCAAAGGAGTGAATCTTGTGCAAGAGTGTATCGATGTGTTGTATTTGTGCACCGATATGTTGATTAGGTCAATTACCCCTTTGTCTGGATTTTCTGTTTTTGTAATCCTATAAAGTTCCAATAAAGTAGAATGGAACCTTTCAACAACTCCATTCATTTCACTTCTTCCAGTGGCCGTTACATACGGTTTAATTCCGTAAAGATTGAAAAAATCGATAATTTCTCCCGAGCTAAAAGCTTTTTCTCCATCCATGACTAATATGTCGGGTGGTTTATTTTTTAAAATAATGTCCGATAAAGCCGGAAGGACATCTACAGTGGCACGTGAATTAATTTCTTTCACTTGTGCAAACTTCGAAAATTTATCGACATAAGTCAAAAAATAGTGGTTTTCCAAAAACATAATGTCGATATGTGCTATCTCGAAAGGTTGTTTCGGGAGCGGTGTTTTTTGCAATGGATAATCGATAGGTTTTCTATCGTATTTACATTCGTTACATATCTGGCAATGTTTTATAAATCCTTTCAATTTTGAGGCCAACTTTGGGAAATAGAACCTTTTTATAATTTGTTGTTTGTTTTCTTCGACGCCTCTATGTGCTCTGTTATGCTCTTTGGCTATAAGATCCATTTGATCAGATGAGGATTCAACATCTTCTAGCATTTTTTGAGTGAATCGAATTTTCAAAATATTTTGCTGACTGAAGTTTTGTTTATATACTTCTTGAATTTTACCCATCAAAGACTCACTGGTGAATAGTCCATTTAATTTTGATGGATCAAAATGCGTTTTTAAAATATGCAAAAGATTTTGAGGACTAGTGTCTTGAATTTTAATATGCACCCGTTTGTACAATGGAAATGGATGAGTGACAAGTACAGCGTCCTCTCCCTCCTCCAAGACGACTTGGTTCCGAAAAGCGTTAATAGGTGCTTCGGTTGATGGTATAAAAAAAGAATCGCTATCCTCAGCTGAATGTTGAGTAGCAGTCATAGACAAAACTATGCGGCTTAAAGCGTCGGCTACTACATTAGTTTTTCCTGGTTTGTATATGATTTCGTAATCATGCTCTTCCAAATAAGACTTCCATCTTTTCAATTTCGCATTTGTGTTTTTAGCTGAGAGAGTAAAAGTCAGTGGTTGATGGTCAGTTAATATTTTAAATTTGGCCCCGTATAAATAGTTTCGAAATGTTTTCAAAGCCCAAATGATGGCTAACATCTCTTTTTCAGGGACTGAATAAGATTCTTCCGCTTTATCCAATGTGCGGGATGCAAAATGTATCGGTCGATCGCTTCCAATTTGTCCCTGCGATAGTACTGCTCCTATCGCATAATTTGAAGCGTCTGTCGTCAAAATAAAAGGTTCACTATGATCAGGATATATTAAAATATCTGATGAACATAATATGGATTTTAATTTTTCAAAGCATTTAATCTCATCTGACGAAAGTGAAATTTTTTTGCTAGATGGAATGTTTTCTCCTTTTAAAAGGTTTGTCAAGGGTTTCGCTATTTTAGCATAGTCCCTAATAAATTTTCTATAGTAATTCATCATTCCTAAGAATGACCTTAAATTTTTTATACTTACTGGGATCTTCTTGGGATTGGGTTTTATTCCTTCGTGGGATACTATATGCCCAAGATATTCTACTTCCTTATGCATGAATTCTGACTTATCCAGCTGAACCTTCAGATTTGCTGAATTGAGTGTCTTTAGAATCACATGTAGATTGTTAAGATGCTCGTCAATCGTTTTTCCGAACACGATTACATCATCCATGTAAATATAACATATTTTACCAATATGTTTCCTAAGCATATCGTCTAATGCTCTTTGGAACACTGCCGGAGCATTCTTTAAACCGAAAGGCATTCGTGTGAACTCGTATTTACCGTTGTTCACTGAGAAAGCGGTTTTTTCGATATCTCGTTCATGCATCTTTATTTGGTGGAAACCTGATGCGAGATCTAAGGTTGAAAAATATGTTTGCCCTTTTAATTGTTCTAAGACATATTCGATTTCTGGGATCGGGTATCGATCACTTATTGTCTTTTCATTAAGTTTTTTATAATCCATAACTAATCTAAATTTAGGCTTGCCGGACGCATCGTTTTTCTTTGGCACGACCCATACAGGTGACGTCCAGGGAGATCTAGATGGTCTTATTATTCCATCCTGTAGCATCTGCTTTATTTGAAGGTTAACTTCATCTACGAATGCTGCAGGGTATGGATACACTCGCTGATGTATGGGAATATCATCAGTAGTATTAATTCTACATTCTATGTTTGTTGCACACGTCAATTGTGCGTTAGGTTCATGAAAAACAGATTTGTTTTCATTTAAAACCTTTATTAACCTATCCTTAGTAGTGTCTGCAAGGTGATCAGTTCGAAAATCTAAGATGTTGTTTTGGTTTCCCTTTTCATATTTTTTTAGAGGGATTATCAATGGTGTTCCATTATCTGTCGTAATTTTCATTGTATTATTCAGAAATGAAATATCGGCATCTAAACTGTTTAAGATGGTTGTTCCGATTATGCCCACAAAAAATGGATGAAAATCGTGAACTATAAACTGGAACGACTGTATGCATTTTGGTGCAAAAAATTTTATGTCTATAGCAGTATTGGCATTAAAATTGCCACTTGCACTTCCTATTTTATGTGGCGAAATTGGATACGGTTTAGCTAAAATGTAGTTATGTGCGAGTTTCGTTGAAATGATATTTATGTTGGAACCGGTATCAATTACAAATGGAAATTCTCCCTTTGTTGTTTGCAAATTGATATAGGGGAGGAATGGTTTTACCAATTTGCGTTCCAATCTAAAAAATGTGTTTCGGATTGATTAGGCTGAACATTAAAATATTCTTGCCCACTTATATGTGTTTCGTTCAAGGGATTTGAACATGGCACATACTGTAACCGATTGTTGTCAGGGTGTTGAAAATTAGCTTGAGAATGTTTATTTGGTTGTTGGAAACCAGTGTGAGCATATGCGCTGGGCGGTTGCATATTATTGTCAACGTATGTGTTTTGCGGTTGAAAACTACTGTCAGCATATGCGTCGAGCGGTTGAAAAATATTGTTATCGTCAACAGCATGGCATTGCTGTGGATATCGTTGTTGTGACGATGATGGCCGAGGCCGTTTTGCACTGAATTGCGGACCGTGCTGTGGATTGAAATTTGATCTCATAGACGGATCCACTTCCATAGGAACCGGGCCGTTATTGCTTGGAGGGTTCCAAGATGTTTGCTGTTTTGTTTTCTGGTTCCAAGATTTTTGTTGATACGCATTCGGGTTGGAGAAATGTTGATGTTGAGATGGCCCTGGCTTGTTGTGTACATAGTTAGGATTTGTTTGACCAATGTTTATTTTATATTTTTGTTGATGAGGTTGTTGCTGTAAATCCCTCGGCTTAGGGATGTTTTGATAAGGCTTGTCATGGAATGGAGCGGATCGCGCATCCATGTTACAAAATTCCAAACAGTAATTAAAAGCATCACTGATGGAGCTGGGGTTGTAATTTTTTAATAAAAAGTTGAGTGGTTTATCTAGACCACGAATAAAACTATCCAAAGCCTTTTCTCTGAAATAATTTATGTGCACTACATAATTACTGACATATTTAGGATCGGCGTGAATTTGCGTCACGATAGCTGTTTGCAAGTCGTTAACCCTACTAAATAACAACTAAGTGACTCAGACGGCTTTTTCTTGATTATTGTTAATTCAAGTGTAATCAAGTGTTTTAAGATCTCTTTTGTCCTTGAAATAAAGGAGAAGAGTTCTTTTGATTGTGTTCCAATCACCCGTCACGCAATTGGAATTTAGCACGTCTGCTGCCTCACCTTTTATTTTCCTTCTAATAGTGCCTTCCAAAATTGAATATTCGAGCGATGGTTTCGGTAGGCGTTCGTAAAGCTTTAAAACGCTTTCGACTTCTAAAATCCATCGACTCAGACTGGGAGCATGCCCCTCAAAAATGGGCAATTCCTTTACATAGTCCGGCACCTTTCCAACTTCAATAAACTCTTGATGATTCATTTTTTGTAGTTTTGAAGGTTGTAGCATTAAAATGGGAATGTTTTTTTTCTAAAAAATTGAAATGTATGTTTTTTTGATAATTATTAAATGATTAAGCTGATTCAAAAATGTGAATTTTAAATTACCAAAACAAATTCAATTCTTCGATATCTTCACTAAATCACTTTCTAACACTTTCTATTTTCTAACGCTTCACTAACTAACTTGATATATAAGTAGTACGTAATTTCACTTTAAAAAAAAATTGCTTAACCCTCGGTTGGGCACCCGGCGTTTACCCCTTCGTTGGGCACCCGGGTACCCGGGTACCCCACTTATGTGCATTGCATTGTTATGTTCTTGTATCATCGTTTGTATCAGTTTTATGATAAAAATGCTGTTCTAGAACTAATTTAAGAGTCTTCGGAACGTATTTTTCTTTAAAAATCATAACAAAATCCAATAAAAACAATAAAAATAATGAACACAATGCATTGATACCCCTTCGTACGGTCATTCTGTACCGCGTACGCCGTAAAGCAAGCAATAAGATCGTAAAGTGATCGAATTTTCCAGCAAATATGTTATTGAAATTATTGATTTCTTTGAATAAATCAGTTTTGAATTGTCATAAGGCACTTTTGAGTCATAAACAATTGAGTTAATTGGGCACAATTGAGCTACGAGATCAGACCAGTTGCTACATGGTGCGTTCAGAAAGTAATGAGAATTGATTTTTCTGACAAAACGGTTTGAGATAACGTGTTTAATGTTTTACGATAAGGTAGAGGAAGGTTTTAGCTATCAATCGCATTTTATTTCGTTCGGCTATGATCAACTGAAAGAAAATGGGATGATTTTTCGTGTACCATGTTTTTAGTTGATGTAACACCGTAGAATATCCCCTTTCTATGGGCCATTGGTCTGGCGCGGATCATCCGGACCTTCTTCCTGGCGCGGATCATCCGGACCTACAGAAAAACATTCCGTTGGGGTCAGTAATTCATCAATTCCTCATACATTTCTGTTTGCGTGCTCTGTGGCAGGAAGAGGTCCGCGATGGGCTGTACCAGTGGTCCATAGAAAGGGGGCATTCTACGATGTTACATCAGCTAAAAACATGTTTCTCGAAAAATCGTCCCATTTTCTTTCAGTTTGTCATAGCCGAATGAAATAAAGTGCGTTGAATAGCTAAATCCTGCCTCTATATTGGCGTGAAAAATTCAATACCTTATCTCAAACCGTTTCGTCAGGAAAAATCCAGTCTCATCATTTTCTGAACGCACCATGTATATTGGTCTCTGTGGTTTACTAAAATGCCGCCTAAACCCTTTTTGATGAAGATTAGTGTATAATTTACTCATATGTTAAGAAAATTACACTATACGAACCATTTTTAATCAGTTTGAGAAATAATATATAATTTAAATGGCACATAAAAGGTTTCAAAATATGTTGATTATTTTTCTCCTATTGCTCGTTGAAAAGCTCAAAAGTTATTAATTTTTCATCAAAATATTGTAGTTTACCTAATTAACGATTAATAAACACGTCAACATGGATAAATGTTGATAAAAAGTGTTGTTTTGTGTTTATAAACATAGCCCATGTGCATAGCCAACGTATGGGGTACCCGGGTACCCGGGTGCCACTGGGCGGGTGTTAATTTCATCGGGCCATAATTACCTTTAAATATGAGTTATCAAAACAATTTCAACGCCAATTCGGCTTGAAATGAGTTGTTCTTTGGGGATCCGGAGTTTCGTAAAAAAATGTTAACGGGAAGGCATTCATTTTTTCGTTGAAACTTGAAATGGGTACCCGGGTACCCGGGTGCCCAACCGAGGGTTAAATTAACTTAAAACTCACAGGAACAGTAGCCACATTGTCCAGGTATCGAATCGTGCCGGTCACCGCGTTGCTGCTTTGGAGAATTCCCGTTCAGTTGCCTACTAAGGGTCCTCAGCCGCTCCTCTGGAGAATTGTCGACAGATCTGCAGTGATGCACTTTACTTCACAAATGTCACTAGTACAGTTTTTTTCTTTTACTCTACACTGTACACTGATGACGTTTTGTAGGAGTGGGTCCTCGTTTTCGGGCGCCAGTTAAAACAACTACTTAAGTTGTTTTTTTATATGTTTTATTTACTAGACACGGGTGACCGTTCCCGATGAGGGTCTCTAACAGACTGTCCTTATTGCTACACATTGTCGAGGAATTGGGAATGGGGGAAGGAAGGAGGTAAGAGATGCCGCACGGCTCAGGTTGCAGCAGCGGAGTTAACTCGCGCAGGACATATCTGTGCGCTATGAAACCTTCCGCGCCGGTAGCACCTCGTGTACCGACGCTCGTACCGACGCTATTTCTTGGCGCGTATTTGACTGCCGCCAATTCTCTCGGCTTGTCTCTAGCTGTAAAAACCTCATTTTGCTCGTCCGCTGCCTCCCAGCATCTTGCAATATTCTCTGCCTTTGCGAAGGTCAGGTCATCCTCCCGCAGAAGCCGTTTCCTTAAACCATCATCTTTCACTCCTTAATCCATCATCTTTCTCTCGCCAGCGCCTTCTACTCTACTATATACTCCGCAACTGACTGTTCTTTCTGTTCACATTTTCTAAAGTTGAACCGTTTCTGCCACCACATTCACTTTGTGTTCTAGATGTTCCTTTAGCTTCATACATAATTTCTCGTATGCCACCTCTTTTGGTTTTTCTGGAAACATCAATTTTATCACTAGACTGTACAACTCCGCTCCACCCAGCGTAATTAGCATTGGACCCTTTATCTGGTCTTCCACCACGTTCACTACAAAGAAGAAATTCACTTTATCTAAATATTCTTTGATGCTTTCCCCCATGACATAGGGCTCAATTTCACCTCTGATATATAGACTCTGACTTTCAGTTACCGACTGATTTTCATTCCTCCTTTTTCTCATCCCATCATCCTACTTACACAATCATACTCAACCTAACTTATACTACTACATTACACTTTGCCTTCGCGTTTATTCCTCGTTCTGATTATAATTCGTTCCACTCTATTCGGCGGTTCGTGCGCTACTTCCCGATCGCTCGCTCGCCGTTCGCGATCTCCCATCCTCTCTCTGCGCTCACGGTGGTTGCGCGCTCTCCTACGCTGCGTCGCTCTCCCTCGCATTCTCCGTCGTAAACCACTACTCTTACATTTCCTAGGCACCACCACTCCACATGTCTGCCTTAACTTTCGTCGTAAACGGCAGTTTTTCATCAGGAGGTTGGAATAAATCCTGATAGTTTCCTAATACGGCATCTAATATTGCTTTTTGAATTTCATTGAGATGTTCGTTACGAAGATTAATTTTATTCACCTCATGCATTTTATATTGCAATAAGGGAATGACGTAACTATTTTCTACAGTTAATATTTTGTTAGATATGTCTATTACTGCCTTTAATTACTTTAGGGTATCATGCCTTAAAATTGCATCAAATGTTTTTAATTCTTTCATATGAAAGAATTTTATCAAAAGATTAGAATGTGGGACAAATAATGTACCACTAGAATATTTTTCAATTTTTATGTCTCCACCGACGGAAGAAACATAACAGGGTTTCTCAACATTATGAGAAATGTCAGCAAAAGCTCTGCCTCCGATGAAGATGGAAGCTGACGTCTCTCGGCACGCCGTCGCGCAAGTCGTGCTACTCTGGCCTGCTCCTACGCCCATTCGCGTTGCAGTCGAGGGGTGATCTCCCGAGCGGCTCGACTCACGTTGTGCCACTGATGTGTCCCCTGAAGCATGTGGTCTAGTAGCGCTTCCGGCGTCTGAATCGCGCCTCTCTTCGTGAGGCATTGATCCCGAACAGCGCTGAACCGAGGACATTCAAACAGCACATGCTCCGGGGTCTCTGGCACTCCATGGCAGTCGGTACAGTTAAGCGATCGAGTAAACCCTCTGCCGTGCAGATATTCACGGAAGAAACCATGGCCGGAAAGAATCTGCGACAGGTGGAAGTTCACTTGTCCATGATTCCTGCTGCACCACCGCTCCACATCCGTGATGACGCGACGAATCCACCGACTGTGAAGGCTCGCCGTCCTGTCGCCCTTCTGCTTGTCCCATTCCTGTTGCCAGGCCTGTAACGTTGCGGCGCGCTCGCGCTTCCTGATTGTCAGGGCGCAGGCCTGGTGTTCACGCGTGGCCCTGTAGCAGCGGGAGTCTTCGTTTAGCCGTAGGCATATTGGAAGAAGCCTAGCTAGGAGTACCGCCGACCAGTAACTAGTGGTGCGGAAGGTGCTGGCGACGCCTTTGGCCATCTCGTGTTGCACTCGTTGCAGGATTCGCCGGTTGCATTGCAGTTTCGTCGCTTTCTCTGCCCATATGGGGCAGCGTAGCACAGTGTCGAGTCGATGACACTGGCTACAATCTTCCGGGACTGGCTCGAAGGTCCGCCGTGGTTCCGCATGGCAAACCGGAGAGCCTGGACCTGCTTCATTGCCTTCTCCGTTATGTACTGAACGTGTGGCCCCCACTGGAGGCGCTCCTGCAGCATCACGCCTAAGTATCGGATGCTTCTGGATACGCTGGATGCCTGTCCATCCATCTCGTATGTCGTGACCCTGTCTTTCCTCATCGACGTGAAGACTACGTACGACGTCTCCGTCTTTCATGTAGCCAGCTTCAAGTCGTGGGCAATCATCCATCCCCGTAAAGCATCGACTGCCTCTGTTGCTCGCTCAATTGCCAATGCTGGTGTCGTTGCGAGAGCCGTGATTATGACGTCGTCTGCGTATGCGTAGATGCTGCAGTCCGGTGGAAGCTGGACGGCCAGCACGCTGTCGTACAAGATGTTCCACAAAGTTGGTCCAAGAATCGACCCTTGTGGAACTCCTGGAAGTACTGGCCAATTACTCGCAGCAGGTGTTCTGGAATTCCCATGCGGAAGAGGACCTGTCCGATGCGCGTCCAGCTTGCGGAGTTGAAGGCGTTGCGAACATCGAGTGCAACGACAGCACAACAACGCTTGTTCCGCTCATTACTAACGCCGAAAGATAGAGCGTACTTAGCCTTGCTTAGTGTCCGGATTCCTTGCTTTATGGAGCATCTTTCGAGCTTTACGGCAGTCCTTCCGCAGTGCTCGGATTTCTTCGGTCCACCAATAGACTGATTTGGTGACGTGGTTTTCACTAGCTCGCGGCATAGAGAAATCGCATGCCTTGACAAGCAGGCGCGTGATGTCTGCCACCTCTGTCGCCTCCATGAAACGAACGTTTCCCAACATGAACAAAAACGCCTCTCGTTCGAAGTGGTTTCCATCTCCTGAATCTTTGCTGTACAGAGGCGGTTAATAGCCCGCTATGACTCACTGCTGATGTTGGGGAGGCACTCGTTCGGATGGTAAAAACGATGCGATTGAACGAACGATTGAAGTCGCCCTCTACCACGACTCGGGGGCAATCTCTCAGCAAAGCGGTAAGGTTGTCCAATAGACAGCGAAAACGGTCGATATTTCAGGGTGGTGGAGTATAACAGCTGGCAAACGTTACGCCACTAACGTTCGCTACTACTACACCTGTCTCACTGGAGCTTATCAATTTCTGGAAGGGGTGTCGTCCTCTGGTTTGATTCGCTGGAGGATTGCGCTCCTAACGTCCGCTTCCTCGGCCAGTCCGTCAATATTATGGATGGCAATATCCACCATTTGCTGAACAGTTTTGGTGCTTGTGTCCTCTCCAAGACGCTGGCGGATGGCTTCAGCTACCACTTCTCCGATGGCTGCCATCGGTGTCTTGATGACCATCTCGCCGTTCAGGTAGAGAATCTACCACATGCTGGATCCTCTGCTGTAGATTTGACACCGTTCGCTGCGTTGGTGTGCGTGCAGCTTGCTGCTCTTGCTGGTGCGTGCGTGCCCTCTGATCGGTTTTTGCGGCCGCATCCGTCTTCAGTGAGTCGATTTGCCGCTGCTGCTTGGCCATCTCTGTCCTACACGCAGACAACTAGTCCTCAAGGTCGAAGACCTTGCTGCGGAGCCCACCGATGATGCCTGTCAGGCCCTGAATGTCCGACTTGAGTGACCAAATCAGATCTAGTAACGCAGTAAGCTGCGCATCCGCTGTAGCAACACAACCCGCAGCATCTTCGCATGGCTCACTCGGCAGGCTCTTTCTCTTTCTTTTGTTAAATTACTTCGGCAACCGCAAATCAAATCGCAACCGCTGCCGCCAGAATCATCTGCACCGGGTCCTTCTTCTGTGGTGCCCGGTTCATTCACTAGACAAAGTTTCTCACTGGCTGTCCCGGTGGACTATATACAGATAAATCAACTATACGAGGACTTTGCCGGCGGTGAGCTGTTCAAAATGCGGTTCATACAGTTGATGATCTATGGTCGTTTAACGCAAAAACGCATGAAGGACGATTCCACCTTCATATTCCGGCTTGACGATGGCACCGGGCAGGTGAATGTAATGTTTCGCAACACAAACAAGAAAATCATCGATACTCTAAACAAACTCAGCCAGTGCGAAGAGCTAATGCTGAGGAAGGAAAAATCTGCGAACAACTCCGAGGTTGGGTATCCGGCAGCACTTCACGAGCCGCTGAAGACAATAATGGCGATGGCTAGGGCAAATTTTTCCATACGGAACAGTCAGCCACCGCTTGGTAGAGAGTGCTTCGCAGTCGGGTTTCCGTATCAATCCATCAACGGCGGCGTGACCAGTTTCGCTCACCCTGTGGTGGCTGATACGGAGGATAAGTCGATGGATCTTTGTTGGAAAAGCTACCTCCTGTCTTTTTTTTTTATTGTTTATTGTTTATTGTTTATTGTTGTTGTTCATCGGCCTCAAATTGGCTAAATGAACTGAATAGCATGGAATAACTAGATACAAGTTTTAACAATCGAGGATTAAAACAACGAAGTCGCTCTTTGAAGTTGGCCATGGTTATGTTGTAATCGAACTGCGACGACACAGTATTGAACGAACGAGACATGGCCGCCACGGGCTCGAATGATGTATAAACATTTTTAAACTTTTGCACCGCAAGGGAGCTATGGTGTCTGGAGGTACAACGTGGAACAGAGAAATGTACTCTTCCCAGTAGGCCCGGCGCATCAATCGTTCCTGTCAATAGACCCGCAATAAACAGGCATTGGTGGTTTCGGCGACGCACCGCCAGTTGTTGTAGTCCGAGCAGCAAGCAACGCGACTTGTAGTCGGGCAGGTTCATGGGGTTGTCCCAGCGTAATTTTCTGACGGCGTAACGCGAAAACTTCCGTTAAATCGCCTCAATACGTGCGATCCACGACTCCTGGTACGGTGTCCACACTATGGAGCAGTACTCCAGGGTTGGCCTAACCAACGCACAGTACAGGTTTCTGGCACACATATGGTCCTCGAATTCACGCGTCATCCTGATGAGCAGTCCTAATGATCTATTGGCGCGGTTAATGATGTCCTCGAAGTGTCTTTGGTATGTAAGCTTGTAGTCAAGAGTAACTCCTAGGTCTTTGACGAAATGGACCCTCCTGACAGCCGTGGTCCCCGCTCGGTAAACAAACGAGAGTGGGATTAACGCCCTCGTGAACGATATCACCATACACTTATCTGCGCATAAAGTTAGGCAGTTACGGACACACCATTGCCTAAACAAACAAAACACACGCTGAAGTTCCTCGCAGTCGTCTAGATTTTTTACCGGATAGAACAGTTTGACGTCATCTGCGTACATAAGAAACACTTATCAGGAAGCACGGAGGCGATGTCGTTAATAAATATCACAAAGAGTAACGGACCAAGTGTGCTCCCCTGTGGGACGCCGGAGGTGCTGTGGAACGGCTCAGAAAGTGATTGGCCAAATTTCATTCGGTACTGCCTCCCAACGAGGAAGGATCCGAGCCAACCAAGGACTGCCTCTGAGATACCCAGCCTTTTTAGTTTTGCGAGAAGCGTATTGTGAGATACGCTGTCGAAGGCGGCTTTCAGGTCAGTGTAGATGCAGTCCACTTGGCTCCCTCTGCCCAGAGTAGTCATACAATGCGAAACAAATTCAACCAAATTTGTAGCCGTAGACCGCCTGGGCAGGAATCCGTGCTGTGCCGAGCACAAATACTGTTTGCTGGCGTGAAGAAGACCTCTGTGCAATACGATTTCAGTGAGCTTGGCACAAGCACAAAGCGACGTAATCCCACGATAGTTAGCGGCAACTTTTTTATCCCCGTTTTTCCAGAGTGGAACCATCCAGGATATCTTCCAAATTTCTGGAACTACAGCCTGTCTGAATGATAGCTGGATCAGTCGGGTAAGGTGTGGTGTGAGCGAGGGACACCACTTCAGCACCGCTGATGGTATCCCATCCGGCCCGCCGCTGTAGCTGGACTTGAGCTTGAGCAGGGCCAAGTTGACAGTGCGCAGGTCTACCTCGATCGCTGAGAGTGATATGACATCCGCCGGAGTGTGATTTAATGCCAAGACGGCGTCATGGAGCGGTGCATCGGTGACAAAAGCCTCACGGAACCGTGTCGCGAAGGCTTCAGCTTTCGTAACATCCGTGGTAGCCCGCGAGCCGTTGTGTAGAATGTCGCAAGGCTCGGCACGAGAGCGACGCCTAGAGTTAACAAAGCTCCAGAAGGCCTTCGGATTCCGGGTGAGGTTCCCCTGCATTCTGCGTATGGTCACAGCATACGATTGAGGGCGCGATAGGATCTGCAGCAGAGGATGAAGGTCGAACGGTGGACTACAGTGTAGTGCTTCTGGAGATTTTTTCTAGCGCTATTCTTGCGGTTTTTCAGCTTAGCAAGTGACCGGTTCGACCAAGGTGGGAATCGACGACGTTTAAAGCGCGGAACGGTCGTGTTCAGAATACCAGTCACCGTTTCGTTGAATTGTGTCACAGCATCATCCACAGGGATGTCCGCAGCATACAGGAAGCTCCAGTCGACACGAGAAAACAGAATGTTAAGCAGTTCGTAATTCGCTCGCTTGAAGTTAAGACCTGGCGGCGATTTATCTTTGATGTAGTGTGCGTTATGTTGCGGCATGATGCTGACGGCCAAGGGAGGATGATGGTTATCGGCTTGTACAAGAGGATCATCCATGGATTGCACTAAGCAAAATGGAGCCGCCTGGTCGTTTGCGAATATTAAGTCAAGGCACCGTCCTTTTAGATTCAGTATCCCGTTCAGCTGCTTGAGGTCATGGAACGCGACTAGGTCCAGAAAATCATTGTGGCCACCACTTTGTGTTACTGGCGCATAGTGCGAACTCATTAGATGGCCCGTATACGGTGACCGAGGAGTGGCCCGGAGCTCCCAGGTAATGCTCGGTTGATTAAAATCACCAAGCAAGAGTAACTGGTCTTTGAATCGCAATGAATTCGCGATCTCAGCTATTGAGCCAGAAAGAGCCTCGATCGTATCGCGACTCGAGCTGAGGCGAGGAGGAAGATATACTGCTGAAACAGTGAGTGGCCCATTTGTCCCGAACACGCGCACCCACACCTGTTCGAGTTGCACATTTGACAGGACGATCTGCTGTGAGCGGAGGCGGGATGCGACTGGGAGGCTTTCAGTTCGGTGGCCTCGGAGATGCGCCTGTCGACCTCACGCAGTAGTTCCTCCTTAAGAGCGGCGATTACACTGTGGTCCCGGACCACTTCCTTGCTAAGCTGGTGACATTCCTGGCACAGCCACCGAAGTTGGGTGTCCTTGTTTTTCAGCTCCTTACTTGCGCTGCTAGGCAGACCAAGGCAGTCGAAGTGAAACACCTTCTTGCAATGCCCGTCGCATAAGAAAATGTTTGCATCCGGGACCGAGTGGGTGCACCTATTGCAAGTGACGGCCATCACCACAGCAAACGGATGAATGTAGATGTAAAGCCAAAACCAAAACAAATGGATCATCGATGATGGATGATGCTGATGGTGATAATGATGATGATAGCCCGAAGACAAACACCTGTGTAGATTATCGGCAATGGGTCGTTGAACGCAAGAGACGCCGAATCCCAAACGCAAGATGAGTCCCAACGCCAAGATGATTCCCGGTGCAGACAGAACGCGGGCTGGACGGGTCACGATCCAACGGCACTGAGCAATCACTTTCACGGGCAAACACAGGACAGCGCTATCACGATGTAGTAACCGATGCTGATGATCCGGGGCGATGTATTCTAAGCGATGCCGTGTCGATACGGCCCCGTCTAGCGCTGTGCACAGAAAATTACGGAGGGGTTACGGTGGGGTAGCGAGTGGAACGAAAACGGAACGGTGACACGAAACAGTGACGATAAAATGAGAAAAAGAGCTTGAGAACAAAAAATCCCGGAACAGTACGCGAAGAAGCGCGGAGTAGCTGAGGGGTCTTGCAAAACACGTCCGCTTACCACGAGAGACAAAGTGATACGCCATTAATCAAAGGTTCGTTCAGATGCTAACACATTCAATACGTAGAACATAATTCATTTACTTACTACTACGATACGCGAATCAACTTCTAATTCATTCGTCATCAGTTAATGAGCCGACCCGGCGGAGTGATTTTTAAAAAAGATCTTTATTCAACTCCTGCTCGGAACAGACTGAAGCACCGGATGATGCTTGCCACAGTCACAGCCACTCAACCCGGTCGCACACACTGGTCAAGGTAAACAATACGCATCATTACAATTAACTAATAAACAATACGCATCAATGTAATGGTTCACAAATTTTATTGAACCAATCAGGCAGGTTTGTTGTATTTGTAGTGGTATTGGTTATTGTTTTTGTTATATGATTTTTTGTTACGCGTCTTCAAGCACCATACACCATAGCCTGCGTATTAGCGGCTATTTGAACTGTAGCACTACCCGTTTCCACGTATAAATTCATCAATTTGTACTTTGCGGCATTACGCCGAGCTCTCTGAACCTTCCACCCCCCCCCCCCCCCCCTGTATGTTAGGACGCTGAGTTCCAGCATCGGTTTTGGTGGGGTGGGCGTTAGAGTTCGGCGGTGCTCCTTCGACGGGGTGTACGGCTTGTGCTGACGCTGCTCCTTCCAGGGCTGGTGCTGCTGGCGACTCAGACATTCTGCAAAAAGAGCAACGTTCCTTTCAGTTCAAAAATTCTTTTTTCGATGCATATTCCGTACTTACTTGGTTCCTATTCCCCACTTCGTATCGTATCTATACCGCAGAAAGTGGTCCACGTTGTGCCGTATCAAGTAGTGAAAAGAAAATTGTCACTTCCGTTTAGGCCGCACTTGACAGCTGTCATAATCTGACATTCGGAAAGTTTCCGTGAGTGGGAGGCCTATTTCAGACTTTTACCAAAATAAGCACCTTTGTCTTTTACCCATGCGCTAAAGCCCTGTAAACAGCAGCAAGATTTCTAGCCCTTTTAGCGCCCTGTAAGTCTCTATACAGGGCAATTTGAGTGGCGTTGAGCGATTTCTGTCTGTTCATCAATGGGGCTCTAAACCTTAGCAAAAATATCAAATAATTTTTTTAAAAAAAGGTACTCTTGCCGTCTACACGCTTTTTACACGCGGAGTGGAATCGGTTTCTGAATTTTGATATCGCGTGTGAGATAATCGCAGCTTGTGTGGCAGTCACTGTACGCCGCGATTCATCAAGCGCGCTTCAAATTTACATCCCGCTTAAACACGATCTAAATAAGCCAACAATGATTTAGCGCATCCGGCATCCAGGATTTTTTTTTCCAGCAACTTCCGTTTTTTCGTCCGACTGCTCCACCGTGTGGTGTTTTGGGGGTATTGACTAACTTAAGGTTTTTATGATTTGAACAACATTGTCTATCGAATATAAATCACAATCAAGAAATATTTTAAACAAAAAAAATCATAGAAAATCGGGACTAATAGAAACGAAATACTAAACACCTTACCGCCATGCAAGGTTAGCTTGCAAATTCTTACCCGTTACCTGAAATTTATCCATCACGAGTTCTACTCCTTTCTGGCGTTTCTTGGTAGATTTGGATTTGCTCGTTATCGGCTGGAAGGCGCACTGCCGCCGCTTTTGCAATTTGAGCGAGAAAAGAAAAAAACGCAAATTAATTAAGGCTTATCGATGCTTCTTTGGTGATCAAATTAAGCCATTAAAATAGAACATTGGAGTAGAAAACATTTCGGTTTTATAGATTACCTTGTATCCGTCAACATAACCTATATCGAGGGCAAATGCAAGTATTAATGAAATTGGAATCACACTCACCGGGATCTTTTTCATTGCTACAGGACTTTGCTCCATTTAAATATGTTGAGACTTGCTCTTTCCTGCTTACCTTTTCAACAATATCGTGGCGATCACCAACCGCCAGCAACTGCACTATTGCGACGCGCCAGCTTTTTGCGACGCGCGTCGAATTCCGCGAACACGCCGATCTTCGCAACCGGCGACAGCAAGCCACATCAAGTAAAAGACGATGTATCGATGGCTATGGAGCACGAGAAGATAATTCGTATTTAGCAATATTAGCAGGAGGTGGAATAAAATATTAACAGGAAAATTTAGTAATTAAACAGTAGGGGAAATTAGCAAATAAATTAGCCGAAGCCGAAACAGGAACAGCCGAAGCGGAACAGAAGCCGAACGAATGCAACTAAATGATGAATTACCAAACGACGGATTCTGGAAGTCTCTAGAAACGAAAAGATCGTAAAACTATCACTAAACACACATTTTCTATAGACACTCTCACTCTCCAAAAACACTTTATTCTAACAACGAAAACTTTACAAACTCCATCGTGGTTACCAGCACCCCTAAAACACCACACGGTGGAGCAGTCGGACGAAAAAACGGAAAAAAAACAAAAATTTTCAAATTCAACAAAATGATTCAAATTCTTTTTATTCGGAAATTGTGCGAACAAATCGCATTGATATTTTAATATTAGCACATGGGCAAAATTTAAATTCGCCTACGGTGTGCAATACATCGTAATTGCCACATGTATGCACCAGAACAGTTTGTTGTTGTTTGTTTTTCAAATTTAAATGAAAATTCTGAATATTGTATGGCCATTTTCTCCTCAATTAATCTATTAGCTTGTTCGTTTTACTGTAAATAGCTTTCAAAAACACCTGTGCATAGAAGGTGCACACTATCGCTGACGAGATCGAAGTTAGCGAGTGTTACTATTGGATAGATATCCTGGGGCACGTGCTCCCGAACTTCCTAGTCCGTTTTGCTTGGGTAGGCCTGCTCACAAGGCTCGAATTGAACGGTGCCGAAGAGTCTGACGTCACCCCAAAAATTGTGCATTTTGCGCACGAAAAGTCGGCCGTCATAGCAATGGAAAATTAGTTACATTTTCTAACCATACCAACATATAACAATTTATGCTCACCTGTCAGTAATTGGCGTGCTTGCCCATGCACAACAAAAAGGCGTACTTGCACCGTAAATCTAGTGTTGCCAATCAAAAGCCCAATGCGGCTTAGAGCATTAATTTCGTCGAAGAATGTGGCCAGGAATCTCGATACATATGGTGCCACCAAACAGCCCTACGGTCAGCACACCTGCTTGCGGCACACCAAAAATTGTAAATGCAAGCGACCACACGTGATATCGCCCTTCCTCTCGATTCAATATTGCCCCATCAAAATTGCAGTGCATCCCAATAAGGGCCGTTTTCCTGATAGGCCATAGTAATGGGCCCATTTGCTGAATCGCACCTTCTACATATAATTGATCGAATGAAATAATTAATAGAAATCGCTGTTGGCTGCTTAAACGTTTTTTCTCATTATTACCAACTGTGCGATGCCAATACTCCTGTGCGTTGTTAAATATTATTCTAGTCCATCCTGGAGGAGGAACTACTTCCTGCTCGTTCGCCATGTGAAATTTGGACACCACTGTATTGACGCTGAATTGAATTTCACCTGTCAAGTTGCGAAGTAAACAAATGACAGTAAACAAAGAAGTAAACAGGAATGGTTGCCTGGTGCGGCGATTTCTGTAGAAATAAAAGAAGTGAGTATTTCATATGTGACCAACAGGGGAAATCGTTCCTGATCGCTTATTTGAGTCCATACAGTGCGCCAAGGATGCCGAGCGCTGCGATGAGTATCACACAGAAGAAGATTCCAAGGATCGTTATGGTGTTACTAGTGGTGTTGCTCCCGTCCCCACTTTCGAGCTCGGCCAGCGTTACCTCCCTTAACGTTAAAACCCCTTTCCAAGTTTCTTTGCACAAATCTCAACTAAATCACTCGCAAATCAACGCGTTCGCAAAAATGGACTGATCACAGCTATCGCAAATCATCGAATTCAATTGTAATTACCATTGGCCACACCTGCTATTGTTTCCTGCCTGCTTAAGCACTACACCGTCGGTGCTTAATGTCAAGAAAACTTTACGCATTGCTGAATAATCGCGTAAAGCTTCATTGAGCATGTTAGCTAAAACCAATGTTAACCGTTTATCAAAACCAATATTAAGCGTTTCTGTAATTCTATGTACCATAGATTCTTTGTAAAACTCTTACCGACGCCATGTTGATAATACAAGCCTGTGGCCCATTCGCACAAAATTGAGGTCCTCGACGCGACCCGATTTCTGAAGAGCTTGCCGAATGAATTTAGCGATCTTCTCCCATTCCAAGCCGCTTATTTCAGGGAAGTGTAAGCTGTATAAAGGTAAAAATCATGAAAATATAGTGAGATTGTCCTATTCATCGGTACACATCCCCGTTATCTCCCTCCCTTATATCTGCGTCCTTTATCTGCGGGAACTGGACGAGCCGGAGATGCAGCGAGCGGAGCTTCACACGGTCTCTGAAACATCGACCGAAAGATACGGGTAGCATCGTATGTCGGATTCCTACCGACTAAAACTCCAGATGTGCGTGACTCACATCTCCCCCAAAAGGTATCACAAGGCATTAGTTGTGGAAGGATCTTGATCCACTCTGGAACTTCTAACACAGCAGGTGCTTAGACCGAGCAGATCATTCTATTCTGACTCATCCACCGTGTCGTTGTTGTCGATGATAGTCTTCGCAAAGATGGGCAACGTACGATTCCCAAAGGCTTATCCGTGGGTTCCTTGGTTATAACCCTCCGACCAGGATAAGCGCAAACAATTGGCTCAGCTGGGATGGCATCTGGAACGGTACGGCTTATTTTAGGGACCGTTTAATAACTCAACCAATGTGTCAACCCTACTGGTGGCCATTGACTGTCCGCATGTCCTAGTAGGACGATGATCCTCGCTGATGCTGTACGACGACAGTACAGCTGATGCTGATCCGATTGATATCGGAGACAATATGTCGATTAATTATTAACAGATTAAATGCGATGTATACGCAATGTGTATGTTTCTTCAGACAGCATTTTGATTTGAAGATCGTGACGTATGTTAGGATGTTGATTTTATATTTTTGACTCACCGATCTCTAGATGCCTACAGAAGACCACCTGAAGGTTCAACGTTAGGAAAAAGAAATTATTTGCATTAAATTTAGCTTCGAAGGTTATTGGTGAGGATATAACGCCCCATTGATGCTCCTTACCGCTCGTTACTTCCTTCACCGTGAAGCTTTATTGTGTACATGGGTGGGGTTATTTAATTCCTTAGCTAATTTATGTACACTACGAAGGTTGACTACCAGTTTGTTGAAATCGACATGTATTTTAGTCCATCTCAAAAGGGAGGTCTTATAAATTGCCTTGGCCGGCAATTTAGACATATAATAGGGTCTATTCAAATATGAAACATCCAACATATTGAGAAAGTCAGCCAAAAATTCATATTCTGCCAGTCTCGGCTTAAATCTGCTTAACCCTGCTGTTACCCTCGGACCATTTGGTCCATTTCTCGTTGGTTTTTTTGTTATATCTTCAAAACTAAAATTCCGATGGTCTTGAAATTTTCGATATGGTGCTATTTTCGGCTGATAAGCATAAATATACATTTAAGTTCATAAAAAGTATGATAGGGGTCGAGTAAAAAAAAAACTCACTAATTTTATCCTCGTGGACCATTTGGTCCATAGTACATTTTCCTCTAATAGCAGCTATAATATAGCTATTCGTTAGCTATTGTTTGGACATTTCGACTCATACATGTACTACATAACACTTTTCTATCATTTTTACAAACAAATACTCCGCATTCGACACATTTTTTCTCGGATTTGCTTTTACAGCACAGGCGCTGGCCACCTTTTTAGGCTTGTTGAAGGCACTGCCGACGATGGTGGCGTTGACAAAAGTGATGAGCCCGATCGAGATTCATTAGTAAACGATCTGCTGAGGGAAGTTCTAGGTGATGAGCACATTTTTGTGAATAATTCCGCAGATGAAGCCAGCCTTAGAATCGCTGTTCGTTGCTGCATGTGTTCATGGGCCAAATCAATCGCTAATTGTCGTAAAAATTGTGAGCGTTTCACAGATTCACATCACGGACTCCACATTGGGTCGATCACGGAAAATATAACATATGCGTTCAAAGCTTAAATATCTATGATATTAGCGAACACTACGGATGGCCATCGTTTGTCTTTCTTCTTGAACTGTAGCAGCTGATCATTTGGTCCGCCGTATCCACACCACCTGAATACCGAAACACAATGATTAGCGCAATGCTATATCGATGGAATGAGAAAAAAAATCAAAACAAACCCTTTGTCGAATTGTAATAGGTGACAATTGCAGGCTTCTTCTTTGGCCCTTCGGCAATGTTTGGTTGCGAATGCATAGTGCTTAGTAATATTGTTCCTTTGTGTTTGTGGCCAACATATGACACCAATGTGGTGGTCTTATCAAAAGCAGACGTTGATTGGTATAAGGGTTTCTTGTTTAAGTCCAGTAATTTTGGCGGAATGAAGGTTTTGTTCTTTCGAACAGTGCCAACAAGAGTTATCTTACGCCGTAAAAGAGTTTGGCCCAAATTGAACGTAGTGAAAAAAATGTATGTTATAATATTATGGCCTTTCAAGGCATCGACCAAATCTAGAACCACTTGTTCGCTTTGGTTTTTCGGGATTTGCGGTGGCCGACTTTCCGAGATATTCCGAGATCCGGTTGAATATTCTACAAGTAGCTTGCCGAGGAATCCACTGCTAGCCAAAACTTCAAACTGTGTTTAGCCGGTTTGGATGGCATATACTGTCAAAAAGAACACCGTCCTCTGAACGCTACCAGTTGCTCGTTAATTGTCACGTTTTCGTGACAATTGTAGAACATTGGAAGCAATTCCACCCATCAATTCCACAAATCTCTAATCGGGGTGAGGCCGTGTTGTGATGATATTATGTGCTTGTGATCCGATGATCTCGAGGAATGGTTTGTCGCTCCAAATCATTTGATTTTTTGCAACGAACAACGGATCTACCAACCTCAATTGATACTCTTCATCACATTCATCACTCAAACACGAATGATGATACCTCCTTCCTCCTATCTACCACTTATCGTAGTCATTCGCCCCGGATGGTCGACGACCACGCTTACCTAATGCAATAGTTTGGCTCGCTTTGTGGTTCTGGAATCGGCATATTAGATTGTTATGGCTACAATTTTAGATTGTAATGGCTGCGATATCAATTCGTTTTGACGGAAACTTCTCCCTCCTTTCATCTAGTGAACGTTCTGCCAATTTCGAGACGTAACGTGGTCGTATTTTGGCGCCCAAATTCTTTTATGTGATTTGGATTGCGAACCAATATTGCGAAATGTCGTTCTTTATATTCTATTATACCAATATAAACACATATAATGCAAAATAAGTCAATATCTTTTGCTTACAAAAGCCAAACAATTCATATTCAATCGTTTACAAAGCCATTTCCATAGAAAATACACCATGGACCAAATGGTCCACGAGGATAAAATTAGTGAGTTTTTTTTAGGGTAACAGCAGGGTTAAATGTTTCAAATTTCGTAGGGGCTGAGGCTTTCCCGTCCAATATGTATGTAAAAAGACTGAGGCTTTTGCAGCGTACTCCTCAAACTGTTGATCAAACTTGGCTTCAATTGGTCCGGCGCCGATTTAAGGATCTGCATAAAAGAATCGTCAAAATATTTTATTTGTTCTGGAGTCCATGTCTTGATAAATTCATCCAGCAGCTGTTGTTTCATCACACTTAGATGAAACAGGTGATGTGGATCGCTTACAATTACGCGATCCATATCAAACCGTAGCCTCGCCAACGGGGACTGCACAATCCGTCCACGTCGGTGTTTATTAGCTACGATCGGCTGGGCCAGGCAGTCGCAACGACAAAACCTAGGCAGTGTTGACGCGATGCTGTGTTATTGTTTCACATTCTGCTGATGGTATGATGATGCGCTGTCTTATCTTTGCGATGACTCTGCGATGCCTCTTCGTTGTGTTAACTCTTCCCCTCTTGGTGACTTTGTCCTCAAAGTTCTCGAAGTGGTGTTGGCGTGCACAAGTATGCCTCGAGTTCCCTTCATCGTTCGTCAGTAAGTACTGGTGCCGTTGCCTGCATTGAAATTTCATTTGCAACATGCATGGTGATTGCAATTCTTCTACGATGCCAAATTACGAGTGCAACGATGATCAGGATGATCATGGGCATAACTGTTATTCCTCCAAAGATCGTTAGATGCGGCCATTGGATGCTATTGTTTTGCAAATTAATCATATCTAACTCTTTTCTAGTCTCCAGATGTGCTTGGTGTAGATAATCCAAACTGACGTTAAGCAGCCCCTTATTTTGTTTTATGACGATCCTATCTAACTGTAGGGGAATTGGCTTTACGGGGGATGCTGTACTTCATTGGATATTATGGATTTGTTCACCAATAGCTGACAGTTTTCATAATTGAAAAGAAATGATCCTGTCAGATTTCTATCCGCAATTCCCCAATTAGACTTCGCATACACCAATCAAGGAACCTAGTTGTCTTCATTTCGTTTGACTCTTCGCCGGAACGTAGTCTCACCCGTATCCCGGAAAGTTAAGTTAAAGACCGTTCAAAATTGCTCACTGTATTCATGAGGATATGATTATTGTCGATGTTTACAATTTCTTCGGCTATGGGGTTGCTGATATAATCACAATCTGCCGTAAGACCATTAGGAGATTTGGGGCACATGTAGAGTCCACGAAGAGATCGTGTGTGAGGACGAACCGAAGCACACGAGTACGAAGTATTGATGTCGCCACGAGAGGCGGACATCGATCGTCCACGAAGAGGATGCGTGCGCACACTTGGCGACGCACGCACACCACTCCCACCGGCACGAGAGGGCGGAGTGGTCGATCCACGTCACTTGGCAGGTGCGGAGCCAAGCGAAGCTCCGCATAGCAACGTGTGATGCTTGGCGTGGCAACGTTGGCAACGCTTCATCGACGTGCACTCCCGGGCAGCGTGAAGCTGAGAGAAGCAGTTGATGCATTTTTTTCTTGACATCACTAGGTTGATTTTCTCCACTATAGGGAGATCACGCAGGTCCGGGCAATCGGTACTCGTGTGGCCCGCACGATTACACACGTAGCACAGTCGTTCACGGCCGCCCGGCTTGACTGAGTCTGTTGGAGCTGGGGGTAGCGCAGTGGTGGCTACGAAAGCCGCTTTCTTCGGCGTTGCTGTGGTCACTGGCTGCTTGGAAGTACAGGCACTAAGCTGAAAACGTCCTTTCACTTGCGCGATGGCGGTGATGCCTCGTGGCGTCGGGTTCGTCGAACGCGATGGCGGCGGCACTGCTTTAGCCGGTGTCGATTTTTACCTGCGCTGCTTGCAGCTGCCTTACGTAAAGTACCCAAAGCGTGGGCGAGAGGGAACGTACTCCTCTTTTCCACAACGTCTAGTTTCGTCTGAGTTGTTTGGCGTTACCACGACGCACTTTCACAGGGGAGAACAAACGCACTTTGCTGTAGCACTTACGCTTGCACACGTCTTGCGCAAGATAGCATACACTTATCGCCTGCGTGATCGAATCACGTCGGGGTCACCAATGTTTTTGCACGAAGTCGTTGTATTGCGTCAAATGGTCCGTCTAATATTCGTCTTACAAATGTTTTTGCACGAAGTCGTTGTATTGCGTCAAATGGTCCGTCTAATGTTCGTCTTACCTCGTTCGCGGTTGTGATTGAAGAGGGAGAGTCTCGCGTCAACGCGACGCGATAAGCCTAATCGCAGCTGAGTGCCCAAGTCACTCACCTGCTCATCGCTCACCTGGGCTTTTTTTCACCAAGCATATCCGGGTCAACCGCGTGTCCGAAGATGACACCTGACAGCTGACCCTTGCCCAGGTGACCACCGCGACTAAAAGGTCGTCACCAGTGTTGTAGCCGCGGTGGGGCCCACTTACCATTACAGCACACGTTTGTGCTGTACCAATTATCTATCTTTTCAGCGTTACATCGTAACTGTAGTCAATGACATACGTGTCATGGTCTTCTTTGATTTTTACTATGTTATACCTGCTTTTCCTTTTGCTGGTGGATTTGTTTTTTTCGTACGCGTAGGTGTCTACACCATATTTTAAGTTTTTCTGGGGTTCTACCTTGTCATTTTTTTCTTTATATAATTCAAGTATTTTCTTATTGTTTTTCTCCTTGCTTTCTGATATCTCTGCAAAGGTCGCATTTGGGTTTGTTTCACCTATATGTAGCGGTTTTCCCTACATATTTTCCGTTAATTCACGCGCCTCGTGGACAAGCGCCTTAAGCGCTCGATTCTTCCGAAAATCCACGCGCGCCGTATAGCCTCTCCTTAAGCGCTGCTCGAGCGCGTTCAAGCGCTTGCAAGCGCTCTCTTCTGTTCTTTCCGCTGAAGTTAGCGGACGTATTTCTTTCTGCGCTTCGCAAGGCCCACGTTTTTTCTAATAAATTCACAGAAGCATACATTTCCCGATCTCAAAATAAAAAGACTTAATGGGGAACATCCGAACACGTTCCCCTTAATGAGCTCGAGTAGTGGAGCCTGCGCCTCCAGCGCGTTAGGAATGAATCTCCTATAGAAATTGAGTGTCGCCAGGAAACTCTTTAGCTCTTTTACTGTCTTGGGTTGTTCGAAACGTTTGATAGCCTCCACTCTCTCAGGGAGCGGGCTAATTCCAGCGGCGGTAACTCGGTGACCAAGGAAATCAATGACTGCTCTTCCAAGTTCGGTCTTCGCTGGATTTATCTGTAGATGATGTGCTTGCAGCCGCTGGAACACCGTTGACAGGTGTTGTCGGTGTTGTTCAGGACTGTCAGAGGCAATAAATATATCGTCGATATATACAAAGACGAAGTCAAGTCCTTTTAGAACATCATCGATAACCCGTTGAAAGGTTTGGGCCGCATTGCACAGGCCGAAAGTCATATAAAGAAACTCAAACAGCCCGAAAGGGGTGGTGATGTCCGTCTTCTCTACGTCGTCCGAGTGGATTGGGACCTGGTCAAAGACTTTTTTAAGATCAACCTTCGAGAAGATAGTTCTACCAGACAGCCTCGATGTGAAATCCTGAAGGTAAGGAATAGGATAACGATCCGGTGTTGTTTGTGCGTTTAGAGCGCGGTAATCACCGCAGGGCCGCCAGGATCCATCCGCCTTACGGACCAAGTGTAATGGGCTGGCCCAACTCGACTCAGAACGCCTGCAGATTCCTAACTTTACTAACAACTCGAACTCGGCTTTTGCCGCTACTAGCTTATCCGGCGACAAATGACGGGGCCGCGAGAAGGTTGGCGCACCTGTGGTGGTAATGTGATGAAACACGCCGGTGTTGTAGCGACGCTCAGGAGGCTGCGTAGAGGTAATGGATGGAAACTGCCTCAATATTTCAAAATACTCGTTGCTAAGTGCGAATGCACGTATGCTGGTGTGCTCTGCTTTTATCAGGTTTCCCGGAGATTGAAAAGTTGTTAATTTATCGATTAGCCGTTTTGCTCTGAGATCTATGAGCAAGTCATGGTGGGACAGAAAGTCTGCCCCAAGAATGGCGGTGTTTACGTCGGCTATTACAAATGTCCAGGTAAAATCTCTTCGTAGGCCGAGATTAACGGTCATGGTTATTTCTCCGTAGACCTGGATTTGTGTTCCATTTGCTGCCACCAACGAGACGTCCGAAGGTTTGATCTTCTTCAACCGCGGGTCCTTTGGCAGTAGGGAGAAGTCGGCGCCGCTGTCCACCAGAAACTGGATTCCACTGGTGGGGTCACGAACGCACAATCGGGTGGCGGCTGGGGAGCGTGCCTCGCCTACTCGAGCTCCCGAACCCGATGTGCTGGCCTACTTGTAGCTGCAGGGCTGGTAGCAATGATGCGCATTGTCAGCGAATCGATTGTGGTACCAACAGTACGAATGCTGACTGCGCGGCTTCTCGTCCTTGGCAATCGACGGCGTGGAGGCACGCGTCCGCGCTCCATGCTCCGGTCGCCCACGGCTTGATGATCGGCCACGCTGCACTTGCGATTCCAGCCTGCTGACCTGCAGACGAAGTTTTTGCATCTCCGCCAGAATTTGTGATGTTTCGTCTGAAGTAGTAACTGCCTCGACGCGGACGGATGGTTCTGGCTTCCGCCAGCGCTGCGCTTCCATGACGGCGTCGGCGACGATGAGGTTCTCGCCGACCGTACCCGTATGGGCGATAACACTGTTCTGGACGTCTGCCGGGAGACGCGCCGACCACACATCGAGCAGAGCCAACTCGGATAGTGCGCCATTTGCTGTTCTCTTCATCTCAGTGAAAAGCTGAGATGGTTTCAGGTCTCCCAGAAGCATTTCCGAGAGAACTTGACGGAGCCTAGCCGGCCGGGACTCGGTGAATCGCTCTATTAGGATTCGCTTCGCGAACTCGTATTTTCCTATGGCTGGAAGATAGGAGAACTTTTCCTGAAGCTCCAGGTGAGTTCTCTGCGGTACTTGGGTCATCAGGATATGGAATTTACGCGAGTCGGCGGCGTATGGAATGGCCGAGGCAGCAAACCAGAACTCTAATGCGATGAAAAATCATTCGATGTTGTTGACATCCATCACCGGAAATGGAATTCTTGGAGCTGCGACGGCTTCCAAGCTGATAGGTTCTAGACGGCGCGGAACAGCCCCTGCGGTAGTGTGGGGTTCTACCGGCACCGAGCCGACGACGGTGACCGGCGTGGAGGCACTGCTGGGGGTGCCGAGTGTCGTGGTTGCATCCTGATCGGTCATATTGCTCACTGTAATCTCTTCACACCGACACTCCGCGAAAAAATGTTTTTTGCCAATGAACAAGCGATGAAGAAAAACGACACACAAAAAACGCGAGGTGATCGCCCTTTTTTCGGAAAATAAAACGTTGCGCGCAAAAATGGCGCGATGCTAAAAAAACGTGGTGAACCGAGTTCGCGTATCGAAAAAAGAAGTGGCGTGACGCGAAAGCGCGGAGAGCAAAACTCGCGAACCGGAGAGAGAAAACAGACGCAGACACGATCGTACGTGGAGAGGTAAAACGCACACTGACGCGATCGCGCGCGGAGAGAGTTCTCTTTGTCTTCACATACGCTGCTCAATACTTGCAGGTGTAACGGCACGCACTCACACACACTTGAAAGAAAACCGAGCGCTGCTGAAACGCGTTAGCGCGCGCGGTTCCAAGAACGTGGAAAAATTCAAGTTCGAACAGGTTGCGACTCTTCTTGGAACTGTGCCCTGAAGCCACTGACACTCCTCGCAGGAAATTTTCTGCAGAATTTTTCACTTTTACTGCGGCACACACTTTGAATCTTGTGCCCTCATATTACATTTGAATCGCGGGTACAGCCGGTGTTCGGCCAGAATGTTATTTTTCACTCGTCACCTGCCGGCAAAATGGCATCGGCAAGGGTGCGCGAGTGGCCTCTATCTTTTTCACTACACTTCACTTCCCGATCACGTCGGGGTCACCAATTATGAGGGGGACGTGTTCGGATGTTCCCCATTAAGTCTTTTTATTTTGAGATCGGGAAATGTATGCTTCTGTTCTTTCCGCTGAAGTTAGCGGACGTATTTCTTTCTGCGCTTCGCAAGGCCCACGTTTTTTCTAATAAATTCACAGAAGCATACATTTCCCGATCTCAAAATAAAAAGATTTAATGGGGAACATCCGAACACGTCCCCCTCATATATATGTTTCTATGCGTGTTTTAGATAAAGGAATGTATTGTGTTATTATAACGGTGTGCTGCCTCTCGCACTAGGTCTACTATTCCTATATCAAGATTTAAGGCTTTATGGCATCTAGCTATCTCTCTTATAGTTGGGTGACACCTTTCTACCTGACCGTTCGTTTCCGAATGATTAACTGGCGTTCGGAATATTTTAACTCCTAAGTTTTTGATTCTTTCTTCTACGATGTTCGATGTAAGCGAACTCTCTTTGTCAATTACAATTTGGGCTGGCAAATCCCAGTCATACAATAATTGCATAAGTACCTCTTTAACATCGCTTTTGGCTTTAGATTTGATGGGTCTTATTTTAAGATATTTAGAAAATTTGTCCAGAGATGACAGGAAGAGACAACTCACGTTGTACATGAAAATATCAATATGTATGATTTCTCCAGGGTACGTTGGAATTGGGGTTTTTACTGGAATAAATTTCTGGGGGTGCTGGGGGTGTTTTGCTCATTTTCGGAAAGTAAGATTTCTTTAACAATTGTAGCCTGTTTTCCTTCGCATTTCGATGAGCGTAATTATGAACATTCTTAATTTCTTCTAACTGTTGTTCCTCACCACAAAGGTCTTTGTTGGCCGCACAACAGCTCAGCTCGGGTGTAGGTCGAAACGCGGGGTTCCCGGAATTGTCCCGGTCGGAGCGGCTCGGTTAGACCGCGGCCGGTCTCCGAAGCGGGACGCTCCCTTGTTGTCCACGCGCGCTGCAGAGACGGTCAAAGTGGTACGGCTAGGCCGTGGCCGATCTTTGAAGCGTTCTGTTGGCGGGATGTCCGACGACTCGCTCTATTCCGTAGGTTCTTTCCTGGTCTGGGTGGTGCAACCGGGTTGCAGTCAGTCCAGAGGCGGAGGTCTGAAGTCTGAATGAGCTCTGAAAAGTGCTGATCGATTCGAGTGTTGGAATGCGAGTGATTTATTTATCAAATTCCACGCCCTTTTATATGCTCCGGTTTACCGCCGTTTTGCAAACATTCGCCATTTCCCCCCAAGGGTCGGCCCTTTGTTTTGGCTAGCTCCGTCTGTTAGCCGCTCGTATTAGCCGCGCGCGCTTCTTCTAAGAATCTCGCCGTACGCGTTGCCACCCGCAGTTTTGGCGCGCGCTATCGTCCGTAGTTTTGGCGCGCGCGCGTGCTGCTCGCTCTCGTCTCCGGCGATGATCGTGGTCGCTGGAGCGCGTTGACTCCCATCGATTATGCTGGCCGTCGAGCCTCGTCCGGCTTTTGGTGGTCGCGTCGTAACACCGCCCTCCGTAAAACGTGAGTTTTACCACGTGATGTCGACGCGATGTTCGATGGTTGGCTGTTGGCATGATCGCCTGGCTTCGCTGGCAAGATGGCTCCGATGATGACCAATGGCGGCGGCGGGTGGCTTGGCGGTTTAGAGAGGACTCGATTTCGCTGACGAGCCTGGGATCGTGTCCGGGCGTTTTGCTTTTCCCCTTATCGCGATGATCCTGGCCTTATCACACAAGTCCTGTGTTGCTTCGACGTGCACGGTCGACGCGGATATTGTACCCTTCGCCCATCTGCAAGCGTTGAATTTGCGCTTCTTCCTTCTCGTAGGCCCTATTTGGGAATTTTGGCGGATGTTTACAATTGGCAAGGCTTCCCGGATTGTATTGGGCGCTCCACGCTTCTTCTTTTCTGTTCCGTTTACAATTTCGTGCATCGTTAAGACATGATCTTCGACCTGTTCTTTCCTAGCTGTCAGTTTCGGTCTTTTCGCCCTGACTGCCGAATTTTCCCCTTCGGCCCTAGCGGTTGAATTTAGTTCTGTTAATACCCTAACTGCTGGTTTCCGCCCTTCCGTCCTAGTTACCGCATTCTCCTCTTCGCCCCTCGCTGCTGGGTCCTGATTTTCCTTTGTGCCTTCGGTCAAGGGAGTTTTCGCGACACTAATCGCCTTCTTGGGTTCGCTGTCGAACACCTTGAGCACTGCTACGCCGCTTGTCGCTCTAGTGTAGATTCGGTTCCCTACCTTTACCTTGACCTGCCTGATCTCCCCGTCCGGAGATGCGATAGTCTGAACTATCCTCCCCTTAACCCATGCATTTCTATCCTTGGTGGTTTCTGCAATTACTACTATGTCGTTTATCCGGATTGGTTCTGTTTTAGCGTTCCATTTAGATCGGTGTGCTATAATGGGTAGGTACTCTGTCTGCCATCTGTTCCAGAAATACCTCCCGTAATGCTTTAAGAGCCTTGTTGGGTCGTTTTTTGGGTCTATTGCCAATGAATCAAAGTGTAGTGTGAAATTACCTGCTCTGCCTATGAGTATGTGGAATGGGGTGAGGGCTTCATCGTCCTCGTGTGTTAGAGGGATATGGGTCAGGGGTCTTGAGTTTACGTAAAACTCTGCTTGAATTAGGGCTAGCCTTAGTACCTCCAAAGGCGGTGGTTTGTTGTCCCTGGAATAGATCATTTTGGTTAGATGGCCTTTGATCACTCTGATGAGTCTTTCCCACGCTCCTCCGAAGTGGGGAGCTCTTGGCGGGTTGAAGTGCCATTTTATCCCGAGCCTTATCGCTTCCCCGCCCTCCATTTTGGAGTTGATGTCCTCTATCAGTCGGCGTAGTTCTTTTTCTGCCCCAACAAAGTTCGTCCCATTATCGCTGTATAGGTCCGATACAGCCCCTTGTCTGGCCTCGAATGCGGTGAGGCATACTAGGAATGAGTTTGTGTCTAATTTCTCGGCGAGCTCTATATGAATAGCCCTTGAGGCCATACAGGTGAATATAACACCCCACCTCTTCTCCCGTGAACGTTTTACTATGACCTCGAACGGGCCGAAATAGTCGACCCCCGTCTGCATGAATGGGTACACGCGTGTGGCTGTGCGACATTCCGGCAGTGGCGCCATTATTGGCGTGACTGGCTTAGCCTTGTCGTTTCTGCACTGCTGACACCTTGACTTGACATGTTGCAATACTGCATTTATCGTTGGTATATAATATCTTTGCTGCAGTGCCACAATCACTGCCCTATCTGCCTGGTGGTTGTAAGTCTCGTGGTACCAGGCGACGATAAGTCGAGTTATATAATGTTCCCTTGGTAGAATGATCGGGGTTCTGGCGTCCCTTGGTAGGTTCATAGCAAACTCCAGTCTACCCTTGAATCGCATCACCCCTCGGTGGTCTAAGCCCGGGTTTAACTTGGATAGAGGTCCGATGGTACATAGCTTCCCGCGCGCTTCGAGCTCATGCATCTCGTCGGGGAAGGCGTCTCTCTGTGCTTTCCGGTACAGGATGCTTTCGGCCCGCACGCGGTCGTCCATTGTCAGAGCCTTACTAAACGCCGCTCTTTTGATACAGAACTGGATTATCTTGACGACGTACGTAAGCCGGCGCACCAATCTCCACCAGTTGGAGAAATCTTCCACTCGCACGACGTCTTCAGGTTCCGAGTGAACATTTAGAAATTCTTCCTCCGTTTGCAGGTCCCCTCCCGCTTCTTTTGGCCATTTGTTTTCCGTTAGCCTCAGAAAGTTTGGGCCGGTCAGCCATATGGACTGTCTTACGGCTGGTTTCGTGGCTTCGTCGGCTGGGTTGAGTTCGGACGGTACCCATTTCCACTGGTTGATGGACGTCGATTCCAGTATTTCCCCAACTCGGTGGGCGACAAATTGCTTGTACCTGCGATGCAAGGACCTTATCCAGGCAAGCACTGTCTTTGAGTCGCTCCAGAGCACAATTCGTGACATCTGTAGTCGCGTTTCGTCCTTTATCGCGTTCATTAGCCTTACGCCCAACAGTGCGGCCTGCAGCTCAAGTCGTGGTATAGACATTGTTTTAATCGGCGCTACTCTAGCCTTTGCTGCTAGGATTCGAATGCAAGGGTCACTTTCTCGGCTTCTGGCATACGCAACTGCTGCGAAGGCTTTTTCTGACGCGTCCACGAATACATGCATCTCAAACTCTCGTTTGGGTTCCTCGCCCGTCAGCACCCACCTCGGGATTTTCACGTGGTTTGCGAGTTTTACTCTCGCCAACCAATCGGTCCATACCGGGACTAATTCGAGTGGGATGGGTGCGTCCCAGTCATCCACGGCTTTGTGTAATCCTTGCATCAGCACCCGACCGTGTATTGTTATATTTGATATTAGGCCCAGTGGGTCGAACACGCTCATTATGAAGGACAGCGCCTCCCGCTTCGTAGGCGGTCTCGCGAGAGTCTGAATGGTTTCGGGAAGGTTATCCAATGTTACTTTGAACCCGATATTGTCATTATTTGTGTTCCAGTACACCCCTAGTATTTTCTCTGATTCGTCGGTCTTGTCACTCAACGACCTCAGAGTTCCCCCCTCCTTTCTATCATCGGGAATGACGTCCAGTAATTCCTTGCTGTTCGCGCAGAATTTAGTGATAAAAAATCCCCCTTCTTGGTGCGCGTTTATCACTTGCGTAACGGTGTCCTTAGCCTCTTGCAACGTATGGAAGCTGTCCTCATAATCGTCAACATAGTGCTGATTGATTATGGGATCCACGGCTAACGGGAACTTTCCCTGCAACCTCAGCGCGTTATGATTTTTGGCAGCTTGGGCGCAACTGGGCGAACAGGTGGAGCCGAACGTCATGACTTGCATGACGTAGATATCCGGGTATCTGTGCTGGTTTCCGTCACGCCAAACGAACCGTTGTGCATCCTGGTCCTCCGTCCGGATGCGCACTTGGTGGAACATCTCTCTGATGTCTCCGCCGATCGCGTATCTTCCTTCCCTAAAGCGGATAAGGATACCGAAGAGCGATGTAGTGGCATCCGGCCCTGATAGCAGTGCCGAGTTTAGCGAGTGCCCCTCCACCTTCGCGGCTGCGTCGAACACCAGGCGTGGTTTGGGCGGATTCTTATTCTTGTTGATAGTGATAAAGTGCGGCAGGTAGAACAAGGGTTTGCGATCCGCGATCATCTCAACTGGATCTAGTTTGCGTGCATACCCTTTGCTCATGTACGCCTTGAATGTATCCAACGCCCACTTTTTCAATTCCGGGTTCGCGCTCAGTTTGTTTTCCAACTGTTTAAGCCGATTTATAGCCTGAAACATTGTTTCAGGAAACTTCGTGTTATCATGCTTCCACAATAGTCCCACCTCGTATCGCCCGTTCACGAACTTCAATGTTTTGCTCAGTATTTCTTCGGCGCGTTTTTCGTCCGCGGCCTTTGGAAGTTCGGCCGGTATTTTCACGCCGAAATCTTCCACCGAGAAGTACCTTTGCATCATCTCTTTGAGCGAGTGCTCCTCTTGAATGACCATGGAGTGGTGTTGACCGTTATCTGAGCGCTTTCCCCACACGAACCATCCCAATTTGGTCCTTGAAGCGATCGGCTCGCCGGGCTGCCCGGCTCGAGACTCGATCGTATTCAGTAGATGATTGTTGTTTAAACCAATCAGAATTGTCGGTCTAATTTTTCCGTGGCCTTGTATTGGCAATCCCTTAAGATAGGGGTACGCCTCGCTCAGTTCGTGGAAGTTTAGCGCTTGAACGGGTAGGTTAAGATTCTTAATCGTGCGGACGTCGTTCATTCTATATGTTTGTTTGGAAGCGCCTCGGATCTTGAGTCGTACTTGCAAACTCTCGTCTTGCTCTGATGACACGTCTTGTGTCCAGCACAATTTCAGCGGCACTGTCGGTCCGCTCAGTTCTAGCTGGCGTGCAATATCGTCATCGATTAACGTTAGTGACGATCCTGCGTCTAGGAAGGCGTGTGTGTTTACTGAATTGTCCTTGTTCGTCAGCTTTACCGGCAACACTTGGTACAGGATGTTTGACGAACCCGTGAAGTTATGGTTTAGTACCGGATGCCCTTCTTCCTTTTTCTCCTCATTAAACTCCTTACTGGTAGGCGCGCTGGTATGCGACGAGTTGTGCAGTAGCTGGTGGTTTGCAGTCTTCAATTCCGCAAATTGAGGCCTTTCGACAGTCTCTTGAGCTGTGACCAGCGGATAGGCACGCGTAGCACAAGTTCTTTTGCCGAACAATGGCTAACTTCTCCGAAAGGTTTTTCTTTCTGAATTGGAGGCAGTTAGCGATGTGGTGCTGTTTGTGGCACACTGAGCAATTTGGCTGGGTGTTATGCTGATGGTAATTAACACTTGCCCTTTGGTGCTGCGGGTTGTCGGAAGCCATTGCCTTGGCTGTCTTCGCGAATGGCTTAATCCACTCGCTCAAATCCCGCAAGTTCTGTACCGCCATCTGATTAGTGGCTTGCAGAACGTATTCCGTTCTCTTAATCTGGAGACTGTACGGAAGCTTTTTTACCAGCTCGTCTACCAACCGGTGATCCCACAAATACTCGGTTTTTTGGAGTAGCGTGACTGTGTTCACAAGATTTTCCAAGCAATTATCGATCTCTACGACTGCGTTCTTAGTGTCCTTCCGAATCTTTTGTAGATCATTTAGTAGGTCTCGGTATACCAATTCCGGCTTCCCGAAATTTTCGTCCAAGCGTTCCATCATTGTTGGTACGTTCTCGGAGTTCATCATTAGCGGGTGTACCGCCTTGATGGCCTGGCCGTATAAAACTTGTTGCAAGCGGCTCAGGTTCTCGAGGTTCGCAAAGGCACCGGCTTGCGTGGTTTCGTTAAAGATTTGCCTGAAGTTTGGCCATTCCTTCGCACTGCCTCCGAATCTTGGAAGAAGCGTCAGTGCTTGCCTTTTCAAGTAAATCGACCAATCTTGGTCGTCCTCCTTTTTCACGTTCATTCCCCGAAAGATATTCATCATCTCGCTGATTTGGTACTGTTGTCCCTCGAGGATTCTTCCGAGTTCCGTGTGCGAGGTTGTGCGGTTCTCCGCCCTACGACGTAGTTCGTCGGCGATGGTTACGCATTTTGCGCATAGGAAGTCATCAACATCGGACGTTTCCGGTGTCATCCCCACGCATGAAGGATGAAAACGTCGATCGCACTCGCAACACTGAACCATCACGCTCTTGTCCTTCTCTTGACAGAGCCGGCATCTTCCGTTTTTATTAACGACGAAGTTGTGTGCCATGATGCTTTCTTGGTTCTTATTCGATTTACTTCGCTGAGGCTGGTGCCTGCCTGACTGACCTTTGCGGTTCCTCTGTTGCACTTTTTCCACTTTCGTGGACACCTTAGACCGCGCCCTTTGGTGGGTCAAACGGTCAGAGCCCGAGACGTATGTGCTGTCGCCTTAACTTTGCGACTCACTGTTATCACTGTTGCACTTTTCCACTCCCGGCGACCCCTCAAACCGCGCCCTTCTGTGGGTCACACGGCTGGAGCCCGAAACGTGTGTGCTGTCGCCTTAACTTTGCGACTCACTGTTATCACTTCACTTGACACGCTGCTGGTCGCCCTACTCCGAGGGTTTCACTACCGTGGCGTGGACTCGCTGCACTCACCTGTGCGTAATTACTCCGTCACCGAAGCCTGGATTCGTTGCACTTGTTGACCTCCGTGCACGTGTCGTGTCTGCCGGATGCTACCCGCGGGTTACGTTGCGTGAGGCCGTTCGGATGAGCGTGCAATCCGTATGCACACTCCTCTCTGGAGCCACCAGTTTGTTGGCCGCACAACAGCTCAGCTCGGGTGAAGGTCGAAACGCGGGGTTCCCGGGATTGTCCCGGTCGGAGCGGCTCGGTTAGACCGCGGCCGGTCTCCGAAGCGGGACGCTCCCTTGTTGTCCATGCGCGCTGCAGAGACGGTCAAAGTGGTACGGCTAGGCCGTGGCCGATCTTTGAAGCGTTCTGTTGGCGGGATGTCCGACGACTCGCTCTATTCCGTAGGTTCTTTCCTGGTCTGGGTGGTGCAACCGGGTTGCAGTCAGTCCAGAGGCGGAGGTCTGAAGTCTGAATGAGCTCTGAAAAGTGCTGATCGATTCGAGTGTTGGAATGCGAGTGATTTATTTATCAAATTCCACGCCCTTTTATATGCTCCGGGTTACCGCCGTTTTGTAAACATTCGCCATTTCCCCCCAAGGGTCGGCCCTTTGTTTTGGCTAGCTCCGTCTGTTAGCCGCTCGTATTAGCCGCGCGCGCTTCTTCTAAGAATCTCGCCGTACGCGTTGCCACCCGCAGTTTTGGCGCGCGCTATCGTCCGTAGTTTTGGCGCGCGCGCGTGCTGCTCGCTCTCGTCTCCGGCGATGATCGTGGTCGCTGGAGCGCGTTGACTCCCATCGATTATGCTGGCCGTCGAGCCTCGTCCGGCTTTTGGTGGTCGCGTCGTAACAGTCTTCGACTTTGGTTTGTGTGAATCTAACTTTCATCGATTTGGGATTGTAAAGGGTTTTGTAGACTTGTTGTATTCCCATAGTCGGTTCATCTGTTAAAATACCGTTAATAACTCCGGGGTTTCATAATTTTTGAAATTTATCTTTTAAGAATTGAGTTGAATAGCTAGGTTCTGTGACTGTATGTCTGTGATAGTTAGTGAAATTTACAACATGCTCGTAGGACGAAGGTTGTCCTATTTGGAAGATTAATTGGTTTTTAAAGACATTAATTGGAGATTCTGTGGAAAGAATGTATCCTCTATCGTCGTCTTCTGCTGAATGCATGGTGGGTGTTAATGAGTTAATTTGGATTCTTGAAAGTGCATCCGCTACTACGTTGGCCTTTCCTGGCTTATAGTGCATCTCGTAGTCGTGCTCTTCGAGGAATGATTTCCAACGCTTAAGCTTCGCGTTGTTGTTCTTGGGTGACAACGTGAACGTCAAGGGCATGTGGTCGGTGTAGATTTTCAATTTAGCACGATATATAAAATTCCTTAGGGTGTTCAATGCCCATACTACCGCTAACATTTCCTTTTCGTTAGTAGCGTAGTTCTCTTCGGTTCTGTCGAGTGTCCTGGAAATAAAGGTTATTGGTCGTTCTCCCTCTTTGAATTGCTGTGAGAGGACTGCACCTATGGCTATGTTTGATGCATCTGTGGTGATGATAAAAGATTTTTTAAAATCTGGGAAGGCTAAGACATCATCTGAGGATAAAATATCTTTTAATGTTTTAAAAGCGATGATGCCTTCTTCATCCAATACGATCGGAGTGCTCTTTGATTGGTTTTTGGAGATTTGGCGATGGCCATCTTCCCCTCTTAAGAATTTTGTAAGCGGTTTTGCGATTTTCGCATAATCCTTCACAAAACGTCTGTAATAGCCGGAAAATCTTAAAAAGGCTCGCAATTCTTTAAGATTGCGTGGTTGCGGGTATTTCTGAATATACTCAATTTTTTTCGGGTTAGGTTTTGTGGCAATTCTCGGGTTGCCTTTTTAAATCACGATTGAGTCGGGTAGTGTTTGAGTTTTAGTCACATTTATTAACCACAGTTTCTGGGGTGCACCGGTATTGAACGCACGAAGTGGGAACGCACGAGCCAGCGCGTCTGTTCTCGTTAAGCGCGGCAAAGCAAAAGACCAAGATTCATACGATCGCGTTTACGGGTGAACCGCGCAGCCGGCGTTTATACGCGCGGCTTGGCTACCTGACTGCCTGTGTACACCTTGGCGCGAGCGGCGATCGCTACAGTTGCAATCCTTCGTTTGAAACAATGAATCCAAGAAATTCAACTTCAGTTTTTATAAATTCTGATGTGTCTGGTTGAATTTTAAAATTCGCTTTCCTAAATGTGTTTAATACCGTTTTCAAATTTTCCAAATGTTCGTCAAGATTTTTTCCGAATATTATAATGTCATCAATATAGACATGACAAATCTTTCCAATATGATCTCTTAATATGTCATCCATAACTCTTTGAAAAATTGCCGTTTTTGTAACTCGGGAATTCAATTCCCTTCAAGTGTTTGTAGTTTCGTTTCAAGATCTCTGAGATAATACTTTGTGTGGGAAGATCTAGTTCTTTAACTGACCTTACATTCTTCAGCTCTAACAACTTTCTATTCGTGCCCTTGACTTTTAATGACACTGATACACTTTCTTCTTCTACCTGGCACTCACCGTTGGCCCAACAAAGGGCGAGTGGTTTCACTGGGCCATGAGCGTTCAGCTGGGAACGAAGCTCTTCAGAAATGAGACTTGTGGATGATCCAGGGTCTATGAATGCGAACGTTTCTACTGCATTGTTTCCACTATGCACGGTTACAGGGATTATTTGAAAAAGGGTATCACCTGTATTCTGATATTGTCAATTTACTCTATCTTCTGCTTGTTTGTCATGATGCAAAATTGAATTATGCTTTCGTCCACACCCTGCGATAGTGCATTGCGGTGCTAATCGGCAGTTGTTCGCTCTATGATTAGAATATTTGCAACAATTTGTTCATATTCCCTTCTGGGAAAGTGTTCTCCAACGTTCTTCAATAGGGCGGTTTATCAGTTGCCTGTATTCGACTGTTATGTGCAGATTCCCGCATATTAGGCGAACGCCGCTCTCTTTTCTCACCCGGTACGATCTGCCTGGCCGGTGTCCAGCGGGAGTGATGCGTTCCCAGTCTTGTGCTCCTTCTGGTGCATGGGGAACCGTTCCTCTCGTTCACACCGCTGGTATCCTTTCGGCTGTCGGACTCCGGCACTGCCTGACTTTTAGGCGTTCTTCGGTATAGTTTTAAGGCGCTTTCTTATATATGATTTCGCCGTGACCTCCTTTGGGGGTCGCTGCATCAACCTATTAGTGTTTTGGAGGTTCGTAAAATTTGCCGCCTTAGTTGTCTCTTTAACGCAATTTTAAATCGAGGCCACGCCTTGTGGCAGCCGTCAAATTCGGGTAACTCGTAAAGTTGTCTTTTCGCTGCCTGCGACCAGGCCTGGGCCATTGAACTAATGCTTTGGTTGATTTTATCTATCTCTTCTCGTGTAATAATGGATTCGTTGTTACGGGTCTGTTCATCCGGAGTCGGGTCTGTTCAGCGAGGCTGGGGCCTGCAGCCAGCACAGGCGACTTCAGCGAGTGGCTGTTTGATCTGGCCAGAGCCTTCAGTGCGGTGATGCTATCGGAGAGGATCACCGGTAACCATCAACGAGACCGGGTGGAAAGGGGAGTTACGGCGCCAGCATCGATCCGCCCTACGCCGTCGTGGTTGCATTGCCATAAGGAGGATACGCGGGTGTGCCGCGTCTGCCAGGGGAGTTACAGGAGTGTTCCCGAGTGTGAGTTGTTCACGCGGCAAACGGTGGCTGAGCGATGGGCGACGTGTAAACAGCAACAACTTTGCTTCTGCTGCTTGAGAAAGATACACGGCTTCTGCCGCGTTCCACCCTGCTCAATTGCTAACTGTGGAGCGAGACATCACGCGATGCTACACCAAGAGAATGGCGAGCCAAGCAATGAAGTGACCAGCTGCAACTCGCATCGTGTGAGCTCTACAGGGCACGAAGGTGCAGCGATTCAGGCCTCGGTAGGTGAGAGCCCGCTTGTGAGTCATGGTAGTGCACTCCAGGATCCAGACTGTGAAGGTACCAAACATGTGAGTACAAGAGCCAACTACCACGCGGACAAACCGGATGTGGAACCGCCTAATATTACCCTTTTTCGATATGTGCCGGTAGTAATACGAGGCCAGGAGCGGTCGGTAGATACCTACGCCTTTTTCGATGAGGGTTCGGAGGTAACCATGATAGATGAAGACTTAGCGAACGACTTGGGGCTGGATGGACCTAGGAGACCTCTACAGTTACGATGGACGGGTGGAACCCAACGTACCGAGCACACGTCACGCGAGGTAAGCCTTAAAATTGCAGGGCAACGAGCTGGGAGCAGGGTGTACGAACTAAAGAACGTACGTACCGTCAAGGCGTTGGATCTTGGTGAACAGTCTGTGGAGGTAGAGCGGCTAAAGTTCGAGTTTCCGCATCTACGGGGGGCACCCATAACATCGTACACCAACGCACGGCCCCGGTTACTGATAGGCTTACAACATTATCAGCTCGGTCTGCCCCTGAGGTGTCGGGAAGGGCGATTAGGGCAACCGGTAGCGGTGAAGACGCGGCTTGGGTGGGTGGTATGTAGCCAAGGGAGCTCGCCACAACAAGCGTATATCCTCCACGCCCGCGCAGTAACTGAAACCGAGGAAGACCAGAGCCTGGCGCAAACATTAGATGAGTATTTCCGAACAGATGGGCTGGGAGTCCAGCCAAGGGTGCTACTCTCCACAGAAGAAGAGAGAGGCAGGGAGTTGTTAAAGATGTTAACGAAGAGGAAGGGGGATCGGTATGAGACCGGGTTGCTCTGGCGGAACGAACACATAGAGCTGCCAGACAACCACGAGATGGCATTGCGCCGGTTTGAAGGACTCAAGAGAAGAATGGCGAGAGAACCATCCTTAGCGGAAGCATTAGAGCTGTTAATGAAGGACTATGAAGCGAAAGATTATATCAGAAGGGCAACACCGGAGGACATTGAGATGAAGAACCCCCGAAGGTGGTATCTACCAATATTTCCGGTACTGAACCCAAATAAGCCAGGGAAAGTGAGAGTGGTATGGGACGCCGCCGCGAAATGGAAGGGAGCATCTCTGAACTCGGCGCTACTCAAAGGCCCTGACCTTAACAGCTCATTGTTTGACATTTTGATACGCTTCCGGGAGCGTAGTGTCGGACTGGCAGGTGACATCAAGGAGATGTTTCACCAGGTGCGGATACGGAAAGAAGATCAGCTGAGTCAATGCTTCTACTGGGCAGACGAAAATGGACACGCTACAACCTATGTGATGCAGGTAATGACATTCGGGGCCTGCTGTTCTCCCAGCCGTGCCCAATTCGCGAAGAATGCGAATGCTGCACGGTTCGCTGAAGCATATCCCCAGGCTGCTGAGGCAATTACCAAGTCACACTACGTCGACGACTTGCTCACCAGTGTGGATACCGCTGCCGAAGCTGTGACCCTAGCTAGGGAGATACGCCAGATCCACGAGCAGGGTGGCTTTGTCATCCGCAATTGGGTGAGCAATTCACCAGAGGTGATCTTAGCGATTCCTGCCGAAGTCCTGCCGAGCGAAGTCCTGCCGAGGCCCGCTGTTTAAATTTGAGCGAAGCAAAAGCCGAAAAGGTATTAGGCTTGTTGTGGGACACCCACAATGATTGTTTGATGTACAAGGTGAGATACGACTCCGATGAAAAGGAGCTGCTCAGTGGGATGCGGCGTCCCACTAAGAGGGAAGTGTTGCGGCTTCTCATGATGATATTCGACCCATTGGGGCTGATTGCTGTGTTGTTGGCGCAGTTGAAGATGTTGCTCCAGCAGATATGGCGCTCGGGCATCGGATGGGACGACCCAATCAACGACGAAGCGTACGAAAAATGGGTCAAATGGGGGCAGGAGTTCCCCAAAGTAGAAGGGATTAAAGTACCACGTTGCTACTTCCGGTCAGTCCCGTGCGACCCAACGAGTCAGGTTGAATTACACACGTTCGTTGACGCTAGTGAGAATGGGATTGCAGCAGCGTGCTACCTGCGAGCTAACAACGGTACCGAGGTGAGATGTGCGCTCGTAGCTGGGAAGACAAAGGTGGCTCCGTTGCGGTTTACCTCTATTCGGAGGATGGAGTTGAATGCTGCTCTCCTAGGAGCTCGATTGTGCCGTACGGTGGGTAACGCGTTGTCGTTCAGAACAGGCAGTCGGTTCTTCTGGACCGACTCACGCGATGTGCTATGCTGGGACAACTCGGATAGTCGTCGCTACAGCCAGTACGTAGGGTGAAGGGTGAATGACATCCTCGAGATAACGAGAGTTAATGAGTGGCGTTGGGTCCCTAGCAAACACAACCCTGCGGATGATGCGACCAAATGGGTAGGCATGCCAGATTTGACATCCACTTCGCGGTGGCTCAATGGTCCATCGTTCTTGGTCGAGAGTCCAGAAAAGTGGCCACGGAACCCAGGAAAAGACTCCACGAAAGAGGAATTGCGGGCAGGCTTCTCAAGCCACCATCGTGTGATGCAGCAATGGATAGACGTCACCCGATTCTCGAGCTGGCTGCGTTTGGTGCGAGTAGTATGTTTTGTACTTCGCTTCATACAGAACTGCCGGCACAGGAGCAATAACCGCGAAACGGGAAGAATCACCCCACGGTAGAGGAAGAATGCGGAGATCGTTCTTTATCAACTGGCTCAGAACGATTCCTACAGTGACGAAGTTGGCTCCCTGACACCCACCAGCGAGCCGTCCAACGATGGGTCGACTGTACCCAAACACAGTCCGCTCTACACGCTATCTCCGTGGCTTGATGAGAACAAGGTCTTAAGGATGCGGACTAGAATAGCGGCCTGCTATTTCGCCACAGTGGATCAAAGTCGGCCGATCATACTACCAGAGTGGTCCCTCACCAGAGTGGGGACGGGAAAACGCGGAGCGTCGCGGAGCGTCGCGGT
Organism: Anopheles aquasalis; assembly: GCF_943734665.1. Classification (NCBI taxonomy): domain Eukaryota; kingdom Metazoa; phylum Arthropoda; class Insecta; order Diptera; family Culicidae; genus Anopheles; species Anopheles aquasalis. Next base: position 31,985,987 of record NC_064878.1, on the reverse strand, counting down.
CAGGATAGGCAACCGAGTATACGATAGGCCAGTTGCATTGCTTGCGGTGTTAGATGTGCACGCGGGAACCAGTTAGAGGCTAAAACAGACAGGGATTAAAACAAAGCCAAATGGAAGGGCCGACTCACCAGACAGTTGAGATATGAAGACCAGTAACGACAAGGTTGAGAGTAGAAGATGAAAGAATATGTTGGTCGATCGTGGTTAGGTTGAATGTTGAGTGGAAATGCCCCACGCGGCAGTCGTAGTTCGTTAGGCAGTTGACAGCGGTGAAAAGTACGGGGGGGAGTGTTGTTTATAAACAGAGGGTACCCTCCATCGCTGCCAACTGCAGCTGCAGAGCGATCGAGCATCCGGGTTTCTATCTTTGCGCGCTCCGCAGCCTGCTTATCCCTCTCTTGCTTATAATCTTTGATTAATCTTTCCGATTCGTTTAACGCCTGCCTCAATCTTTCCTTTTCTAAATCGGATTCCCTGCACTTCGGACACGTAAAACCTTTAGGCACTTTTTCTACACCGACGCACGTAAGGTGAAACCGTCGGTCGCAAGTCGCACAGGATAGTTGCTTTCCCCACTGATCTTCATTTGCGCACAATTTGCAGCTCCCGTTCGGATTGTTTTTGTACTCTTTGTTTACTCAGTCAGAGGTTAACTGCGGACTCCAGGGGAACGATTTAGCCGGTACGAATCCCGTTACTGCTCGCCGCTTCGATGTATTGTTCGCCGATTCGCCGATGTCCGTAGATTCTAACGTTCGGCAAGGGCGACCCACAGAGATCGTGCGGTGATCTCCTATTTCGACGAGGGTGACCGTCCGTCACTGCTGGCCACTACGATGTCGTGGTGTTATCTGCAGACTGCTGTCCCTTTCCTTACGTTGGTGACCGTACGTCGCTCCTTTATATCGTTGGGCCTTTATCGTCTGAATGCTGTGTTGGCCGTCGTGAGAAATAAATCCTCTCTGGAGCCACTAAATGTCGTGCACATGGGGCTCACCCCGTAGCACTATCCTCGACAGGCAGTGCGCCTGTCGCCGATAGTGGGACGCCGACGGGGAGCAATCCGGCCAACACCGGTTCAGGCAGTTTCCTTTCTTTGGCGACTCTAGACTGGAAGTTCTCCTATCAACCTAGACCTTGGAAGTTCTGCTATCAAAGAGACTTTTATTCTGGAGTTCTTCTCCTTTTATAAAAATATTTTACCTATGTATGTGTGATGCCTATTTCAATTTGTAGTATTCGTATCCTGAGTGTATCTGTAACGGGTTTGGTTCCCGTACTTTAAAACTTAGCGGGGCAGAACCGCTGTCACCAATTGACGAGAGAACGGTTGTTGACACATTTTTCCCTTGATACAATTTTCACCAATGTATTCGATGCTCACTCTAGGCCGGTGGTTTGTGCTTAACTGATTGATTTATTCTCTCATATCTGAAACGGTTATCTGTAATAGTTCATTCCTACTGCCTGTTCATTTGGGTTCAACTAATTCACTGTCCTTAGGCGTATACATATACACATACATATCCCGACCACCATAAATTCTTAATTTATCCAAACGGGTAAGCGCATTTACCCTTATTACTATTCATTTTCTATGGGTGACATGCAAATCTTGCAAACTGGCCTAACAATTCCTTGAGTCTGAGCCGTGCGTAATGTAACGACTCTAACGACTCCATCACGCCCCGGATGCACCGCTGTTATTCTGGCCAGTGGCCACCTTAAAGGTGGGATGTTATCTTCCCGCTCATCACTGTTGCGACGGTGACCAGTTCTTCTCCTGTCCACTCAATTCCGCAATCTGTGACTTTTATCCCACTTGCCAGATCATTTTTCTGAATTTCTTTCAGCACATCCGGATGTCTGTGTCCAGTTTTACGATGCTTCGTATGCTGACAATTTTCTGTATGTCCTTTCTTTTCTGCCTTCATCGCCTTTTCCTCGGTGACTCTCATGTAGTACATGTTTGCTGTTTTATCGTCAATTGCGATGACTCGATTTTTATGCATCAATTTGCACTCCTTGTCTTCAAACGCTGCCTGAACCCCTTTCGATGTTAATTTAATGATCGAAATTATGTTTCCTTCCAACGCCGGTACATACAGCACCTCGGTCATGGTCAGCTGTATTGGTGTGCCCGAGTCGTTTACGCAGCGTAAAAGGCAACTACCAATTCCTTGAGATTCCATCTCATTTCCGTTCGCTACCGTTAACTTCGAACGCGAACAATCCAGATTGATAAACCTCGATTTATCACTGCACATGTGAGAAGTTGCACCCGAGTCAATCAACCACGATTGCACTTTTTTGTCATCGTCCTTCCTCACCATGAACACTAGCGGCGCATCTTCGTGAACTTTCTTCACTTCTTGTCGCTCCCTTTTGTGTTGCTTCTGCTCACTTCTCACTCCACCGCGCTTCTGTTCCAAGAACATTCTGCATTCGCGCTTTTTGTGCCCTGCCTTTCCGCTGAAATAACACACCGCAACTGCCTTGCTGTTTCCCCGCGTCACCAACGCCTCTGCGCCTGCGGTTTCTCCGAATTGTTTTTCGCTCGCGACAATTAGCTTTGACCGGACGAGCTCCATCGTTAGCTCATCATCCGATCGGCTTTCCAGAGCGGTTGTTAGCGCATCGAATGATTTTGGAAGACTTCTGAGAATCTTCGCAACTTGCATGTAATGTGATAGCTTCTCACCGGAATTCTCCAACCTTGAATATAGCTCTTCCATTTCATACAGAAATGCTTCCATGCTCTCGCCTTCCTTGTAGTTTGCATTGCATATTTCCTTAAGCAATACCACTTTTCCGGTTAACGTTGCCTTGTGATGATGCGCCTTCAGCGCTTCCCATGTGCTTTTCGCGGTCGGTTTGCATATCCATCTTATCACTTTTCACTGATTACCTTTTTCGGAGCGTTCCTGTAGCGTTTCTGTAGCGTTCCTGGGCCCATAACCTGTTGAGCGTAGCGGAGTGAAATAATAACACGTCTGTGTTTGTAGAAGGTTGGCAGCAGAAGCGAACTTATTTATTGACAGTAATAGTGTTGCCATAGTTCGTTTACATAATTCATTGCTGGTACTTGGCAGTGTTGCCGTATGCACTCCTTAACAATTACGACGTCTGCTTGTTCATCCTTAACGACCTGCATCAGAATGTCCTGAGTAGTCGCACTCCTCGCTAAATTGATTTGCAGCTTTTTCAATTTAGCGGGCACTTCCCGTGTTTGCTGCATTACGTTCGGAAAGAGGATGACGGCGTGGTTCTATCGTCACTGGAGCTGTTCGCTCGTGGGTCCTCGTGACTGTGGTTCACATGTTCATCACTGGTTGGAGGTGGGACGGCGGATTCTAGGAGCGATTTGCCCTGGCTCGCCTGGCAATTCCGGGACAGGTGTCCCTCTTTTTTGCATGCGTAGCAGTGCCAGGAAATCGGCGCAGGCCTTTTCTTCGCGAGCACCAGTGTCATCCTTATACGACCAACAATAAGGAACTTATCTACTAGCCCCATTGCTTCACGCGCCGGTAGCCGGACGAATCCTCTCTGCCAGCCATTGTCACATCGCACCAATGTAACAGCATCAGTGCCCACCTTGATCGCGTGCTTGTCCGCAATGGCCTGCACGACGCCCTCTGGCGATGCATCCATCTCCAAAAAGTTGAGGAAGAGCTTGCTCATCTCCCTGATGAGCCTCACCGTGGCTATTCCCTCTAGTCCCTTCTGGACCTTCTCGAATACTTTCTGGCTGTCCGTTTCAGGGTAACGCAGGGCTGTTTCTCATGGGCATCAGACGCATCCAGCAAATTCAAACTTAATCTAAAATAAACGTTAAACCTAACATACCGGCCACCTTGAAATACTTTCAACATCTATCGCTTGGCATAGGGCAAATTTTCGATATAGAACGCTTAAATTCAGAGCCAGCCGTCTTCAGGGTCACAACTCGCCACAACGAGCCAATGGCCAACGGGTAGGCAGACTGTCGTCCGTCAGGATCACCACATCGCCAATCTTCAAATGCCGAGTTGGAAATTTTGTTGTCACGGGTATTTGAAGCTCCTTCAAATGTTGAGATCGCCATTGTTGCCAGAAACGCTGAGTGAGGGCTTGCATTCGCTGGTACAAACTCAAACGATTAGAGGGTACTTGGTGTAGATCGACTTCTGGAAGAGATTTCAACGGTCTGTTAGTTAGAAAGTGGGCAGGGGTAAGTACCGTCAAGTCATGTGTGTCGTCTGAGAGCTGCATAAGAGGTCGGGAATTCATGCATCCTTCGATGCGTACTAAAACCGGTCAACACATCCTAATAGGGAAGTAAGGCGTTTCCCAGTTGCCTGACCAGCTGCTTCTTCGCCACCTTCACAGCGGCTTCCCGTAAGCCGAGGAAATTTGGGGAACGGGGGGGGGATCAGGTGCCACTGTACGCCGTCTTGAGAAAGATGCCTGCTCACTTCTTCGTTGTCAGCCTTGGAATGCAGACGGGTGTAGATCGCGTGCAACTCATTTTTGGCTCCGATGAAATTCTTGCCGTTATCTGAGTAGATGTGTTCCGGTTTGTTGCGCCGGGAGATAAATCGGTCCAGAGCCAGTAAGAATGTGGGAGTGCTCACATCGGATGCCAATTCCAAGTGGACCGCTTTGGTGCTCAGACAGACGAATACACAAATATAAACTTTAGAAGAGGCGGCCTTTCTATGATGTGGCTTCAAGTATAAGGGTCCACAATTATCCAATCCGGTGTTCACGAAAGGAGCATTTCCAGTTACGCGCGGTACGGGGAGCTGTCCAACTGGTTGCTCGATGGGCTGCGGGCTCGCCTTCCAACATTCAATGCATTTGCGCAGCACACTTCTTACTGCTCGTTTGCCCTGTAGAGGCCAAAATTGGTCTCTAACTGTGGCAAGGGTTACAGCTCCTCCTCCGTGAACCAGTCGCTTATGATGGTGTTGAATGAGGAGACTTGTGAACGGATGAAATCCATGAATCACGATGGGATGCTGAACTTCCTTCGACTCCGGCGCAGCCGGCCACCTACACGAATTATACCTTGATCATCGAGATAGGGGCACAGTAGTCGTAGCTTAGACTTGTGGGAAAGGACTCCCTTTCGCAACGACTTCACTTCAGCGGGAAAAACCTCGGCTTGCACAAGTTTAGCCAAACATATTTTGGCCAATTTCCAACTCCTTCACTTGTAGGGCGCAGGCAGTGATACGATCTTTCTTGGGGTGGGCGTTGTGGGCGAATCGTAGAATGTACCCGACCACATTGATTAACATGCGATACGACGAGAACTTCGTAAAGAGCTCGGTGACAACATTCGGGACGATCTTTGCATAGGGCAGCATTCTTCAGACTTCTGCAACCAGTAAGGGCCTCTATACCATTTGTCGCTGGACATCAGTTCCCGAGCAGAGCAGCCACGGGATAAGATGTCAGCAGGGTTCTCAGCTCCACTGACATGCAGCCATTTACATCCATGAGTGATGGATTGAATTTGGCGACGAAGGTTTTCCATGTCCGAGGGGGAGAATTCAACCATTGCAGGACGACGGTGGAATCGGACCAGAAATACTGTTCAGCGGGTTCGATGCATAGCGCATCAATCACTCTTTTATACAACCGGGCGGCTACAAGTGCGGCACACAACTCAAGCCGAGGGATCGTCAGCTGCTTCAGCGGGGCAACCTTCGTTTTAGAGGACAGCAAACTCACTTTGACAGCTCCATGTTGGTCCTTGGAGCGGGTGTACACACAAGCTCCGTACGCACTGTACGCTGGGAAGCATACGCAAATGTGTGAAGCTCGGCGCTTGATGACCGCGAGCCGATCGATGCGAAATTCATCCAACGCTGGAAGTTCCTTAAGGAACCTTTCCCATTTGTATAATGTTGAGGGTGTTAGCTCGTCGTCTCAACCTAAGGATGAAAGCAGTCCTTGACCTAGTCATGGGCAGTCCTTGACCTAGGCGCACTCTTCCTTGCTGCAATAGATCGTAAAAATGACCAACGCCGATTAAAATATCTATCCGCTGAGCAATGCTGAATTCGGGATCCGCGAGAGGATGTTCGTCAGGGATGCTCCACTCATCGGTCGGGAAAGAAACTGCGGGCGTAAGGCTGGCAACCTTTCGTAGCACGATGAACTCCATATTTTCCCCGTAAGCGCCGACTCTCGAACGCACTTCGGTGGTCACTTTGTGACGGGCGGTGATTCGGATGCCATCAGGGTATGGTGCCGCTTTCCACATTGCCGACTGCCAAAGGGTGAAGAGCAGGCACGGGCGAAGTGGTCACTCCGGAAGCAATTGCTGCACAGCTTCTGGGTGTTGATTACTTTCCACCGGGCACCGGGTGTCATACCTTCGAACTTCGGGTATCTGATAAGGGAGTCTCATGGGCATCTGACCCATCCAGCAAATTCAAACTTAGTCTAAAATAAACGTTAAACCTAACATGCTTCGTAGGGTTCCACACAGCTGGCATCGTCCACTATTTCGTTCATATATTCGGCGAACAGCTCCAAGCTGGCACCGGATTTCCCACGACGGAACGCGCCCACTTCATACGATATTCCGGGGGTAACTTGGCGACGAGAGACTGCATAAGGCAGGGATTCTGAAGATGTTCCGACAACTCCGCTGCCCTAATGTGATCGCATAACCCTTGTACTGCGTTACCAAACTTGATGATCGTCCCAATTTTATCCGGCTTTGGTGCGGGAGCTTGCTGCACCTTTTCAATGAGGGCCTGGATCAACCATTCTGGCCGTCCGAATCTTTTCCTTAGCGTTTCGATTACTTGCGGCACCGACTCGGGCAATATGAGTCGGCCCTGCACCGCTTCCAGGGCAGCACCCTTGAGGCATCGCTGCAATCTTAGCAGGTTCTCCTCCGGTCTGTAACCGCACAGTTGAGTAAAATACTTGTAGCTCGCGTAGAAGGCCGGCCATTCTTCCGGCTTTGACGATTCTTCCGCTGGCGCAATCGGCTTGGCTTCTGCTTTGAATGCATTGTCGGTGTTTGCAATCCAATTTAGCAGCCGATTTGATTTTGCCGAAGCCACACTTGCTGCTGGACTGGCAACACTTTCCTCCTCCAGAAGATCAGCCTCAACGCGGAATCGCTCTTCCGCGAAATGTTTATTAAGCTGGCTTGTATCCTCGCTTGCAATTGAGCGTCAATGATTTCTTTAGCAGCTTGCTTCTCGTCGGCAAGGCGCTTCAGCAACAGGGCGCGCTTTGCCTCGCGCATAGATGACGTGGTTCGGTCCGCGGCTCCGCCGTCTGCCGCTGCCTCCGAGAAGTCGCTGATGGGCGACGACTTCTCGCTTGGCGCGTCGGCCAATTTCGGCTTTGCCCTAACGGCTTCGCGAGTCACGATAGGGGTTCAACATCTTTCTGGCGGCGGCTTGCGCCTTTGTTGGCCCTAACGACGATTCGGTTTCCGCATTGCATTTTTCGTTTCGCGGAATTTCTTCGCGGATTTCTTCCGCCTCGGGCTGTCGAAGCCACTTTTCTCCCCGCGCGTGCTTGTTGCTGCTTTTCAGGCGGGTAGCCGCTGGCAGTAATTCGTTTTCGGCTTGGTCCTTAGTCTCGAGCTGGGTGCACATTCGCCGAATTTCTTCGGATACTTCGGCTGAACCGGGTTCTTGGAACCACTCGTTCACCAACATGTGCGAGCTTGCCTTGCCGATGCTACCGTCGCAGCTTTCCTCTTGCACTAACTCCTACAACTACTGTTTCTGTTTCAGGAATAGTTGCTCTAACTCAATGTCGCGCAAGTTTTTCTCATACTGCAATTGCAACTTTCTCTTTTCTAATTCCAATTCTTCCTCCGCATGCTTAAGCATGATCGCCGCTCTTTTACTCCGAGATGATGCACCGGAGGCAATAGATTGGTTCACTTTCGCAACCTTCGAAGCACCGTCTTCTTGCGGCCGCTCGCACAGAGCTTTCTGCTCTTTATAATCGCCCTGTAGCGATTTCTTATTATCTTCCATGGCTTTCAGCGCTTAACTCGTTGCTTGCTGTTCTCGATCGATTTTCCCGCGATACACTGCACCGCACTTACTGTTCACTTTCTCCGCGATATACTGCACCGCTGAATAGAATTTTGAGCTGTTAGCGAATTGCGAGTCACGAGCAAGAGGAGAAGCAGCTTTTGCATTTATCACATTTTTATTTCCACTTTGATGAAAATAAAATTAAAGAAAAACTCTTTCCTCTCTCGCTCTCCACTAACGTCTGCTTAGTATGACTTCGTAACTAAACCGGGCATTTTACAAAATAATCTTACGTCTCTGCCTCCTAGAAGTGATTGCGCCCGGTTTGTGTCATTATTCTCTTTTCCTGTTAATTTCCTGTTTTCCTGTTATAATTCACTGTTTTCTTCTCGAGGCAAGGCACATACACTTTTTGTAATTTATTCGAAGAATTTATAAAGATGGAGAAGCACTTGCCAGTTAAGTAAATTTTGGTTCAGTATCAGGAAGTACTTCTTGATTGTGTAAAATTTGTTTTAAGAATCTTAAAAAAAATACATGAATAATACTATTTGCTTGACGTGAGTCATGAGAGCTAAACATCTAGAGCATTTACCTAGCAGTACATTACACATAACGATTCTTCTCTAAACAAGAGTGCCTTTCTGAATCATTCAAAACAAAACTAGAAACGTTCAAACAAAGAAATGTGGATTGTTCACAAAATGATCAAAATAACAACCATTCGTCGACCTTTGAATGATCAATAACGAAAGAATGTTAATACAATAGATCGGCTAGATAGTTAGCCTGAATCAATTTGTTTAGAATCGCGAAAGTAGATCATACATTCAAGACACTTACTACACTCTTTTTAGTTATGTGCGTTAAACGAGAGAGCTTTACTTTGAAACTTGAACATTCTTAATGAATATTATCAACCAGCAACGGACAATTGTAAAGAAATGTTATTTGCATCAACAATAAGAACTACAGAACAAAAGATTGGATTTGACCACACAACAAAAGATAGAATAATGTAGTGAAAACTGCATTGTAATGATAACTTAAAAGTAAAGGCAACGTGAACTTCAACAACGAGTACGAGATAAAATTCAGAAGAATCGTTCAGAAATCGTATCGACCCAGCATCACCAGACATGAAAAGCATGACGCAACAACACACTCCATCAGACAACGCTTCTTCGCACCCATGAAACATCTAGCGGAATGTCAACTACAAACGAGAAGATGCTGAGCACGATTAATCTAAATTCAAGGTATGTATATTGTTGCTCAAACATACGGCTCGTCCGTCCTTATATATGTAAAAAAATATGCTGCTTTCGCAGCAGAGGCCATTTCAAATGTACATTTGTTTGTAATTTTTCAAGAAATTTACACGTGTATTTTTATTTTTGTTTCCACAGAATTAATCAAAAAGAAACGGAGCCCAAATTCTTCGTCGCCTTCACGAAACCCCTAAAGGATGGCAGAGTGTTTTCGACTAGCTTCGTCAATGGGAATCTGCTGGACGATGGAATTGTATATTGTATGAATAATATTAGGAAATATGTTGACTTATAGTTCTTAGGATAATAGTGCAGGGAATTGAATGAAGAGCATTGGTAAGATTATATCCTTAAACCATTTCTCAGCTTGATCACTTCAATGATCCACCAAAACCTTTGTGACAAGAAAACCATGCTGTCCTGCACCTGCATAACTTGCCACAAAACAATACGAAAGACTACAATTGAATTTGGAAAAACTAGAATACAACGTTCTACAGAAACATCACCATCAGGAGTTCTCCGACAACGTTCTAAAGAAACATCATCATCTCCAACAATGTTATTCAGCATCGGACAACCTCGGATCTGACGCTTGAACAGCTCTGACGCTTGGACAGCTCTGACACACCGATTTAGAGCACAAAAGAGCTTCAAAGTACAATGGATCTTTGCAACGAAAAGAAAAGAACGCACCGTTGCAACCGATCATCCAGCGAACTGAACTCCAATCACTCATCGAGCAACCGTACTATGAAGCTGAAGAAAACAGAACATCACAGCGAAACCACATAAGAGCAGAAACAAAGGAAACATTAATAACCTGCACATGTTCCTGTAACCGTCACTTAACGAGTGCAGATTAAGATTTAAACTGTGCAGTGCGCAGCAGGTTCCGGATAGCGCCAACAGTAAAATCGATCAAACACTCTCATAAATGAATATCACTGATCGAAAGAATTCGAATCGAAATGTCAACTACTGTGGAGAAATGCATTATCGTTCGATTGTAGCCTTAGTCTGAGAAATACAACGATACTACAACGATTTAGCAAGGATATTAAAACGATGAATAATTATCGTTTAGTTGCTTTTTGTGCAACATAAAAATACCCCGCAATAGAGCAATTGCGCAACTCTATATACTAAATATAATGGGATGAGAGCATCAACAACAGAAGTACATCAACTTGAATGTGGAATATATAGAGTCTGGCCGGCGCTTCCCTGGTTTTTGTGGCAATGGTTGGTGGTGATAACATTGATGGTGATTAAACGCTGGCGATGCTGTTTAGTATGGATATAGGACAACCAAAAGATTAGGAAAATTTGTAGGAACGAGGGAATAGGCATGAAATGTACAAGTTTTAGTTAAGCAGAAACAATAGGAGTTAGGATATCTTCCTAGACGAAACAGAATGGTTGAAGTGGAGCTGCGGAATGAAAAAATGCAATGCCAGATATCTGATTAGGAAAAAATATGCGAATGGATTAGACAACAACGTTACAATTTTGGTAGAAAGAAGTGCTTCGAAGTAGAATGAAAGGAGCTGATTTAATAGGAGATGACGATTGAATTAAACGTTAATTCTGGTATCCTAGTATTAAGTGAATGAGTTATGTTTTGTGTATTGAATATGTTAGCATCTAAAAAAATGTTTGATTAATGCAAAACTGCATGGTGTGCTCCAGTATTTTAATTTTATTTGCGTTCATGTTCATTGTTAACATCGATATTATTATTACGGGGTTTCGATACGTTTAGGTACTGTCAGCGTATGTAGTACTCTCGTCGTTCTGTGGAAATTTTATGATGATACAATGATACATGTTCATTTAGGGTTATTTTGAGCAGGAATGGATTGCATATTTCGATTATTATTGTAATTATATTTGAAACCTACTATGTACCATGGAAAACGAAACTGTTAAATAATTATTGTTGAAAATAATACATCATGATGTCGAATGCTTGCTCTTACTCCTCCGAAACTGTTGAATGGATTTTGATGAAAAGTAAGTATAGATTTGAAGGAGCGGTTGGATACATTTGAATAGAATCGGGGTAAGTATGCCATGGTGATAGCTCAGCACCAGGCAAATTTCTATTAATTGACAACTCGCATTTCTAGTTTATTGGTTCAACTTGATGAGCATGTTGGATGGCCAGTTTTAATCATAGTTTTTCGAATGGTTGAGATAGCTTACCCATGGTTACGATATGAGTATGGGTTACAGAAGTTTACTTTGCGCATCTACTTATCCCAAGACCTGACGGTTCAGTGCAAGGGTAATTGATGCTTGAGAGGATCTTTATACCAACAGTGTTTCTGGTTGATGCGAGAGAAAAATCATTCATCAAGAAACATGTTCCATGAATTTACACGAATCCTTCGTGGTACAGTTTTTATTTGTCCAGAAAACGTTTCTTGCTTCCTCATTCCTCGGAGGCTCGATAGGAACAACCTCTTTTACTCCTCGACCTCACTATTCGTATTCGTATCGTCGTCGTGTTGGTGGCGTAGTAGCCGGCGATCTGCTGCCGGGCGCATTTCGCCTGAACACACAGTGACGGACCATTTTTGTTCGTCACCATTCCACAAATATTGAATGGTCAATTTTGTTTCATGGTTTTAAACAAAAGTTTTCTTTGAATACTTATGCAAATGTAAGACGTTCAGAATGTCTTCGTATGCCCCTGTCATGCACTGGCGAAATGCCTCAGTTCTATAATTAGATGACCTGTTTCCATCCCTCTAACTATGAAAGCATTTAGTGACTATGGTAACTGTTGTGCGGTTATTGTGGCAGTGATGAAATCGTTGTGTATTTAATCTTATCTTAATCATGTAACTCTTTAGTGTCACTGATATCGATGAATATCGACTGAATTGAAAATACCTCAGGTACATCATTTACTTCAAAATCATTAATTAGACCAAAAGAATAAATTGGAACGTATCTCTAGCGAGGCTCACAGACTCAGACTGGTAGCTTTAAGTGTCTTCCTATCGAAATTTGTACGCAAGACTGAATTGCAGTACGCTCGTTGAATGCTCCGTGACTAATTATTTAAGAAACGTGGCGGAAGTCAAAAATAGGCTCCATTCATGATAAGGAACTGTGCGACTTTAAAACTCTATTTTTATTGCTTCAATGTAAGAAAATAATTCGAACAAAAGCTGTCGTCTGCCGTCTCGTGCGCGACGGTCGTCGAGCTGTTTCATTTCCCTCGCTAGAGTCAGTATTCGTTTTCTCTTTTCATCATTGCTGTAATTTGCCTTTTTTTTTTTGTACGTTTATTTGAATTGGATTTATGCTAAATTGATGACTCGATTGCGATCCCGAATATCGCACAGCAATGCTCCAAGTAATTTCTTTACTGATGATCACCTGTTCGTAAAAGCTACAACAATAACAGGTAGCTGTGACAAAAATAACAATGATGAACACTAATTAAAAATGTAAATGATACTATCATGGGGATCGAAAATGGCTTATCTACACAGCCTTTAATGATGCGCTCAAAACATCGGCAACTTCATGCACGATCATTATGTAGATAAAATGCAGAATACAGAATAAGACCTTTCACTAAATTGTAGATTGTAAGCTTGCAATTTGTCTTATTTTCGAATTAATTATTCCTTTAATTCTACAATAAATGCCGTCATTGGTTTAGTGAATTACCTTTTTGCAAAGATTCATCACGAATTCATCAAAATTCTAACGGAATACAGTGCTATTTAATCGTTGATTTTTGTAGGAAGCTGGCCCATGAATATACGTAATATATAATTTTTAAGCGCATAACACAGCCGTTAGTGAGTACATTTTATTTTACTGTCAAAATGAGCGAGTAAACGACCCTTCGAAATCCTCTTATGACATTTCATGACTTCTTCTGGCTCTGGCTAGCAGCAACGACCGCCGCAATGTTCGGTAGTTACCTTCAACGTGCACTTAACATACAAATGCTGGTTGGGCAACCAATTCCGACCCACCGCTGATGCCGATTTTTGTGCTGCTATATAGGGGTTCCTTTATGATTGCTTTATGCGTAAGCAAGGAAAAGCATTAAATGACCAATGCCATTATCATGTGCCATTATCACTTTAACACTTTCATTCCTTGTGATCTCGAGATGACTGATACCCCGATGTTTTGTGACGATGGTTGCGATAACTTTGGTATATGATAACATTTTAAGTTAAAAAGAGAGACTTATTCGTCCCTTCCTCAGCTCTCGACAAGGCATGGGACTTGTGCGTCCTTCGTTGTAGGCATACGCGAAGATTGTACTGTGTTTTTCTTGCAGTTTCGTTCGTTTTTTCATCTGTAACCATTATATTCTTCGCTGTTTAAATGCATTAACCCTCGTACAGAAAGATGGGTCTGGCCCCAAATCCCTTTGCATTTAACTGTATTTAAATGGGCGTGTGTGGTGTATTCTAAGAACTTTTTCTAGCTGCCAGTCACACATAATTTCTCTCTCTTCCATAAGTGTTAAGCATAAGTGTTCAACTATATGAACAGACAAAAACATTAACTTATTCGAAACATGAAAAAAAAATTTATTGTATACTTTTTTCCCCTTATTTTGTATGTATGAATGTGGTATGAAGCGTATAAAATCAGATTTCTATTAAAACACCTTGATTTCCAATTTTATATGCTTCTAAGCACATCCATACATTCAAAATTAAGAGAAAAAAAGTACGCAACAAATATATTTTTGTTTTTTAAGTAAATAAAGCCATTTTCATTGAAATTTAGGCCGAAAAACACAGACTGTTGACAGACTGGCGATTTGCACGTTGATCAGAAGAAAAAACTAATATTACAACGCATCTTATCATCTCCGTGTAAAAAAGGCAATGCCGATCCGTGCCGATGTTTAATGTAGCCACAATATTTGCTGGAAGTTTGGTTTGTTTTCCTAATAATGCTTCAATCGCTCAACAAACATAAAAATGCTGATACTACTGTAGCCAATATATAAGAAGAATAGGTACACAACTTGCTAGTGCTAACGAATTTATTCATTCTCGTATTTTTTGTAGGTTGTCAGTACTGTTGTTAAGATCCATTCCTAGTTTCACTTCTAAATAATGATAAGTTTTTGAGGTATGATTTTTTTTGTGAGATACTAAAAGTGCATTCCTCGTTTTTCGCTATGGTGAACTTTCTGGAGCAAATTTTTGTTAGCGGAATGAATTTTCCGCTACGAATACTTTGAGAATGGTGCAAGAAACCTTTGGGGACGACGCTTTGCCAAAATCAAAAGTTTACAAGTCGCGCAAATATTTCTAAGAAGGTCGGGAACGTGTTGAAGACGAAAAACGTCATGGGCGACCATCAACGGCAAAACACGGAGATCATGTCAAAAAAATCCATGATTTGGTGATGAAAAATCGTTTGCGCCACTTTTAATCATTTGATTTTGACAAAGCATAGGTTTTCAGGGAAAATTTACAGATATTTTCTTAAAAGTAAGATATTAGGACGGAGCATAAGTCTTTTCGTGTTTTGGCAATAGATGTGTTTAGAGCCGTCTATCTCCACCGTTATAAATCACATTATGTCATATCATACCACGTTGTTTTAAGGGACATTTGATGTATCTTTTAATCAAAACAAAACAGAATTTGGAGCAGTGGCCAAAAAGTTATAGCTGTTCAAAGATGAGTGAAAATAGTGAAGAAATTCTGTAACCGTGACATCGCTAAGGAACTAAACATTCACTATAAAACGGTTTTGAACTATTTAAAAAAGGGTGGCTACAAAAAAGAGCTCAATGTTTGGATACCGCATGAATTGTCTGTGAAAAGTTAATTGGACCGAATTAACATCTGCGATTCTTTGCTAAAACGGAATGAAATCGAACCGTTTCTGAAGCGAATGGTTACAGGAAATGAAAAGTGAATCAAATACGACAATAACGTGCGAAAAAGATCATGGTGCAAGAATGCAGAAGCTACACAAACAGTCCCAAAGTCAGGATTGACGCCGCGGAAGATTATGCTGTGTGTTTGGTAAGAATGGAGAGGAATCATTCATTATGAGCTTATCCAGCCTGGTCAAACTATTGATTCTAGATTTTACTGTGACCAATTGATGAGATTGAAGCAAGCAATCGAGGAAAATCGGCCAGCATTAATCAACAGAAAGGGCATCGTCTTCCACCATGACAACGCTAGACAACAGACATCTTTGATGACTCGACAAAAACTGGGAGAGCTTGGCCGGGAAGTTTTGATGCATCCTCCATATAGCCCAGACCTTGCACCATCGGATTACCACTTGTTTCGTTCTATGCAAAATTCCCTTAGTGGAGTACCTGGCTTCAAGAGAAGCATGTATAAACTTCGTGTCCCAGTTTTTTAACGAGAAATCACGGAGTTTTTACACTAAAGGAATTATGTCTTAAGCTGAAAAATGGCAAAAGGTGGTCAATCAAAATGGTTCATATTTGGTTGAATAAAGTTGATCGAAACCAGAAATATATCCCTTTGAAGTTTTACTCAAAATACGAAAAGACTTATTACCCAACCTAATATAATGTTTTCTAGCAATTCCAGCATATATCAGCAAGAAAAGGTTTTGTCATGAATCTGCTCTTCTCTTACTTCTCTAATATTTGTAATTTCTCTTGGGGATTGCTCATTTATAGCGTTTGCCTTACCCAAAAAATAAATTCACTCTAGATTGTAACCATGAATCTTAAGCAATGTTGAAATCATCCAGATGATATCGGAATACATCCATCTTCGTTTGAAATTTGCGTTGAATCGCAGAATTTTCTTTTTTATATTTCTGAAGGTCACTCTAAAAGTTGAGCTAATTTCTTCTAAACATATTGAAGTATGTTGTCCAAAACCTTCTTGTAGCATTTTCTAAGTATCTGGCACAATTATCACCAATAAACTGCTGGAGAATCCATATACAAATTTTAGTCCGGAGTAACGCAGAGCGAGACCGCAAATCCCATCTACGACGTTAGCGCGAACGAGAAGGGGAGAGTAACGCAAAGCGAGATGCAATACATGTGCATTCAACGAGCGCGAGCGAGACAAAATTCTGCCCGCGAATTCCACCACCGCTCGAAGCAAGAGCAGAGCGTGCTTTGGTGGAGAAACCATAGAGAGCGAATGGCGCAGGCAACTTGGTTTTTCAAAAACGTGCGCGTGAAATGGAAAAGCTAAAACTGCATCCAATGAATGATTTTGACCCACGAAAATGAATGGAAGACCCCATTTTACTGATATTTCCGATTTGATTTTCGTGAAAATCGGTTAGGGCACTGACTGGCAAGGCATAATGGGGCAAGCAAACGGGCACTGCACTTGCCGTATGCGACCACGGCGGTCAGACAGTGCGCGATCATAAGGCGCACGAGAGAGCAGAGCGTGCCTTGGTGGAGAGCGAATGGCTCAAGCAGCTTGATTTTTCTAAAACGTGCGGGTGTAATGGAAAAGCAAAAAAATGCATATTGCCGATCGATATCAATATGTTGCCACTGGCCTGCAAGGCCTAATGGAACAAGCAAACAATCAAGAGACTTGGTGTATGCGCCAGAATGGAATCGCGGTAGGAATGGTTTACTGTCCTTTCCTCAAATGGAACCGCACTGTTTAAGTAATCTTATGGCTTATGCTCGATTGCTAATTGATCAGATTTATCAGCATGTAGGGATCGATCTATTTCGATGCACGCGACTCGAGAGATTTGGGGAAACAATGCAAATGAAATGGCTCGAATCTCACAACTGACGCAAATCTTAACTACACTCGATTCAACTCGATATGCAGAACTGAACCCGACGTACTAAGGCCACTATATTAACGCGGCACCGATCCTGTACCATTAAGTCGCTGGCCGTCAAGGCATAATGCCACGAAAAACGCGCACTGCACTCGCTGCATGCGACAAAATACAATCGCGGTAGGAGGAATGGTTCACTCTCCGTCTGCGATTGCTTCTATGCTATCAGAACAGTCCTGCCCGCCTCGATGGGCCAGATATTACACCTGGACCTGATAGAAGCTCCTGTTGCTAAAGAGTCATCTTTGCATTCTTTGCATTAGGACCCGAAGCCAATCGAAGATTGTTCTGGCTCTGATGTTGTCTCACGGGCTTTTGCCATGGGCAATGAATGCTACTGCAAAATATTAGGTTGGGTAATAAGTCTTTTCGTATTTTGGCAATAGATGGCTTTGGAGTCGTCTATCTCCACCGTTATAAATCACATTATGTCATATCATACCACGTTGTTTTAAGGGACATTTGATGTATCTTTTCATCAAAACAAAACAGAGTTTGGAGCAGTGGCCAAAAAGTTATAGCTGTTCAAAGATGAGTGAAAATAGTGAAGAAATTCTGTAACCGTGACATCGCTAAGGAACTAAACATTCACTATAAAACGGTTTTGAACTATTTAAAAAAGGGTGGCTACAAAAAAGAGCTCAATGTTTGGATACCGCATGAATTGTCTGTGAAAAATTTATTGGACCGAATTAACATCTGCGATTCTTTGCTGAAACGGAATGAAATCGAACCGTTTCTGAAGGGAATGGTAACAGGAGATGAAAAGTGGATCAAATACGACAATAACGTGCGAAAAAGATCATGGTGCAAGAATGCAGAAGCTACACAAACAGTCCCAAAGTCAGGATTGACGCCGCGGAAGATTATGCTGTGTGTTTGGTGGGATTGGAGAGGAATCATTCATTATGAGCTTATCCAGCCTGGTCAAACTATTGATTCTAGCCTTTACTGTGACCAATTGATGAGATTGAAGCAAGCAATCGAGGAAAATCGGCCAGCATTAATCAACAGAAAGGCCATCGTCTTCCACCATGACAACGCTAGACATCACACATCTTTGATGACTCGGAAAAAACTGGGAGTGCTTGGCCGGGAAGTTTTGATGCATCCTCCATATAGCCCAAACCTTGCACCATCGGATTACCACTTGTTTGGTTCTATGCAAAACTCCCTTAGTGGAGTACCGCTACCTTCAAGAGAAGCATGTGAAAACATCGTGTCCCAGTTTTTTAACGATAAACCCCGGAATTTTTACACTAAAGAAATTATGTCTTTAGCCGAAAAATGGCAAAAGGTGGTTAACCAAAATGGATCATATTTCGATGAATAAAGTTGCTCAAAACTAAAAATATATCCTTTTGAAGTTTTACTCAAAATACGAAAAGACTTATTACCCAACCTAATATAATGTTTTCTAGCAATTCCAGCATATATCAGCAAGAAAAGGTTTTTTTTTTGTCATGAATCTGCTCTTCTCTTACTTCTCTAATATTTGTAATTTCTCTTGGGGATTGCCCATTTATAGCGTTTGCCTTACCCAAAAAATTAAATTCACTCTAGATTGTAACCATGAATCTTAAGCAATGTTGAAATCATCCAGATGATATCGGAATACATCCATCTTCGTTTGAAATTTGCGTTGAATCGCAGAATTTTCTTTTTTATATTTCTGAAGGTCACTCTAAAAGTTGAGCTAATTTCTTCTAAACATATTGAAGTATGTTGTCCAAAACCTTCTTGTAGCATTTTCTAAGTATCTGGCACAATTATCACCAATAAACTGCTGGAGAATCCCTATACAAATTTTGATTAGGAGCGACGCCGAGCGAGACCGCAAATGACCATCTACGACGTGAGCGCGAACGAGAAGGGAGAGTAACACCGAGGAAAGAGATGCCAACTCACAAAAGAAGCAAGTGCGAGTGGGAAAGGGAGAGCGTCACGCTGAGCGGTACTCGAGTGAAGCCAAGCGAAGAAAGACTGCGCGAGTGCAGAGCGTGCTGTGGTGGAGAAAACAGAGAGCGAATGGCGCAGGCAACTTGGTTTTTCAGAAACATGCGCGTGAAATGGAAAAGCTAAAAATGCATTCAATGAATGATTTTGACCCACGAAAATGAATGGAAGACCCCATTTTACTGATATTTCCGATTTGATTTTCGTGAAAATCGGTTAGGGCACTGACTGGCAAGGCATAATGGGGCAAGCAAACGGGCACTGCACTTGCCGTATGCGACCACGGCGGTCAGACAGTGCGCGATCATAAGGCGCACGAGAGAGCAGAGCGTGCCTTGGTGGAGAGCGAATGGCTCAAGCAGCTTGATTTTTCTAAAACGTGCGGGTGTAATGGAAAAGCAAAAAAATGCATATTGCCGATCGATATCAATATGTTGCCACTGGCCTGCAAGGCCTAATGGAACAAGCAAACAATCAAGAGACTTGGTGTATGCGCCAGAATGGAATCGCGGTAGGAATGGTTTACTGTCCTTTCCTCAAATGGAACCGCACTGTTTAAGTAATCTTATGGCTTATGCTCGATTGCTAATTGATCAGATTTATCAGCATGTAGGGATCGATCTATTTCGATGCACGCGACTCGAGAGATTTGGGGAAACAATGCAAATGAAATGGCTCGAATCTCACAACTGACGCAAATCTTAACTACACTCGATTCAACTCGATATGCAGAACTGAACCCGACGTACTAAGGCCACTATATTAACGCGGCACCGATCCTGTACCATTAAGTCGCTGGCCGTCAAGGCATAATGCCACGAAAAACGCGCACTGCACTCGCTGCATGCGACAAAATACAATCGCGGTAGGAGGAATGGTTCACTCTCCGTCTGCGATTGCTTCTATGCTATCAGAACAGTCCTGCCCGCCTCGATGGGCCAGATATTACACCTGGACCTGATAGAAGCTCCTGTTGCTAAAGAGTCATCTTTGCATTCTTTGCATTAGGACCCGAAGCCAATCGAAGATTGTTCTGGCTCTGATGTTGTCTCACGGGCTTTTGCCATGGGCAATGAATGCTACTGCAAAATATTAGGTTGGGTAATAAGTCTTTTCGTATTTTGGCAATAGATGGCTTTGGAGTCGTCTATCTCCACCGTTATAAATCACATTATGTCCTATCATAACACGTTGTTTTAAGGGACATTTGATGTATCTTTTTTAATCAAAACAAAATAGAATTTGGAGAAGTGGGCAAAAAGTTATAGCTGTTCAAAAATGTGTAAAAATAGTAAAGAAATTCGCAATATTTTGAAATGTTTCTATAAAAAAGGGAAAAATGCCGCGCAAGCCACAAATGAAATTTGTGAAGTTTACGGGGACGATGCTGAATCAGTTCGTGTAGCATAACGATGGTTCGTGCGCTTCCGTTCTGAAAATTTTGATGTCAAAGATGCACCTCGCTCTGGCCGACCTATCGTTGCTAAAGTCGATGAAATTATTGAAAGGATAGACCAGGATCGTCACATAAGCAGCCATTACATCGCTAAGGAACTAAACATTCACTATAAAACCGTTTTGAGCCATTTAAAAAAGGGTGGCTACAAAAAAAAACTCAATTTTTGGATACCGCATGAATTGTCTGTGAAAAATTTAATTCACCGAATTAACATCTCCGATTCTTTGCTGAAACGGAATGAAATCGAACCGTTTCTGAACCAAATGGTTACAGGATATGAAAAGTGGATCAAATACGACAATAACGTGCGAAAACGATCATGGTGCAAGAATGCAGAAGCTACACAAACAGTCCCAAAGCCAGGAAGACGCCGCGGAAGGTTATGCTCTGCGTTTGGTGGGATTGGAGAGGAATCAATCATTATGAGCTACTCCAGACTGGTCAAACTACTAATTCTAGACTTTACTGTGACCAATTGATGAGATTGAAGCAAGCAATCGAGGAAAAACGGCCAGAATTGGTCAACAGAAAGGCCATCGTCTTCCACCATGACAACGCTAGACAACAGACATCTTTGATGACTCGACAAAAACTGGGAGAGCTTGGCCGGGAAGTTTTGATGCATCCTCCATATAGCCCAGACCTTGCACCATCGGATTACCACTTGTTTGGTTCTATGCAAAACTCCCTTAGTGGAGTACCGCTACCTTCAAGAGAAGCATGTGAAAACTTCGTGTCACAGTTTTTTAACGATAAATCGCGGAGTTTTTACACTAAAGAAATTATGTCTTTAGCCGAAAAATGGCAAAAGGTGGTTAACAAAAATGAATAATATTTGGTTGAATAAAGTTGCTCAAAACTAAAAATATATCCCTTTGAAGTTTTACTCAAAATACGAAAATACTTATTACCCAACCTAATATTATTGGCAGGTTTCGGCTGTTCGGTGGATATGCTGTAGGGCTGTTTGATTATCGCCAGATCGTACCAAAGACAACGGCTAATCAAATGATGAAACAAACCATTACAGCATGTGCTAGGATCAAGGGTAAAATTATGCTCTTCGAAAATCAAAAAGATGGGCCAGACAGCCATCAACGGCAGCATTGTGGAGTGGCTACCGATTAGGAAAGCGATTAGGAAATGGTTCACCTTTCCGGTAGCGAGGTGCACTGAAAGCGGCAAAGCTGAACGGGAGCTGGGCAAGGGGACGCGCCTGCTTTACTGTTCCATACGGTGACAACTTGCAGGACCTGGACCTGAACCGGGAGGTAATGACAATCAACCTGGCCCAAGGTCAGTCGCTGCACCACGAGAGCCCTTCCTCCGGTGACATCGCGAGCAAACGCTCGGAATTGTAAGGAATCAAATTGGAAATGAGTCAACATGGAAATGGTTGAAATGGAATGGAGCGACATGTTTGATTGTTTGGTGAGAAATGGAAAAGGAATAATTTCAAACAATCAGTTTTTCAAACGAGGCTCTGTAACCGGGCGGTTTAGCTATCAGAGCACATGGCTGGGAGTTGGCTTATCAACCGCTGCATTCGCCAGCAGCAATGTTCATGCCGTGAAGATAACAAAAATGTGTAGCTATCGAGCCTCTTTGATAAAGTAGAGATGGGTAGCATTAGAATGACATGGAAGAGCATTTTTGTATGCTAGGGAAGGAGAAAAATAATGAAATTCAAAATAATCCTGCTTTCGTGCATAGCTCTGTAACTGGGCCGCTTACCTAGTCGAACAAATTCAGCTTTGTTTGATTTACTTTCGATGGGCATCACTGTTATCTAGTGAACAAACCTCCCTAAAATCACAATCACCTAAAATTGAAACGAAAACAAAAACGTGGAGCATTCCTTTGTACACACTTCACATGTACTGTTATTTCTTAAATTTAAGTAATTAAGAATACTGCTCGTCAGAAGAAATCCATGAACTTGTTATCAATGCCGCTAAGTGTTTGCTGATCATAACTTAAATATAAAATCCGAGAATATCCCATCGAAACAGGCTCGTTCTAGGGTTCTAAAAGAACGGCAATTCCGGATCGAACATGATCGTTCGCGTTTTGGTTCTTAAAGACAACAATTTTCACTTAAACAACGATTGGTCACTATGGCAATGGTATGAAGTAGTGTAGAATCTGGAATCGCAGCATCGAAAAATAGAATCTTATTTCACAAGGCGACAATTCTGACGACGAACAGCAAAACGCAACATCATAGCACAACATGAAAAACCTCCTTCCTTCTCGAATTCAATTTATGAACTTGCATCATTATTCGGCGCGAAACACAAAATGGGATCATTCTGGAGTTTTATTTAAACCAAATTGTGTTATCGAGCATTTTATTCGCTTTAGTCGCATTGTCCTGCATTTCTACATAAAACACGAATTAGCAAGTTGCCTGGTCAAAGTCCTTTGTCGTTGTTTGTTCAACGCAACGAAAATTCGCTCTGCACAAGATTCCAAGGTCAATCTGCATCACGGGTAGATTTGCGATCGCCGATTCCAGCGAAAAGGCTTTCTGTCGTGTGCTTTTGGGAATCCTCGTCTCGATGCTTGGCCTCAGCATCGGTCAAAATTAAGAAATAAAACGTAAGCGTTCTTAAAGCGGAAGCAATTGTGCTGCAAATATGTTAAAGTTTGGTAATAGAAGTTGAATTCGTAAAGAAAATGCATGATTGAGGTTTTATAGCCGCGGCATTAAAAATAGCGCCAATTTTGGCGGTACGCGTTTTCTTGGCGGTTTCTCTCTCTCTCTCGTTGGTTGGTTTCTCTCTCGCTTGCTTGCTTGAATGACATTTTGCTGAAGACAATTTCTTGCTCAAAAGAGAGCACCTACGACGCCATTCTTTTCGTTCGGCGTGCTCGCAATCGTGAAGTGATCGTCGAGGTGGCTGGTTGTGAAGTGTTTTACCTGCGAAGGACAAACGGTGATGTGTGCTTTTCCGCAAAAAATGTAGTGTAATGCAGTGCAGGGAGGTGCAGTGATTTCTTTAATCGTTAAAGATTTCGCTAATCACTGCACCTCACTTTTCTCGGATTATATTTCCGAGAACTAGAGTGCAATTTTTCTCATGCCACGAGCACGTGGTTCTGTGTGCAAGTGTGTGTATTCGATGAAAACGTGTTGGGACAAGTAAAAGACAAAATGGACGAGAGTGATCCTAGTGGCCTTTGACCTTTTTTTCGGGAGAATAATGTGTGTGTCCCTAATTAGTTCGCAATTAACCAGTGTCCGCAGTTTCAAATGGCGTGTTGAATCAGTTAGTGATGTGTGCGTGTTCGCTACCCGGTTAAATCACCGGTTGAAAGTGTGCGGAATGTTACTTTTTGGTGTGGATTGTGGCGCTGGTATTCTAGTGAAATTCGAGAAAATATGTATGGTTCAGTGAAAAATATTGCTGGAGACATAGTTCGATCGAGTATGCAGGTCAGTTTCTCGGAATTTGCCGGCGCTGCCGGTATGCAGAAAAAAATTAGCCATTTTAACAACGTGCCAATAATGTTTTCATTTTTTAACCAGCCTGTTCCAACAACCGGCAAAGTGCCGCCAGAGAATAGAATCCGTAAAAATTGTTACGACAATTCGTCATGATGATGGGGTATGTTGTACAGATTTGTTATGGTTTGTAAAGTACGCTTTAATAAATATTGCTCTTTTATTTCAGCGTTGGCCGATGAAACATGAAATATTTACAACCCGATCTACATCTGCTGGAG
This sequence comes from Anopheles aquasalis, assembly GCF_943734665.1. Taxonomy (NCBI): domain Eukaryota; kingdom Metazoa; phylum Arthropoda; class Insecta; order Diptera; family Culicidae; genus Anopheles; species Anopheles aquasalis. Next base: position 31,961,742 of record NC_064878.1, on the reverse strand, counting down.
GTACTGTGATGGATGAAATATTTCACTTTTGATTTTTATAGCATGCTATTTTTTTGTTCATCAGGAATCAACGAAACGAATGCCTGAATATTGCGGACGAAGTACTTACAGCGAACATTCCGTGAAGCCACCACATTCCTTCACAGTAAGCCCTATAAAACCTATAGTGACATTTTTCGAAAGCGGCAAATACGATTGGACGATTGGAGTAGTGTTTTGTCCTTCTTGTTTTCCGCGATCACGCGGTGGAAAGGCATCTGCGCTCAACGTTGATGTGGCTGAACCTTTTGTTTGAAACGGCAAATCTCGGACGATTTGAACGGCGAATCTCGGACGATGTTGCGCCTCGTGAATCTATTATATTTCTGGTGTATTTCACTTACACCCGAATGACAGCCACGGGCCTAACCCCCGTGGTGGCAATGCTGCCTTTTAAATTGTTGCCAATATGGGCCGCCCGATTTCAACAGAACCTTTGTTTCATCAAGTTGGCGGTAGCTTTGGCGCCGATGTGGTTCATGTCGTGTATTGCTTCCAGGAGCTGAGTTCTGGAGCGTTTTGTGATGTACGGGCGAATATTGCCGCCTGGGCAATCTCAATAGACTTATTTTTTATATTTATATACTGTTACGTCCCCGTATATACTCTTACGTCCCCGGTTTCCGAAGCTAATAACATACGACTCCTCGTGTCCGATATTTATTCCATGATGTGCGCGCCGACGACCGATCGATGCATACGTGGTCGCTCGATCGCACGCTCCATCACACGACCTTTCTTTTTTTTAATGAAAGGAAAGGGAAGGGAAGGGCAAAGGGTTGTTAGATCGCTACTGCCGATCACTCTCGCTGCTCGCGCTCGGCAGTCCCCGCTTCACACTCACGACTGTTCGCGCGCTCTCGCGCGTTCCTCTGGCTCATTCCTACACGGCCCTTCCTGATAATTAGTGGCCACGTCTTAAGCAAGTCCCCAGGCATCGACGTCTCTCCGTGTCCTTCCTCTTCTAAGATTTTTCTCACGTCAAACCTGTCATTAGGTAATACTTCAACGACCTCATAAGGCCCGAAGTATTTCATTCTAACCTTCAAACCTACTCCGAATTGGGTCCTTGGTATGGCTACATGCTCACCTACTCTGTACGTACTACACGACCTCTTACGCAGGTTGTAGTAATGCCTATTCTCCTGTTGTAATTCCAGGATACTTTGTCGCACAAACACCCTCGTTTCATCCCTAGCCTCCCCAAATGCGCGTTGCATCTCTTGATTCAACAGCTCGAAAGTATTAGGTCCTCTAACCTTAATTTTAACTCCTACCATCAATTCGAACGGTGTCGTCTGGATCGCTCGTTGCCAACTGTTATTCACACATTTCTGGACACGTGGAACACACTTAAACAACTACTCCGGCTTCTCAAGTGACAACTTCCTTATCATCGGGATGATGATGCGATGGACACTGTTTTTCGAAAACTCTTACAGGCTACTATCCAAGCTTCTTTATTACCGAGTGATATTTTCCAAACCGAGCGCGTTAATCGTATCGAGCTGACTGCCTCTTCTAGATTCCGTGAGAGAACCATGTCAGCCACTCTGACGAGGCCGTCACTTCCTGGGAAAACCTGGGTAACGACCCCCATTGGCCAACGAGTAGAGGGCGTGTTGTCGTCGCTAACAAGGACAACTTGCCCCACTCGTATGTTTAGTGCGATGGTTGTCCATTTGGCCCGGTGCCGCAGTTCAGTCAGATACTCATGTCTCCATCGAGTCCAGAATTGCTGCGCTAACCTCAAAACGCGTCTCCACCGCGTTTTGAGGTTCGTAGTGGCCTCTAGGTGAGTTACAGGAACGGGAAGTGCAGTCATCGGTCTGCCAATAAGGAAGTGTGATGGGGTTAATGGCTCTGCACTTCCAGGGTCGGCGTGCATCGCTGAGAGTGGTCGAGAATTCATGATTCCGGATACTTGATACAGTAACGTTTGTAGCTCTAGGATGTTCAGCTGTGCTCTCGACACTGCCAATTTTAGTAGCCGTTTTGCGATGGCTCCATCATTTTCGGCAATTCTAACAGGCTGTTGAATTGCCCAGCAATGGCAAGTCGCTTTTTATAAAATCTCTCCTCCAGCCGTCGCCAGGCCTCAGAAGAATGAAGTATTCGTCGTCTATCTTTTCTTTCGTCTTTTTCAACCCAAAAATTACCTTGCTCATGAGCGGACCTGATGACCTCCATTTCCAATGACTCCGGGACACACAGTCGTCGTGATTCACCACTATCTTTGTACAATACGTCGTTGTACACCACGTAACGTTTTGCATTCGGTCATCCTCATCTTGTGTACCACGCATGTTGGATATCATCGGCGTAACAATCGTCAACACTTCCGCTCTAGATAGTGCATGAACATGCGACATCTTCTCCCCCTGACTGATGCACGACTTGATAATTAAACTCTGCTAACTCGATTATCCATCGTGTGCGATCCGTGCATTCAATATCTTCTTTGACATTGCGTCCCTCAGTGCCATGCAGTCTGTCACTATCGTGTACGCGTGGCCGAGTAAATGACACCGGAACTTTCTCGCACATTCTACTGCGGCTAGGCCTTCTAGCCCGAATGAGTGATAATTTTTCTCCGCATCATTCGTTAGCCGGCTCTAATAATAACACGGTTGGAATTCCCCATCGTCCTTCGCTCTTTGCATCAAAATGCCTGCCAGCACTTCCTCACTGGCATCAGTATGAACCTCGATGTTACCTTTTTGGCTAAAGATACGCAACACCGTAGATGTGGCCAACGCCTGCTTGATACGATCAAATGCAGTCAGCGCCTCGCCATCAAACTGGAAGAGGCTATCCTTTTTCAACATTTTCGACAATGGGCGCGCAATGTTAGCAAATGCCGGTATAAGCTTTCTGAAATAACTGGACTGGTCAGTAGAATCGTTGCAATTGCTTTACTGTCGTCGGCTGTGAATATTTTAGCAATTTCTCGACTTTTGCTGGAGCCGGATCTACCTTGCCGGTAGATCACGTATTCGATATACTTGTGGGGAGATGTGTTGCCCGCACGATTTAACTTTATACAAAATCGGAACACGCGGTGAGGATTTTGTTGGTTGATTTGAGAGCGTTTTATTTCAGCACTTTTACACGAACACGTCTGTTCGTGTCTTGAGTCACAGGCTGAGCTATTGGATGGATGGATGTCCCAGCGCTGGTTCCGCGGGATTATCCCGGTGGAAGCGACTCGGCTAGGCCGCGGCCAGTCTTCGAAGCGGTACTCTCCGTTAGATGTCCACGCGCTCGCTGAGAAACTGTCAAAGCGGCTCGGCTAGGCCGTGGCCAATCTTTGAAATGTTTCTTTCGCGGGTGTCCGGCGACTCGCTTGGTGAATTGTCTCCCAGTCTGGGTGGTGCAAGCAGGTTGCAATCAATCCAGAGGCGGAAGGTTCTGTTGGATTCGGAATAACCTCTGATAAGTGCTGTTTGAGTGTTGGAATGCGAGTGAGTGTTTATTTTCTAAATTCCGCGTCCTTTATACTCTCCGGGTGTCCACCATTCGTGGCAGTCTGCCCCTGCTCCCTAGAAGGTCGTCCCTTTGTTCCTGCCCAGCTTCGCCTAGCTCGATCGCATATTAGCCGCGCGCTGTTTCCAGGAATTTCGGTGGCGTTGCTCGTTGCCGGGCTTTCGTAGTCGTGGTGAGCTCTGCGCCGATCGTGTTGCTGGTAGCCACCGGACGTCATCGTCTACGTGTTCGAACGCGTCGATCCTTGCCGATGTGTTTGTGTTTAAACCTAATAACTTAAGCCTAGTATCGCGCCAGACTAGCTGGCCTGGTTCCAAAGCATCATATTCGAGCGCAGGTTCGAGAGCGGGTAGCTTGATGGAGCATCTATTGGGCTCGATTTCGATGTATCTTCCGTGGTCGTGGATTTCGCTCCACGGGTTTTGGCTTCGAATAGCTGTGATAGCATGCATCGCCTTGGGGCCCCAACATCGTAGGGTACGCTGGTTCCGTTGTTGTTTATCAGACCTGTGGCGCGAGAGATGGATAGTGCATTAGTTTTTACCACCGAAGTTGGGGTCCGACGCGCAGAGGCACTCTGGCGCCGGTCTTCTATTCCCCGGTGCAGCTCTCTGCTGGTGCCTTCGTAAGCGGATCTCCAACATGGTGCCAACAGTCACGGCTAAACAGAGAACACATGGACAGCATAAACTAGGGGGAGAAGGAAACGATAGGACATTTAGACTACACATCTGTACCCACCTCCCGCGCAAAGTTTTAAATAATTTTCAGAAGGTCCATGTCTTGAGCTGCCAGGACATCCCGGATGGGCGCCCCACACCGCCCACCAGCCGCCGTGAAGGCCGTGGTAAAAGCATGCCGGCTCAAACTTCACGCAGAACCACAGAAGGTGATCCAAATCGTGGAATCCTTCGCAACAGCCGCAGACCATCTTTCGAGGCAGAGTCGCTGAGACAAGTGAAGAAACTCTTGAGGCTGGGTCATCCAGACAAAGACGGGTCCTTCCAAAGCGCCTTTCTTGGCCAACTGGTCCGCCTTCTCGTTGTCCGCTATGCCGCAGTGAGAGGGGACCCAGACAAGCGAGATGCGGAATTCTTGTCGAAACATGGAGCTCAAGAGCTCCACTATCTGTTCGACGAAAAAATGAGCACTTTTAAAGGCCTTCTCTGATTTCAGAGCTTCAACGGAGCTGAGGCTATCAGTGAAGATGAAATAGTGGTCAGGAGGCCTTCCGCTCGCCAGCAGCAGAGCGCAAAAGATAGCAGCGAGCTCCGCAACAAAAATGGAGCAAGGCTTTTGTAGGCTATAGTGGGCTTGGAAAGCCGTGTTGAATACACCAAAGCATACGGAATCACACGAAGAGGTACCGTCGGTGAAGAAGCAGTTAAAGGAGGAGATCTGGCCGTACTTTTGCTGGAAGATACCAGGTATAATCGCTGCGCGAAAATCATCTGGTATCTCCTTGATTTCCTCCCTCAACGAGGCATCTACTGACAAAAAATCACTGTAGGATTCAGGGAGAACGATGCTACTAGTAGCTGGCAAACAACTAGGGTAAACCCGGAGAGACTCAAAGTCTCTAAAAAGTGGCGTGAGTTTAGAGGTCCCTCTGGTCTCCGCAATCGCTTCCAGGTTCGACAGAACTAGCGGATTCGTCGACGATGCACGCGTTAAGTAGCGCAAAGCGAGCTGCTCGAAACGCAGCCGCACTGGCATAACTCCTGCCATTACCTCCAAAGACATTGTATGTGTAGACTTCATTGCGCCCAGTGCAGTCCTAAGACTGCGGTACTGGATCCTTTCGAGTTTTATCATTAGATTTTGGGGTGCTCCGAAAAAACAGAAGCTACCATACTCCATGACCGATCGGATGGTCGTTTTATATAACGCGATCAAGTCGGAGGGGTGTGCCCCCCACGAGAAGCCCGTTATTCTCCGCAGAACATTTAGTCTTTTGGAGCATTTCAAGAGTAGGTAGTTGATATGTTTCTTCCAACGTAGTCTACTATCAAACCACACACATCTAGGTATTTAAAGGCATTTGCAAGGGTAATTCTCCTGGCATAAAGGAAGAGGTCGATTTTAGGATCGTACACTCCCCTCTGGATATTATTCTTGGTTTTGTTGAAAAAGGAGAAAATTACCACTTGCGACTTCTCTGGAGCAAACTCAATACCTAGATGCCTTGCCCACTCTGATAGATTATCCATCAGGTCTGATAGATTATTATCAGGTATTTTTGCCAGTTACCGAGATTACGCCGTCTTCTGCCAATTGCCGTATGGTGCACGAGATCTCCAGGCAAGTGTCAATGTCATTGACATAAAAGTTATACAAAAGTGGGCTCAGGCACTAATCAGCTAATGTAGAAGCTGGTTCTTGTTTCACTACGGGACCCCGCTTCGAAATACATATTTTTTTCTGCCAAAAAGGTTGAACAAAAATTGTTAAGTTTCGGGCCTAAGCCCGCATTTTGCAATTTTTGACACAGTTTGTTTATTGACACTGAGCCAAATGCCCCTTTTATATTCAAGAAGACCGAAGCTTGCATTTCCTTACGGAAGCGTGCTAGCTCGAACTCCGAAACAAGTAGCGCTAAGCAATCATTGGTCCCTTTACCTTTGCGAAAACCAAATTGGGTGTTGGACAAGAGGCCTTTAGATTCTAGCCAATTGTCCAGTCGGAAGCGTATCATCTTCTCGAAAAGTTTTCGGAGACATGACAGCATAGAAATAGGTCTGTATGAGTTATGCTCTGCAGGAGGTTTGCCAGGTTTTCTAAATGGCTATTACTTTGACCTCTCTCCACTCGGGAGGTACGATGTTGAGCTCCAACATGTCGTTGAAGAGATTCAACAATCGCTTCTTTCCTTGGTCGGGTAGATTTTGGAGCAGTTTGTTCCTAATCTGGTCCCGACCAGGTGCGGGGTTGTTACTCGAGTGGAGGGCAAGCGACAGCTCGGTCTTTGTGAAAGGCGCGTCCAGGTAGTGGTCGCCTGATAGCACTTGGGAAAATTTTTTACAGGGAGCGAATGGTGGGCAGTCTTTTTGAGCAAAAAGCTCAATCCAATCGAAGGAAAAATGTTCGCTCTCGTTTGGTTGAATGTCAAAGCGCATTCGCTTTTCCATACTCCAAAGAGTATTCAAAGCCGTACTAGATGACAAATTATATACAAAAGTTCTCCAGAAGCTTTTCTTCTTTGCTTTGAGGAAATTTTTGCACTTTTTCTCTAACACCTTATACTTGTCATATAAGTCTGCAGAGTCAAAGGATCGGAAAAGCAAAAACGCCTGCATTTTTGGCGTTGTTAGCCTACTGGCACTCCTTGTCCCACCAAGGGGTGGGAGGCTTGGTGCAAGCCCCTCTCTGGTCGTCCGCTCTTGTTTGGGCCTCCAAGACTGAGGCTATGATACAAGAGACGATCGCCTGGTATTCCTCCAGCAGAGGACGGTTCTCGGAAACAAGAGATATCGAGGAGGAAAAGGTCTCAATAAATCTGTCCCAATCAATATGCCTGGTCAGATCATAATTTAAAGGCTGATCTGCGACCGTGCGAACATTAGATGAAATATTTATTTCGATCGGAAGATAATCGAATGGGTGCCGCAAGACCCTGCACCTACTACGATGAGAAAGCGATGCGGAGCAGAGTGATAAGTCGAACGCACTGGCACACGTGCGCGTTACCCTAGTTGTCTCTCCACTGTTCAAAATATCCAAGCCCTGACTATGGAAGAAGCTTGTGATGATTGGGGCGAGGGCATCATCGTATTGGCCTCCCCGGATGTATCCATGGGAGTTAAAATCTCCCAGGATTAAAACCGGTGAAGGCAGCACTGCGATGAGATTGTACAGGTCGGAATCGACTTTAGCAATCATCTCTGCAGTCTTGGCGCTCGGAGGGATGGATATGCTGGCCAGCGAGACATTTAGGTTGCCTAATTTTGCCTGTACTGCAACACATTCTATTATTTCTTGCGGGGTGGGGGGGGGGGGAGTATGGACCCCACTGAAGCAGTCATCCTTTTTTATTCCCAGTTAAACTCCTCCCAGAGTTGGTCGATCGCGGCGGATAATGTTGAAATCTGGAAAGGGCAGGTTTTCAATTTCATCCGAGAGCCAAGTCTCACAGGTAGCAAGCACGTCGCATTTGTGAGCATTAATACAAAATCTGAATTCATTAAGTCTACCAATAAAACTCCTACAGTTCCACTGCATAATGTTGTACTCGATTTTTAATTTTTATTTTCGCCTAAACGAACCAACATTGCTAGAGCTGGCAAGTTGCCTAGCCATTGCTTAACACACCAGGAGGTTTTTTGGGCTTCTTGGGGCCCGACAGAGACTACGCGCATTGTGCAAGTAGGCTGACACTCCACTTGCTCAGCCTCCTCCTCCTCTCCCTCTAGGAGGCTGAAGCTGTTGCCCGTTGCCGGGACCTGGCTTTTGAGGGCCGCTGCGAAGGAGCCGTTGAAACGGTTCCACGTAGCCCTCTTGTGGTCCGCGACAATCTGCTTGTAAGCAGGGCACTCGGAGATATCGTGCCACTGCTTTTTGCAGTGCGGGCAGCGGACGTAGCCGTTTTCTTAGCAACGCGAGGGGGCGACGACGGCTCGCCGATCTTCCGTTTCCCCGAAACCACGGTGAATCCATCATCGGGGCTGTTAGCAGTCCTGGAACTACATATCACAACTACAAAGGCTGGTTCAGCATTGTACTGCTGGCTGTTGCAAATGCAAATTAAGAATTTATTATGGCTGATGTTGGGGTTAAAGGTAGGGTTTCAGATGGAGGAGTTATTACTCATACCACATTTGGCCCAGCTCTAACTGATAAACAACTAATAATACCAAATTCAAAGCAACTTCCGAGTGGCGATAAAATGTTGCCATTTGTTTTTGTGGCGGATGAAGCATTTGCGTTAACCGAAAACGTTATAAAGCCCTATTCCCTGGCGGCTTTGAATCAGCAGATCAGAATCTTTAATTACCGTTTGAGTCATGTTCGACGACTAGTTGAGAACACGTTTGGGATATTAGCGAGCCGATTTGGAGTGCTGCAACATATGATTCTACTAGGGCCTGCAAAGTCTCAAATGAAAGGCTCGAAAAGTGGTTACTTTTTACGAAAACGACGATCTAGAACATATTTCACTACAAGCCTCGTAGATAGCGAGAATGTACAGACTGGGGAAATTACAAATGGATCGTGGAGGGATGGAACGAACGAAATGATGCCGCTTGAGTCTATCAACACTAACAGAAACCCCACAAATTATGCGAAATTCGTCAGGAATACGTCAGGGGTTTTTTAAACAATGAAGGTCAGGTGTCTTGGCAATTGAGAAACATCGGTCAGTGATCGGAATGGGAATAAATAGTAAAAAGAAAATGATAAACGGTGACACACAATAAAACGCAAGAAACATTAAACACGATATAAACACAATAAAGATATCATACTTACTGGTTCAGAAGTGGGTGCCTCAGCCGTTCCGGCTGTATCCTCTGTATCGGCTCCTTCAGATTGAACCCCCATCGAACTCGTTGATGGCGTCGGAGTATCTGCTTGGATGAGGAATCTCATCTCATCGAAATACCACAAATGTGGCTCAAAGATATCGCCTCCCGCACCGCTTGGTTGTGTTTCGCGCATTCGTTTCAGCTCTTTACGAAAGTTCGTTCGGAGACTGTTTAACTTTTTATTTACATCCGCTTTTTCTGCAGTCGGATTATATTCTCGGTACTTTGCGGTTAAGATGCGATACTGCTGGGCTTTTCTATCGCGATTGCAGTAATCAGGGGATGTAATTGTTCTGTAGACTTTGACTTTCAGTTACCGATTGACTTTTATTCCTCCTTTTTCTCATCCCATCATCGTACTTACACACTCATACTTAACCTAACTTATACTACTACATTACATAGCCGATCGGTTTTGAATATGTTCGTGTACATATTCTCACTAATTACACTGACGCAGGTACTGCAATCTATTTCAAACTCTAATATGTGCCCTTTACACACCAGATTTATGATCTCTGCTTCACTAACGCCTGTATCGCAAACCTTCACTTTACAAATACTGTCGTGTCTCTCTTCTTCGTTCTACACTTTTTTTATGTGTGCCCGACACGCTGGCACACAAAACATGTCCACTTTCGCGCTGAGCATGATACCGGGTCGTGGTATCTCACATTCCTTATTTCACCACTTACTTATTTCTTCACTTCCACCATTTTCTCTTTGGCTTTTTTGTGCGATCACTTGGCCTTGATGCGCGGCCCTAGTATCTCATCCTCTTCGCCACTGTAATATCGTTGCGCAGTGGGAGGATGACTTTACTCTGTGGTAGCTGGTTGAAGACTGATCGTTTATCGTAAGACAGAAACTTAACACTAACACAACCGTATACTACATATTTAAAGAGGGAGAGAGATTTACCACAGAACAGAACACAGTTAAATACGCGATGGTTGATCATTGAATGCGCCACGAGCAAACGTGTACTGCTGCTGCTTTTGGTAGATCATTTGCCAACTTAATCCGTCCATTGCCTAAAATATCATCATATAACTCAGATCCTATCAAGAGATCGATTTCATTAGACTGATTGAACGAAGAATCTGCAAATGTTTAGTTTGGGTGGTATTTCCCAATCGCTGATGCAGACTGTTTTTGATGGAATCTTTCCGGTAATCCTTTCGGCAGTTAGACATTCAATCTTGGCTTTGTATTTACCATCAATGAATAACAATTCTACCTCTACCCGATGAGAGGTCTTTGAAACCTGAGCGTTGACTCCACATAAAACTGTCTCAGCAGGATGTTTCTTTATCTGCAACATTTTCACTATTCGTTCTGATACGAGATGGATTTCGCTTCCGCAATCAATTAGTGCACGAGTCTGACACATTTTACCATTATCCGTACGTAAGTTCACTAGCTCAGTCATCACAAACACTTGTCCCTTTTGTTTCTTCACTACATCACTGCAAGCCGCGGTTGTTACAGTGGTTTGCTCTCCAGTTTGTTCTCGGTGGAGCAATGTATGATGCTTAAGGTTACATTTCGTACAGGTCTGCTTCGAAAAACACTGTATTACTGAGTGCCCTGGCTTCAAACAGTTGAAGCAGATCTTTGACGATTTCACTTTGTCTATTCTTTCACCAATAGGCATTCCTAATAAAACACTACACTCATGACTTAAATGCTGTCCATTACAAATTGAACACATCCTTTGCTTGCTCGTAGAGATAGGCAATGTATTGTTCGTAGATTTGGGCTTAGCGATAGTTCTGCTCGGTTGCACTTCCTTATTACTGCCCTCACATCGTTCCAATATAACAAATCTTTGCTTGAGAAAATCGATCATCTTTAAATAGTCCGGCAACTCCTTTTGCTCGCACGTAGTTTCCCACAACTCACGAGTAGCACTATCTAACGCGCGTGTTACTAACGTTATCACCATCAACTCCGACACTCCGGATAGATTGTGTCCGAGCTTGCTTAGGTTTTCCACATGACGTGTTTTTTTTTTTTAAGTAAGGTGTCAAAAAAATCTTCAGAGACGTAGTGTGGGATTCGCTCCCGCGCCTACCCACTAAAAAAATATTCCTTACTATCCATCTTAGCCTTTATCTCCCCCGGGACCACTAGTAAGCGACTACTTCGGGGGAGGGCAGTCCACTGATGCTGCACATATGATGGCCTAGGTACTCCTAATCTCGCGCCTGATCTGCTCTCCACTTCCTCTGTAGCTTAGCCGTTATCAATGACACGGCGTTGTTGACTGCTCCCCACGTTTCCTCCGACTTACACATCTCCTCAACGATGTTGTCGGCCGTTAAGGTCCCGATCAGGGCCAGTATGGCATGCTCCGCTGTTTGTTCTACCCCCTCTACGCATTCATCGCACCTTGGAGAGGACGCGTGACCGAAACGGTGCAGGTAGTACCTGAAGCAGCCGTGTCCCGAAAGGAATTGCGTTAATGCGAAGTTAACCTCGCCGTGCCGCCTGTTTAGCAATACCGAAAGATTCGGGATGAGCCTGAAGGTCCACCGTCCTTTGCTAGCCTCCTCCCACTCACGTTGCCACCTAGCTAAGGACGCCGCTCTCGCCTCCCTCCGGAAACCTCTGCTACCTCTCCGATTGTAACACTCTGCGTCCTCTGCCAGAGTGATGGTGATCGGGATCATCCCAGCGATGGCACAGGCTACCTCCGTCGATATCGTCCGGTAAGCCGACGTAACCCTTATCGCCATAAGGCGAAAAGTACTGTTGAGCTGGGTGCAGTTGTGCTGCGTTTCGAGGGCCCCGATCCAGGCAGGCGCTCCGTACCGCAGTGTAGAGGTCGCTACGCAGGATAAGATCCGCCGCTTGCTGCTCCTAATCACGCTGTTATTGGACATGAGTCTAGCTAGAGCGCTGATGGTCTTCGCCGCCTTCTCGCACGCATAATCGACGTGCTCGTTGAAGCTGAGGCGAACGTCAATCATCACACCCAGGTACTTCAGGGCCCCCACATGACGTGTGGTCTCATCTAAGACACGCCGAGTTTCCTTTGCTGATTTGGTTTCTATTCGTTTAATGTTAAGCAGCTGAGATATGTTTCTCGGCAATCAATCGCGGGTTGCCAAAACGCTCTTCCAAAGTTTCCCAGGCTCTTTCGTAGTTGTTTGTTTGTATTGTTTCCAGATCGATTATACCGGCTGCGGATCCCTTCAATGCGTTTTCAAGATGGTATAACCGACGGAGAGCAATCCGGCCAACACCGGTTCAGGCAGTTTCCTTCCTTTGGCGTCTCTAGACTGGAGCTCTTGGCTCCCACTAGAAGACAATGGTTATGCACGCCTTGGTGTAGATTTGCTTTACAATTTGTAGTATTCGTATCCGGAGTGTATCCTCGAGTTCCTGTAGTTCCTGTAGTTCTTATTTTCATGTAGTTCCTGTAGTGTAATTCGTATCCTCTAAACTTACACGCCTTTTGGTTGACTTTGTCAGCGACATCCCCGCCCCCGTAATTCCTCGTAGAGGGGTTACAATTTTCATGAGCTGCTTCGTAATCGTTGTGATAGCGGCTAGTAGTTCCACAAACCGTGTCTCAAGCCGTGTCGGTGTTTTAGACTGCGAGATATAGCAACTAACAAACGTTATTCCATCGATGTCTGCTGCTGCGATGCCGTAGATCGCTTCGCTTCGAATGTTCTGGATGGCTTGATTGCCGCTTTTCTCCGACGGATCAGCGACACAACGCGGGTTCTCCGCATTCGTTGGCACTTTATATGGTTTTGAGAGGATTGCTACGTCGATTCCCTTCTCTCGTGTCGTTTCATAGAGAGGGTCCTGGGCCAGTCGGCTACGTCCAAGGTTGACCTGCACAACCTTGACCATCACTTCTGCTGCGGACAGTACCTCGATCCTATGCGGTGGGGCCTCCGCATTAGATACATAACACCCGTGCATTACAGGTGTTCTCGTGGTGTCCCGGCTTCGTGCACCTTAGACAGAGCTCCGAGCGGTCCTCGCCTTTACACTCCCCTATCGATTGCCCTCGCTCCAGGCAGCGGAAGCATCGTGTATTTTCTAAGGAACGTGACTCGAAGACCGTCACTCGTTGATGTTTGAAGCCGATTTTGATCTTATCCTTGACCACTAGAGGGCAGAACTTCTTTGGGATGGTCACGCTCGCCCTCTGTAGCCCGTTTTGGTAGCGTTGCATAGATGTTGTGATCTTGACATCCTTCCCAATTATAGTGTGAAGTGCTTCAGTGACCTCCATCTTGTCCACATGTGAATTAACACAAACGTAGCGAGCGGTCGAAAATGGCGATCTGTCTCGACCAGCACTGCAGAACCTGTGGAGTAAAGGAACTGACACAAGGAAACCAACACGCGTCTCTATGGTTCACAAAATACTGACCCCGATTTATTCAAAGATCGAGCTTATATACTAGATTCTACTCCTACTTTCTAACTTTCCCAAATTCTAAACCTTTCCCCAAACTCCCACTCTCCGTCTCTCCCGGTCAGCCTGTACGGTAGTATTTCTACTAGTCCAACGTTACAACCGATTGTTTGCCCTGTTCCGTGAGGCGTATCGATTCCAACCTATCGTAAAGATTTTACGATCGTTCAGCATTCTTGCCGTTACGTCCACCATTTTTGACGATGCATTTCCCTTCTCGACGATGCGTTTACAATTTTAATTCATTCCGCTTTTAGACCCAACTTTCACCCTTTATGGTTATGGGAAAAGGTTCTTTATGATTTCGTCAAAACCCTTTGTCGGCGGTACCTGCATGATCGTTCTGACCGCCTCTTTTTGATCGGTGTTCACCCGATAGCTCTTGTTCTCACGTCGATAGCTTGAAGATCTCTGGATGCATTGTGACGGACGCATACGAATACGCTTCATTAAAACGACGAACTTTTAATGACACAAATGGTTCATGCAGGAGTCTGATATTGCTCTGGTAAGTTGCTTCTGATAATTCGTTCGCTTTTTCCTGGTAGTTCTTTTCGGCGTGATTCTAAAGAATGCATCTTTATGTTAAGCATGTAGATGACTTCCGGTCTCATGCTTGGGTAACTTGTCATAAACCTGAGCAGCATAATTTGAAGATTTCACTGGAGCGACCGAATATTGGGCTGAGCTGAGAATGACGGAGGGTGAGGTCGCTTCACATGAAGCTGTACTCCACTGATGGAAATATGAGGCTTGTCCTCCAACAGGCTGGCAGTTCCTTTGGCGCCTATGATTTGTTGCATCAATTGCACAACCTTTCGTCCACTACAGGTAGGCTTGAGGTTGATCAGGACAATCTTAAGCGCACCTTTTACTCTGTGGGTCACCTTGCCAAATTTAGTCTCCGCCGGATCGGCTTCCCAAGCAAGCTTGGCTAGTTGTTGGGTGGTGGAGCCTGGCGCCACGACTATTTTGATTCTGTCTGGGCGACATTTCATTTGTTGTTGCAGCGCTTGTTCTTTTTCCTTTTGGGCTTTCATGAGAAAAAACCATTCATAAGGTCCGATATCAATTTTCTCTCTTCCTCTTCTCTTTCCGTAATCGTAAATAGACGGCAGTTCTTTTGTTCGCAATTTATGCCATCCTTTCCAAACACTATTTTTATTATTATTATTATTTATTAATCCCAACTGGTCGCGAGGACCTTATTGAGGCTTGTTTCAGAGAATTACAATAATTGCCTATCGGCCAATAGTCGCATCTTAAACTCGTAAGTCGTCATATTATAATCAAACAAGCTGTAGCATTCGTTGAACAGATGAACCATCCGTGGGAACGGAGCGTTTTAACCGTGTAGCGTGTTGACATAACTTGGTCGGGTCGGTATGACGTGCCTGAGCGGCCGGGACGGAGCGTTGAAGGATACGGCTTCCAGTAATCTCGGGGCGTCCAAGTCACCGTTTATTATTTTTGAAAGAAATACTACTTGAGCTGCCATCCTCCTATACTCGAGGGTTCGTATGCCTAGGAGGAGACACCGCGTGTTATAGGGCATGCTACTTGAGTTCGGCCATTTTAATTTGCTAATGGCCAGCCTGGTGAATTTGCGTAGGACATTCTCGATCCTATCTGACCACACGCTCGCGCTTGGGGCCCACGCAACACTACTCTGTTCTAAGACTGACCTGACGAGGGAAATAAATAACGCTTTCATGCACATAGGGTCCCTGAACTCGCGCGTATTACGTACTACGAAACCTAGTAACCTATAAGCCTTAGCGAGGACGCTGTCGAATTGGAGTCTGAATGATAGAGCACTATCGACTATAATACCTAGGTCACGTGTGCAGGTGCATCTTGAAAGAACAGAACCGGAAATATGATACGCATAGGTGACTGGAGAGACAGTGCGGTGAAACGTAATAACACAACACTAAAGGATGCATAGATGGAGAAGATTGTCCGAGCACCAGGCATTGAACGCAGCAAGGTCGTCTTGCAGGCGCACGTAGTCGTCAGGGCATCTAATAGTCCGGTACAGTTTTAAGTCGTCTGCGTAGAGCAGCAGCGAGACATCACATTTTATCCTACAGACATCGTTTATAAATAACACAAAGAGCAATGGACCAAGGTTACTCCCTTGAGGCACGCCGACACTGCTTGCAAACGCGTCAGAAACTTCACTATCCAGCCTAGTCGTGTTTTGTATGCCACGGGGCTGTTATGATTACCGGCGCGCCATTGCATGGCTTGAGTGTGGTAAGCATGCGGTAAACCTAGTAGTAGTGATGGTCGTGCGTTTTTGTAACTAGGAAATTCAATTCCCTTCAAGTGTTTGTACTTTCGTTTCAAAATCTCTGAGTTAATACTTTGTGTGGGAAGATCTAGTTCTTTAACTGACCTTACATTCTTCAGCTCTAACAACTTTCTATTCGTGCCCTTGACTTTTAATGACACTGATACACTTTCTTCTTCTACCTGGTACTCACCGTTGGCCCAACAAAGGGTGAGTGGTTTCACTGGGCCATGAGCGTTCAGCTGGGAACGAAGCTCTTCAGAAATGAGACTTGTGGATGATCCAGGGTCTATGAATGCGAACGTTTCTACTGCATTGTTTCCACTATGCACGGTTACAGGTATTATTTTAAAAAGGGTATCACCTGTATTCTGATATTGACAATTTACTCTATCTTCTGCTTGTTTGTCATGGTGCCAAATTGAATTATGCTTTCGTCCACACCCTGCGATAGTGCATTGCGCTGCTAATCGGCAGTTGTTCGCTCTATGATTAGAATATTTGCAACAATTTGTACATATTACCTTCTGGGAAAGTGTTCTGGGAAAGTGTTCGATAGGGCGGTTTATGAGTTGCCTGTATTCGACAGTTATGTGCAGATTCCCGCATATTAGACAAGCTTGGGTGTTTGGCGCACCTGCTATTATGTCCCCCTGCTTCTGTTACAAGCACCGTAGCTAGATCCTCTGACTGTTTTAAGAATTGAGAAAGGTGGTTCAGCGTCTTCGGCTCTCCGGATGTTTCCAAAGAATGAATGAACCATTTGTTCCTTATGTGGTTCGGTAGCCTTAGCGCTAAATCTTTTAGAAGCCTTTGATCGTTGAGATAATTTTCTTGATTCAACATGATCATATTCTGTATCAGATTATTCAGTGCGTTGGTAAAACTGATGAATGATGATGGATTTTCCATTGTTACGTTTTTGATTTGCAGAAGATCTTTAAGTAATGATGAATAAATTAAGTCTGGATTAACGAACAGCCTTTCTAAGCGTTGCAAAATTATATTGACGTTTGCGGGGTTGATAAGTAAGCCGTCCACTGCCTTTAGTGCATCGCCTTTAAAGAATTTTTGCAACCTATTAGTGTTTTGGAGGTTCGTAAAATTTGACGCCTTAGTTGTCTCTTAAATCGAGGCCACACCTTGTGGCAGCCGTCAAATTCGGGTAACTCGTAAAGGTTTCTTTTCGCTGCCTGCGACCAGGCCTGGGCCATTGAACTAATGCTTTGGTTGATTTCATCTATCTCTTCTCGTGTAATAATGGATTCGTTGTTACGGGTCTGTTCATCCTGAGTTTCATCGCGAAGTTTTTTGACCTCTTTTTCTATCTTTGCGCGCTCCGCAGCCTGCTTATCCCTCTCTTGCTTGTAATCTTATAGTGTTATAGTTATATCTTAGAGTGTAGCTAATACTTCAGCCTGGTTGAATTTGCAACGAAGTGTGTCAGTTGAAGGTTTCCAAACCAAGCTAAGGGTCATTTGGTAGTCGTCTGTAGCTGTGACCGCACTAAATCCAAGTTCTTCTTCTGGGATATCTTGTAACGTATATGGGTCATTCGATGCCCATTTTCGAAGCGGAAATCATACCTCAGCAACACTTGACATTTCGTTGTAGTGCTGTCTGCCTTGAAAACTGCATGGTGTGGAAGATAATAAACATCGGGACCCGCTCTTTCATCATGATGAACCATGCTCATATGCCCGAGGCTAGTTCTGCAGTTTTCGTTCTGTTGTTAAGAATCGTCGGAAGGCATTTTGCTTTGATTCACCAAGTGAACTGGCCATATCTGGTTTTCGTGGTAATCTGACAATGTACTTACCATCCGAAGCACGCGTGGTGTGATCTTGGAAGTGTGTTTCGCATGCTTGTTCTTCAACGCTCCAATCGTTGCTGGTTTTGATTTCGTCAATTTCGTAGAATCGCTCCATGAGCTGTTCGATAGTGACCATTGCGACGACGTTGAAGCTTTGCGAGGTACAGTTGCCGCTGACGACCCAACCGAACTCTGTTTCTAGCAGCATTGGCTGTTTGGCTGCCACCATGATCCGACCTTCTCGGATGATTTCTCCAAAGTGCTCCGCTCCAATGATTATGTCCACGTTGCTAGAAATGTGGAACGTTTGATCCGCGAGCACGATTCCATTCGGCAGCTTCCAATTCGAAATGTCAACGTTGGCCAATGGTAGATTTGCGGTCGGTTTTGGGAGTATGGCGAATTTCATTGCTTGCTCATAGCTCTTGGTTTTTGCTCGAACTGTGGTGGTGACTTGAGGCTGAACCCTGCTGGTTATTGTGTTACCAATGCCCGACACTGACATGTGCACGGCCGATCGAGGCAATTGAAGTAATTGTACCAATCGTCCTGATAAGAAATTCAGTTGCGAGCCACTATCTAGCAGAGCTCGTGCTTCATGCTCAGTTCCATGTTTGTCTCGTACCGCACTGTCGATAACAACACTGTTCACACTTCGTTTCCTGAACACTGATAGCTTAGCGCACCTGCATCGTTCGGTTGTTGTGTGTCCTTTTTTTCTGACTTTTCCATGTGCAACAGGGTGTGATGTTTTGAATGACATTTGTAACATGTCCCCTTTGATTTACACTCTGTTACACGACCCAAGAAGAATTTGAGCCGAAGCTCTGAATATTTGGTAGAGCTCATGCGCTGAGCAATACTATGATCTCGACCAAATGAGCCGATCAAAGCATCAAGGGCTAAAAAACGGCGCGTGGAAATTTGATTGCATTTTTCGATCAGAGGAAACAGTTTCGAGCTGTGAGACGTCTCGAGCGATTCAAATTTTACGTTACGTACGATTCAAAATATAAATTATTATTATTGTAAAAAAGAAGATTGTTGTAATCGAGTGATTTTTACAGTATTATGTGTGTTCTTATAAAAATGTAGCATAACGATCCAGGTAATATCTGTGAAATAGAGCGTCCTTTTTCGTCTTCGATCGTCTCGGTGTGCACACGTAGTTTTTTTATATTCAACTACGTATTGCCAACTACGCTCTGCTAACAGTTGTTAGAATGGATCGTGCAAAACAATTGCGAAAAAGTGGCGCCTTTTATCATCATGTGTGCTATAGAAAACCCCCAGGAAGACAGCTTTTTATTCATACCAATAGTTCATACCTTAAGATAATTATAATGACTTAGTTAAAATATAATTATAGATGTAAATGACTGACTTGTTACATACATAAGGCAACAAAGATAGGGGTAAATGTAGAAAATAAAGCATGGCATAGTTTTACTAATGTACAGATTACAAAAAAAGGAAATAGTTTGTTTTTTATACCACAGAGAAGACTCATTGGATTAAATAATTTCGTCTAACATTTCATCGATATCGATAGCGATGTTTTCAATATCACTGGTTTCATATTCATTAAGAATATCAACGGAGTTTTGGATGTTGTTGTTTTGGTTGTTGTTGTTTTGTATAGTTTTCAAACGTTGCCCTGCATTTTTCAATCGTTGTTTGAAAAATGCGGCAAGTTTGGCATCATCTACTACTTTGCTTCTAGTTTTGCCGATAATTTTGAACAAAGTCTTGAAATTTTTGAACTCGACAATGCCGATCTTCGCAACGTCAGTCTTGCTTCGTTTCACCCCTGTCCAACTGCACAAGGCTTGAAAGTGTTTGGACAGTAGGAGGTTCAACATTCGAAACATTCTTCGGTTACTGCTGTCCGCAGTTACTCTGAACTGTAACCAATCAATCTAAAGGATTTGGAGAAGGAAAAAGGATTGTATATAGTTACTTATGTATTCTAAAGAAATTGCATTATGCATACCATTTGTGTTTTGTAATTTTCATCCCTTAGGTTTTCCTCAAGATTTTCCAGATCGGTAACGTTATTTACAGCCTCATATATTAGAGTTGGTTCAGCAATATCATTTTCCGGTGTATGTAGTCTTTGAAGGCCATCGTGCAAGAAGGTGCAATGGGTTATAACAGTTGTTAGCTGATTTTTCAATATTTTCATATTCCTCTCATGGTCCTGTTGCATTTTTAATATTATTTGTTGTTGATTTTGAAACAGCAACTTCATCTCATTCTGCTGCAGCTTGATAATTTGAACGAGCTTGCTATATCCCGTGCCAGAGTTGAGCTAAAGTTGTTGGGAAATAAAACTTATCAATCATGCTATGCCGGCATTATTATTTCATTTTAAAATACTCACAGGTACAGTGGGTGGTGCTGTAGGTCGTGCAGTGGCTGGTGTGGCGGGTGGTGCAGTAGTTAGTGCAGTGGGTCGAAGAGTGGCTGTTACGGTGGCTGGTACGGTGGATGGTGCAGTAGTAGGTGCAGTGGGTGGAGGAGGGGCTGGTACGGTAGATGGTTCAGTAGTTGGTGCAGTAGCTGCAGTGACTGGTACGGTGGCTGGTGCGGTGAGTTTGTATGGTGCAGGTCTTATAAACATTTTTTGGAATTTTGAATTTTGAACTGGTTCCTGTTTAACTGTCGCCATATTACGGTCGTCTGTTTTCTGGTGATACTGGGCCTGATGATGATCGATGGTATAGATTTTACTACTCCGTGTATATAAATGATGTTTGGCATACTTACGCTTTTGTCTTTTCGTATTTACGGTTTTACCCATGAACATGTTGGCACACTGCAAATCGGTGCAGTATTTAATAATCCGGCAAGGATAACTTGTCCATGTATCCAGAGGCTTGATTTCTTCTTCAATGCTACGCTGTAAAATAGCGTCTGTGGTTGTTGGTGGCCAACTCACAAAACAATCATTTTTCCCTTTGCAGATGACCCATGATTGAGGAATAACCAATTGCTCTTCTTGTCCAGCTGCATTTTCTTTAGATATTATGAAAAACATCCTAGGAGGAAAGCGATAACAGTTACTAAAATGCTCTGTACACGTTTGCTTCATACTTACTTTTACTGATTCAACCATAATCGATTGCAAAACACAATGGTAATCACATTTAAATTCACAGCCGGTATTTTAGCCGGTTTAAATTCACAGCCGGCAATGGCAAAGGCCCTTTCGAATGATCGATGAAGGCTGCTGATCGCTGATTTATTGATCCCTTCTTGTTGGCGATCTTCATGTAGCACATACGATCTATAAGCTTTTCGTTATTTGTGCTTCGCTTCAGCACATAGCTTCATAACTGACAGCTTCTTACGCACTAATAGAATCTCACAGATCCTTACAAATTACAACTCACAGAACCTACACAGAATCTAATTAACATGCCAAATAGTGAGCACAGAAGGTCGGGGCCCTTCATGAGCAGCGAGTTCAAGGCGACACCGGAGCATTTTGCGGCTGCGTCCCATGCGGTGCGGACTGTACCCGGTGTATTTTGATTCACTACCGAGAATATGGGCAGGTACCATCTTCGCCCGTTCTTGCGCGTAAGCTCATCGAGGCTAACTCGGCGGATGTAGCCCTTCTCTACGTACTCTTTGGTCTTGGAATGAAGGAAAGCCGCTAGTGTTGGGTCCTGTTACATGCGCTTGTTAAGGCCGTGAATTAGCTGCAAGGCCATTTGGCGGTTATCTGGCGTAGTTATAGTTTCGCTGCGCCACAGCAGCCCCGACTCATATCGCCCTCCGCGGAGAGTGGTTATGCGCTCTAAAATAGCCAGAGCCCTTTCTTCCTCAACCGACATGAAACTTTTCGTGGGGCCTGGGGATAGGCCATCCGTCAGGAAATAATTCTTTACTGCCTGAGTCAGGTCCTCATCTGGGTCGCCACTATCATCGCCACATTTCACATAATTCATCAAATTGCTTGGTTAGCCCTGCAATATTCAGATAAACTATACGCTGTGATTGCTATCTACTGTAATCAATCATTTGTTTTGCTCTACTCTCCTTTTTCTTTTAAACCTTGCAATGCTAACTCCAGGCCTAAATGTCGCATCCGTTTTCTGCGTTCAGTTTGGTCTTTTTGTTAAATTTCTCACAATTTACGCACTTTTCGTAGTCGGCAATGTATTGCCTTAATGCGCAATAAATGCGCAACGGGGGCAACATTCACTCTCCCTGCAATCATTTTGTTTGTGGCCGAAATTCCAACATCTATAGCAACGCAGATCGCTGATTGCTTCAAATACCATGCAACTATCCCATCCACTGTTCACCTTCTCACGCGTAATCAATGTATTAAACGTGACTGTGTCTACTTCGAGGATGGATATCGTCGTACTATTTTTCCGCTTTGGATATTTATACGTGTTGTCCACGCAGCTCCGCTATTTTTGGTGAATGGATGTCCCAGCGCGGGTTCCGCGGGATTATCCCGGTCGAAGCGGCTCGGCTAGGCCGCGGCCAGTCTTCGAAGCGGTACTCTCCGTTAGATGTCCACGCGCTCGCTGAGAAACTGTCAAAGCGGCTCGGCTAGGCCGTGGCCAATCTTTGAGATGTTTCTTTCCCGGGTGTCCGGCGACTCGCTTGGTGAATTGTCTCCCAGTCTGGGTGGTGCAAGCAGGTTGCAATCAATCCAGAGGCGGAAGGTTCTGTTGGATTCGGAATAAGCTCTGATAAGTGCTGTTTGAGTGTTGGAATGCGAGTGAGTGTTTATTTGCTAAATTCCGCGCCCTTTATACTCTCCGGGTGTCCACCATTCGTGGCAGTCTGCCCCTGCTCCCTAGAAGGTCGTCCCTTTGTTCCTGCCTAACTTCGTCTAGCTCGATCGCATATTAGCCGCGCGCTGTTTCCAGGAATTTCGGTGGCGTTGCTCGTTGCCGGCCTTTCGTTGTCGTGGTGAGCTCTGCGCCGATCGTGTTGCTGGTAGCCACCGGACGCCATCGTCATCGTGTTCGAACGCGCCGATCCTCGCCGATGGTTGTCGCGTCGTAACAATACGTTTTGAGTGCTTTTATTTCTGCCTTTTCCTTCAATCCATTTTGTTGTTTAATCTTCTCTACTAATTTCGAATCACATTCATCATCCTCTTCTGCTTTCATAACCAACAACCTTCAATTTGGGCATGTTTGGCTGTCTTATATCAATTTTGTATTTATTTCCCAGCGTTTTCTCAGCTACGTTCGTTAGATTTAAAGCAAACTCTTTTGTTTGGCATCTAATTAATGCTTCACCAGTAGCATTGACAAAGCGTACTGATTTTACTCCTATTGTCGCGTCGTAACACCGCCCTCCGTAAAACGCAAGTTTTACTACGTGATGATGACGTGATGTTCGATGGTTGGCTGCCGGGCATGGTCCCTCGCCTTCGCTGACGAGATGGCTCCGATGATAATCAGCAGCGGCGAGGATGGATGATCAGATGCGGCGGCGGCGGATGATCAGACGCAGCGGCGGGAATTAGCGACGGCGGCGGATGATCAGTGGCGGGGGTGGATGATGCGGCGGCTTAGTGATGACTCGAGATCGCTGACGAACCTGGAGATGACGTTCAGGCCTTTCGTTCTACCTCTTATCGTGATGGCTCTGGCCTTATTACCCAAGTCCTGCGTTGCTTCGACGTGTGCGGTAGCCGCAGATATCGTTCCTTTCGCCCATTCACAAGCGTTGATGTTGCGTTTCTTCCTACGTGTTCGACCTTCGTGGGAGTTTTGGCAAGCGTTCACGGATGGCAAGGCTTCCCAGATCGTATTGGGCATTACTTGCTTCGTCTTTTCCATTTTCTTTACAATTTCTTTACATTGTTTCGTCTCGTAAGTCATAAGAACATGCTCTTTGACTTGTTCCTTCCTGGCTGACAATTTTACTCTTTCTGCCCTAGTTGCCGGTTTGTTCCTCTCGGCCCTAGCTGCTGGTTTCGCTTTTTCCGACCTAACTGCCGATTTTTTGTCTTCGGCCCTGGCAACTGAATAAATTTCTGTTAACGCCCTAGCTGATGAATTCACTTCCGTTATCACCCTGACTTCTGAATTTCCCTCTTCGGCCCCGGCTGCCGAATTTCCGTCTTCGGCCTCAGCCGCTGAATTTCCCTCTTTGGTCCTTGCGGTTCCTGATTTTCTTTGGTCCCTTCAGGCAAGGGAGCTTTCGTGTTTTCTTCTGGTGTTTGCTGTCGTACACCTTGAGTACTGCAACATCGCTTGTCGCCCTAGTAAAAATTCGATTCCCTACCTTCACCCTAACCTGCCTGGCCTCCCCGTCTGGAGACGTGATAGTCTCAACTATCCTACCCTTGACCCAGTCGTTCCTATCCTTTGTTGTTTCCGCAATGACACCTACGTCATCTACCTGAATAGATTCCGTTCTGAGGCTCCATTTGGATCGGTGAGCTATGGTAGGCAGATACTCCAACTGTCACCTGTGCCGAATGTTCCTCGTATTTTGGCTGATTAGCTTCATTTTCCACTGTTATTGTGTTGGATGGTGGCGCTGTGCAGTAGTTGATGATGCCTCCGTTTGTAGCCATCTACACCGCAGGTAGGTGCCCTTTGGCAGTTCCTTGAAACGTGACCGGCGGAGAGGCACGAGAAGCACAAATTTCGCCTTGTAACGACTTCCAACCTTTCCGAGAGGTCCATGTTCTTAAACTCATCGCAGCCGACTATATTGTGCTGTTTGTCGCATGCCGGGCAACCCGGTTGCGAGTTATGCCGATGGTAATGCATGCTCGCCCTTTGGTGCGGCGGATCATCAGGAGCCATTGCCTGAGCTGTTCTCGCAAATGGCTTGATCCAGTCGCTCAGATCTGCGAGCTTTTGGACTGTCAATTGATTCTCAGCCTTCAAGATACATTCGGTCCGTTTGATCTGGAGGCTGTATGGAAGCTTTTTAACCAGATCTTCTAACAGCCGGTGATCTGACAAATATTCCGGTCTTTCGAGTAGCGTGACGGTGCTTACGAGGTTCTCCAGGGCACTATCGAGTTCCACGACTACGTTTTTTGTGTCCTTGCCAATCCGCTGCAGCTCGTTGAGTAAATCCCGATACACCAATTCGGGTCTCCCGAAATTTTCGTTTAAACGTTCCATCATAGCTGGTACGTTTGCTGCATCCATTATGAGCGGTTGAACCGCTGTCCGTGCAGCACCTGCTGCGCCTTTACTCTTAAGCAATTCATATTCCATTGCGAACTCCTTCTTCTGGGCCTGCCGAATAAGCACCTTATCTGCTTCTTGCATTTCCTCCGTGGTCAGCCTCCCGACGATCTTGTTTTTTTTTCTCATTAAACTGATCGCCCGAAGCACGTTCGCTATCGTTTTGAGCATCTGTTCCCATGTTGAGAAACGTGCTGCATCAATAGTCTGGCTTCTTTCTTGGTTCAGGTGTAGTCGTTCAGGGCGTAATTCTTCACATATAAACAGGCTCATTACTACTCTCAACACCTGCCGTTTGTTCGGATGACTGGTGGTTTCTACATCGGGCAAAACGTGGCATTTCTATCGTCGCACATTTCGAAGAGTTCTCTTCTATGTAATGCTGAAATCCTAAACGATACACGTCTGGTACTCTCCTCTTCTCGAGTTATGTTTGCTGTCCATTATAGCGATAGCGGCTGCAGACGTTCTTTTAAACCCAGTCGGCAATCCTTCTTCGATCATAGAGATCGACGACCCTTCGTCGATGAACGCTACGGCTTCGACTCTCTCGTCGCCGTTGTGGCACACGACCGGAACGGTCCGAAAGATCATGGCCCTGTTCATCGGGCTCTGGTGGTTCATTGCCACTGCTGGTGTGTGTATAGGCGTTCCTTCCGTGGCTCACGTTTTGCCTGACCCTTTGACTGGGGGTTTAAGATCCGCTTGACTGAGATCGCCTCTTCAGTGAGATCGTCTAAGAAGATTGCGAGCGTGTTGAGGGTGGCCGGTGCGCCTCCACGGACCAGTCACGCCCACAAGATGCGGTATTCGGACGGCAGTTTCTCCACCAGCTCGGCTATCAGCATTGGGTTTATCAAGTGATCCTCCATTCCTGCCGGTTGAACGTGCGCAGGGTCTGTGCGACCTGGCCATATGTAACCAAACTTTCGAGGTTGTCGGCTCGGGGTGTAGGGGTCTTCCTCACGCGCTCTAGCAACTCGTCCAGCAGCATTATGTTGATTACACTCGGAACCGACGAGGGGAGGAGGAGGCGGCATTGTACTGCATCTCTCGCCGCTCCTTTTAGGTATTGTTGAAGGCGTATTAGGTTTCCAGCCGGTTGGTATCCGCACGCTTCTGTCGAAAGGTTGAAACAAATTGTGTTAATAATTCCCTCGTAAAAAAAATGATCGTCTATTTCGAAACATATAATTATACGTCTTTAGTCCGAGACGGACTGATTAAGAGTGTCCAATGATTCCCACCCAACAAAGTGTTATTTGAGCAACAAAAAATGCTTACGCTAGACTAAACTAATGCCTAACGCTACCTATCGCATTCATTCCTCGCGGAATGCATGTTCTACTATTCATTCTGTTCTATTTTTATGTACGCTCATAAATCATGACTCCATAACTATATGTCTCTTCCTTGTCCTGGGGTGACCGGTTTGTATTGTCCGATCTTAAACTTATACTGTGTGATAATTGTTTCATCGAGGGCTTGCTGTTCAATTACATCTAACTCTTCAATCGTAGCAATTGGCCTTAGCACGCTTTGCTGGTTCATATTAATAACTTCCACTTTTGCTTCCACAATCACCAATCTCTTGAGTATGTCACTCAGTGTCACCTGCATCTTTGCAAGCTCATTCACAATTCTTTCGGCGACACTTCGTTCCATAATGTTTGGTCCACACTCGAGCGCACACGAAGAGCATACCAAGGGGGGCTGCGTTCGGGTTTGCGTTCGGGTTTCACGAAGTTCACTACCCAGGCCTTGGGTCCTTCGACTGCCCATCCGCTGACCAGAACAAACGCGCCGTACAAGCTCTTCCGGAGAAATGAATGGGGTAGCGGATAGGCAGTCGACGGTCAGTCGATTTTTCTATAGTGAGTTCTCACTGCGAATTGGGCTCTCGTTCGCGTTTCCTCCGGCGCGGCTCCGGTCGTTGCCGCCTCCTCTCTCTACCCTTCCGCTGCCTTTGCCGAGGCTTTGGCCTGTTGCCTGGTTTCTGGCATTTTCTAGGAACTTCCGCTCACTACACTTTCCGTGCACTTGCGTCTTCTTGCGCTTGTCTCACGTTCAGACTGTTGGAGCACGTGCTGACTTGTAGACTACTGATGACCCTTGGCGCTGGCTGGCAGCACGATGCTTTTAACACGGGATGACTTGTCCAACTCTGCTGGGGCAGCTTGCACATCGTCTTTGATGGCCGTACGCATTCCAAGTAATATGAGTGGAAGCTTTTCTGTCCAATGTGTAGTATCGTGGCAGAGGATTGCGGCTTTCCATTTACGGTGCCATCGCTCGATGAGTCCGTTTGATAGGGGGTGGTAAGAAGTTGTCCTTGCAGTGGTCGGTATATGTAAAAGCCCACCTCTATGGTCCACCACATTTTCTCAGCCCATCGATGTTGAAATTTTTATATTAATTTATTAAAAACTTATATGGCCTCCCTTAGCCTCAATTATCATCTGTAAACGTTTTGGCATGCTATCTACTATATTTTGAAGGTGATCAGGATCACCAACGCTTCCATTCCCGTCGTCTTACCGTCCAGCCGATGGGCGTAGCATGTCGGCAGACGCACCACCGTCACTTGTAGCACACTATCTAGCGAACGCATGCTGACAGTCAGTCAGCGATGTCCCGCTTTACGGAATCGACGCTGTCAAGCGGATCCAGATGTCTGACCACTACAGCACTGGTATCCTGCAGCACCTTCACCGCTTCCGCCTTCTCACCAAGAGAAGCTGCCACCTTCTTTTGTAGGTCCTCGCTATTGGCCTCGCGAGGGACTTTGAAGAGGAAGCACTTCCCTTCTCCTGTCGCCGTCTTCCGCCCAAACGTCACGTCCTCCTTCTTCGGGAGGACATTCCTGATGTCCTTATAACCCACCTGCTGCTGCAGCTGTTGCTGTAGCTGTTGAATTTGCTGCTGCAGCTGCTGCTGTCGCGATTGCAGCAACTGCCGAAGCTCGTTGATTTGATTCGTCAGCTCAACGATCGCCGTCGTCTGTTGCGCGTTGGTTTCCCGCTGCGCCTTTACCTCCTCTACCTGCTGCAGATCACATTTTCTGCCAGTTCACGGGAGCAACATGCGAGACCAGCACCTTCGGCAGCAAACCGGCGTCGGCCACTTTCTCCATCCCTTTCTTGGTTGTTTTCGCTGGGACGGGGGCGGAGGAGGTGGACAAAGTCCGCCGCGTTCGGCTTACCTCCTCCATTTCCTTCAACGTGTTGGTTGGCTTGAGTGTTCCTCTCCTGGATCAAAGCGTCGATAGCAGCATCACCATCTTTGAGCTCCTCTAATTTCGCCATCGCGGCTTGAAAATCGTCGTTGAAGCGATCCAGAGTTTCCCTCTCTCTATGGGGGCCTGGATATCGGATTCCTCAGTGTATTTGTCTCTAAAACGTTTTAACGATTTCAGATCGATTTCGATTCTTTTTTTGCGTTTTCGCTTTGTTAATTCTGTGATTTCTTCCTGAGTCCTTCTTTACTATCTTTCTTGATATTTTAGCATTGTTTCTTCTTTCGTTACGTTTTTTCTTAGTACTTACAAGAACAAGATGAGTTTCATCTCGTCGGGGCTTCCGATTAGATTCTTTGCAAAGGGGACAACGCGTTTGACCGTCGCGGAAACAGCGCTAAAGTCCTAATTCCTGGGTTGTTGAGCCTCTGGTCTGGTCCCTTTCGGTCTTCATTTCGGCATATCCTCCGTCTCGCTCAGCGCTTGACTCAGAGCCAGCTCGGTTGGGCTCTCCATGCTTGTGAGGGTAACGTCCCCAATATCCGCCTCTTCGCTATCTTCGGTATCGAGCAGCTTCTTTTTCGCACTTCTTCACTTCCACGTGTCGTGCGGCGTGTCGTCCACAGCCTTCGCAACGAACGTCTGCAGAATGCCGGACTGTTCGATAACGGTCGAATGCGGTCAGTTACACAATGCCGCGCGCGGTGGCGCCACCGCAGAGAAATAGCAAAACACGTCCGTTCGGTTTGAAGTTTCACACGCGACTGTTGGTGATGGTATTGTGAATCGATGCCTTTGAAACTTATATGATATCCTAACTGATTCGTTTCGGTATTCCACATCATCATTGTTTCCAATGATGTTCCAATGATGTTGATGATTCCACTGAGTCTATCTCATACCGCCGTTGCTGCTTCCCCGTCCAGGAAATGCAAAGCGGATGGGGTTTACCGGTTATTCCCATGATCCATAAAGGTAGCGGATGAACCGTGCCAGCGTTTGTACAAACCTCCCGTTCGTGCCATATAACGTGAAAGGAATATATTAGAATAGGACTTCTCCATCCGCCGTGCCATGGGCGTAACCGTTAATTCTCTATTCGTCGTCGTTTGGGCTGGAGGTCGGCTGTGCGGCTGTTGACGGTTCCACCATCGCTACTGCTGAGTGCGTGGCTGGGTGTAGTAAACAGCTAGCTACCGTCTCCTGAGCCTTACCTTCGAGGCAGTGTTGTAGCCTTAGAAGGTTTTCCTCATTGGTATACCCACAGATGGCCGTCGAGTACTCAAAGCTTGCTATAAACTCGTTCCATTGTTGCTGGTTACCGGTGCAGGTAGGTCATTCCTTGTTGGTACACTTCCGCGTTGACACCTGACTCTGGTTGAGGATGAAGAAATTTCCCGAACCGAATGACCTTCTGTACGTTTCACAGCTTGCTTCCTGCCAGTCTGATGGCCCCGGTTGGTTCTGGAGATCTGTCGGTTGTTCGAGTTCTCGGAGCTCCTTTAGGCGCTGCTTTTCGCATCCCTCGATCGCAAAGAGGCGTTTCTCCAACATGCATTGCTCATAACGTAGCTCGATTTCTTACCGTCGAGCCTCATTGCTCGCATCCAGTGCCGTTTCCTGGCGGTTGGTTCGGTTTCCAGGTGGCACGTTGCTGACGCGCGGGCGATCGGATAACGCTCCCGTTCGCTGCGTTATCACCCGGATTCCAGAAGGGCCGGTTGTGGGTTGATCTTGCTCCTTGCGTCTGATGGAGCCTTCCAGCCAGCGATCGATTTCATTCATTCCTAAGGCGCGTGACGATCTTCGCATGAGCGCATGAGTTCGGCGAGCCTATCGAACCGTTTACGTTAGGATGAAGACGCCCGTGAGCTCACACAATCCTGATGGGCATGATTCCCCCCGAATGTCTTATCAAATCACACACCACGCTTCCAGCGATCACTCATCCAATCCCGACGGGCACGATATAGCGCGAGTGTCTCTATAAAAAAAACCCCGCTTTCAGCGTGCACCAACACAATACGATCGGGAATATCTCGCGTTTCTTAAAATTGTGACCACCGACCCGAGTCCCCTTTCTTACAACGGTCTCTCTCTTTTGGTTTTTTTGTTTTTAAGATTAAGAGTGCCCCATGATTCCCACCCAACAAAGTGTTATTTGAGCTTACGCTAGACTAAACTAATGCCTAAAAATGCTTACGCTACCTTTCGCATTCATTCCTCACGGAATGAATGTTCTGCTATTCATTCTTATGTACGCTCATAATCCGCTCATACGCTCATGACTCCATAACTATATAATACCTACGTTGCCGTACTCTTTTGGCAGTCGCTCCATAACCCGGTCAAAATTGTCTGGCTCTAGCATCAGCCGAGCGACACTCTCTGCTGACTCCCCCTTAAGGTAAGGTAAGGCCATCTTAAATTTCGGCCAGCCCCTGCTTCTGCCGTTGAACTCTGGCAGGCTCAAAGTCGGGTGCGTAGCTTCCCTAATGGCTGACGTCATGCAAACAAGCATGGTACAGGGTAGCACGATAGCGAGGACGAAACACGGTGCAGCGAACGGGACAGGACGGCGTGCTGCGTAGCACGATGACGAAGACGACGACGACACGATGAGAACTGCACGGTGGCCAGGACGGTCCGTCCTGGTTTGCGGAAGCGCCGGAAAAAAGAGAAAGCTTCGTCCGCGTGGACCGTTTTCATCTCGTCTCTGACAGCTCGACCGAGTGCAAACGGCGCGCTCAGTCAGGGTTGTGCCCGCGGTCGGGTCAACAGGGTTGGAGCTCACTGTGGGGTTCGGTGTGAACCTCACACACCTAACCATTTCCTCTCGGTACGCCCGTCGTTATCTCAACACGTTGGATGCCTTGCTCTTCACAGTAAGCTGCGAAATCGTTCGACTTAAAGGCCGTTCCTTTATCACAAATAATACGTCGTGGATTTCCGAACAGCTCGCTTTGGTAGTGCAATCTCTGAATCTTCTCTCGCGTATTAGTGGTCTTAGTAGGGTTGATCCAAGTACATTTTGAAAAAGCATTTACCACAACAAATAGATACCTATACAGCTTCTCCTTCTGGTCCATAGGTCCGACATGTTCGATGTGATACGTGTCAAACGGTACATCTCCTTTGGGAATCGGCATTAACAATCCATCCACCTTCCCTCGTTTTCGTTCGGCTAGGATACACTTCATACAACAGTCGAGTCCTCCATCTTTCGTGCTTGATCTCACCGTCCTGTAATTCAGTTGGCACTACGATTACCTCATTGCCATTCAATGTTCTTTTCAGCAGTCCGTCACTCACAAAATAGTCTTCAAACGGCTGCGTCCTCAATATTTCAATTGCTGCCCTGGTTCTTTCGTTTCTATTCTGCGCGTTTTTCATCATATCAATTATTGCATGGTTCAGTATCGTCATCACTGGTGCACGGCTCAGTGCATCCACGTGTTTCATTCTTTCTCCGGGGCGGTGTTCTACCTCGTAGGTAAATTCTTCTAGCATGAGAGCCCACCTTGCCACTTTTGCATTTAGATGTGTCCCTTGTAGTGTGTGTTTGAAGGCGGAACAGTCCGTAACGATCTTGTCCGGGATACCCAGCAGATAAACCCGGAACTTCTGTATAGCCCTGACCACTGCCAGCATTTCTAGTTGGAAAGCACTATAATTCTTCTCCGCGTCATTCGTTTGTTTGCTCATATAGTAGACTGGATGGAAATTCTCGTCCTCCCCTTTCTGCATAAGCACGTCATCGTATCCTTCTTTTGACGCATCAGTGTGTACTTCCGTCTTGGCACTCGGATCGTAAGTTGACAACACCGGATCAGACACCAAAGCCTCCTTCAACGCCTCAAATGCTTTTCGTTGCGCCTCTCCGAATTCAAACTTCATGTTTTGCTTCAGCAAGATCGTCAACGGCTTTGCGATCACCGCGAATCCAGGCACAAACTTTCAAAAATAACTTGCTTATCCGATAAATCGCTGGAGCTCTCTGTATCATGCGCTTCCCGTGGCATGAAAAACCGGGAGTTCACGTTGGGTTTCTTGCTTGAATGCTCTTCGTCGAGCGTCTTTATTGTAACAAGTTGTAACACGAAACAAGTTGTAACAAGTTGTAAGCGTAAGGCTCTCGCACGAGAGAATTACAGTAAGGCGCTCACACACATACTGATGCCGACAGTATGTACCGAACAGCCTTCTTTTTCCTGCTAATCCGCAGTTTGTGGACATCGGGCGCTCTTATGGTTGGGGCAAACTCGTCAATCAGAGCTCCCTTCAACTCTTTGTACGTTGACACGTTCCCTTCGGCAAATAGGAAGCGTCTGGCCGATCCCACGAGCTTCTTCCGGCCCATAAACAGCTTTTGTTCTTCGCTCCAATATGCCGCTTTACCTATGGTCCAGAATTGCTCAATCCATGACCGCACTGCCTGTTCTTCTGTGCCGAATTCTTCAAAACACTCCTCCACATCGCGGAACGAATACGGCCGCTGGTTCGTCGAATCACAGGTGTGGAGGTGAATTACTTAAGCATTGCGTAATACGGCGTACTCGCTGCGACGCTGCCAATCTCACTTGTATCCCCTCCGTCGTCTTTAGCATCGTTATCGTTGTCGTCGTTTTCGTCGTTGCTGCCAATGGCCTCCTCTTGCGCTTTGCTTCTCGGTATCACCGTCGCGTCGTGATTTGCTATTATGGTGGCCATCGCCGCCTTACCACCGGAAGTCTCTATCTCACGTCTTACGCACTCACGATGCAGGCCAGCCTTTGTGATCATGTCACACAATTCCTGCACCGTTCCCACCTGGGCATCATCTTCCATGGTAGTGCCGTCCATGATTCGTCTTTTGTGCACTTTTG
Source organism: Anopheles aquasalis (assembly GCF_943734665.1). Classification (NCBI taxonomy): domain Eukaryota; kingdom Metazoa; phylum Arthropoda; class Insecta; order Diptera; family Culicidae; genus Anopheles; species Anopheles aquasalis. Next base: position 31,928,852 of record NC_064878.1, on the reverse strand, counting down.
TTCACTTTTTCTTCACGCACGCGCTGTCGTCTTTATACGTGCACTGTCGTCGTCTTCCTGGAACCCTCGGTGTGGCCGGCGTCGCCGTCTTCGCTGTCTTCGTCGTCGTTCTCCTCTCCTCTTGCACTTGCGCTGAATGTACCAAATCACAATTCTATCGGTCTAGATGTCTCCATCCGACCGTCATCCCGGACGAGCCCCCATGCAGTAACTCTGGAAAATTCATTGATCTTTTCCCCTTTTTTTTCGCTTTCGCCTTTTCCGTCCGTTTTCACAACTGCTGTCCTCTGCGGTTCTTATTCGACTGCCGATCGCTCCCGCCACTCGCGATCTTTATCTCCCTGTACACCTTCGCACTCGCGCGCCCGCTCTCGTGCCGCTCGCAACCGCCGCTCTGTCGCGTCACGTCGCGATTCCACTCGCCTCACATATATTTGATTTGATTTGATTTGATTTATTGATTTATTTATTGACCGACCGACAAGTAGACCGACTTATAGACTATAGCTTATAAGCTAAAAAAAAAAATAAAGGTATTTAGGTATTTAGGTATGGTTACGTCTAAAATGTGGAAATATTTATTGATACATTTCATCATTTTGTTGATTGGACTATTTAGTGCATAACATGTTCTGTGGTTTTCTATGTGAAATAACTGTCTATTTCTTAAAGTGCGAGAGAGAGCGTAAAAATTTATCAGTTCTAAAATATGTGAGTCGTTGATCTGGTGAGATATAACATCGATTATGAAAGCTACCATAGAAAATTCGCGTCTCTTTTGAAGATTTTCAAGTTTGATTAGAAGGCACCGAGATTCATAGGGGGGCAAATGAAGCGAATTCCATCCTAATTTCCTAAGGGCGTACAGCAAAAATTGCTTCTGGACCGATTCAATGTGCTCATTATGATTAGATTGATAAGGGGCCCAGACCACACTACAATATTCTAGAATGGGTCTAACGAAAGTTGTATACAGATAAATCAACTATACGAGGACTTTGCCGGCGGTGAGCTGTTCAAAATGCGGTTCATACAGTTGATGATCTATGGTCGTTTAACGCAAAAACGCATGAAGGACGATTCCACCTTCATATTCCGGCTTGACGATGGCACCGGGCAGGTGAATGTAATGTTTCGCAACACAAACAAGAAAATCATCGATACTCTAAACAAACTCAGCCAGTGCGAAGAGCTAATGCTGAGGAGGGAAAAATCTGCGAACAACTCCGAGGTTGGGTACCCGGCAGCACTTCACGAGCCGCTGAAGACAATAATGGCGATGGCTAGGGCAAATTTTTCCATACAGAACAGTCAGCCACCGCTTGGTAGCGAGTGCTTCGCAGTCGGGTTCCCGTATCAATCCATCAACGGCGGCGTGGCCAGTTTCGCTCACCCTGTGGTGGCTGATACGGAGGATAAGTCGATGGATCTTTGTTGGAAAAGCTACCTCCTGTCTTTTTGCCGGCCAATTGTTGGCAATGATTGCAGCTATAGCAATAAAGGAATACGAAACCAAAGGTGTTAGTCTGATTGTGAAAGTAAAAAAAAGGATGGTGTTGGTGAAAGCGAAGAAAGCGCACGCAATCGGTAAAGGCTCCACCTAATTACCTGAGACACAAGTGTCCGAGTGTGAATTAAAGAGACGTTAGCTTGAAGTCGGAAAGCTCACCCTCCGCCAACCCAGCTCAGCTCAATATTTGGTCGCTCCACTACCTCCGGATCCATTGAGAGCATCGATATCGACGCGCTAGAGCGCAGCTTCGGGTGCTAGAAGCACTCCGGCCTCTGGGCATTGAAGATACGGATATAGAGAGGGCGTATCTTATTAGGAAGCACGAGATCGAAGACGGCCATCGTGTCTTAAAGCATGCTGTTGTAGTCCGCGGTGCCCTACGCGACAGTGCGCAACTGGATTAATGTGCACCACTCCAAAACGCACGGAGTCGAAAGACGCGCGGCCGCTCCCGAAGCCATGGTTCGAATGACTACGCCTGGGAAGCTTTGCAAGAAATGGGGCCGCTGCTGTTCCATAGGTCACGGTGTTTAGTTCGTATGTTTGAATTTACGTACTTTCAGTTACCGACTGACCTTTATTGCTCCTTTTTCTCATCCCATCATCCTACTTACACCCTCATACTTAACCTAACTTATACTACATTACACATACATTCCACTTCTGATTTTGATTGGGGCCTTTGTATCTCGTCGATTGCTTCTACTTTATAAAAATTCTGCAATAGTTTAGTTAGTGGCTCGTCGTATTTCACAGAATGTTCTTGTCACGCCTTTAGTGTCGTTCTCGATACTTCCACCAACGATCCGTCCCAGTTTTGTGTTCTTTAAGACTGGGCAATCTCTGCCGATCTCTTGGCGACCATCTAGAAAGATCTCCCAAAAACATTCAGCACCGAACAGCATGTCAATTCTTTCTCTTTGATAAAACTTCGGATCCGCCAGCTTTAACTTTGTTAGAAGAGACCATTTAGAAATATTGAACGAATGAGTAGGTAGGTCTCCAGTAACCACTAAGCATTCCAGCTCACTGATAAACTCTCCGTCACTTGATCTAATAGTCGTGTTTATCTTTCGACTGATTCGAGTTTGTGTTCCTTTCAAACCATTCACTGTAAAATCAGACGGTTTCGCTTTCAAACCCAGAAGATTCGCAAAACGTTCTGTTACAAAGTTCATCTGCGAGGCAGCATCGAGCCACGCTCGACGAGGATGGGATTTCTTATGCACGCCATCAACCAGAACAATAGCGGTGGACAGAATGAATTGTCTCTTTGTACTTCCCGAATTAGCACATAGGGTTGTAGGTGCAATGTTTTGCTCTCCTTGTCTTTGCGCTTCAGCTGGCATTATTACTTCAGTATTCCCGGAAGCCGAATTTGAACTGCCCACGCTTGGTTTGGGGTCATACGATCCGTGAAAACATTGAATTGAAGATCAAATAGGTATAGATAAAATTTCTCCACGATACCATACTACAGCCAACGCTTCCCGTTGCGTTTGTGAGTAGAAGCGTCTTTGCGCCTTCGTCTTCAGTCTTTCATCATTTCATTTCATCGAAACTCCTTTTAGATGAGGGAATGGTTCAATTCTCTTAATAATTATATTTTCTTCATTACAATGATTTTCCGCGGGAAGATACGTAATACCGACGCGGTGGTGCAGCTTAGCACGGTAAAACGAACGAATACGGATGCCGGTCCGCTATGGGCACTGCTCGCACCGTCGTCGCCTTCTTTTGTGCACACCGTCGTTACTTCGTTGTTCTCGTCGTCGTCTTCTTTTTTGATGAAACTTATCCCGGTTGAGCCCACATTAAAGAAATACTGGATTGAACTATTTATACGCGCTTTCACAGATTTCGGATGTCCACTTAAATTTAACTTAATGCTCGGTCAGAGAAATTTTTTTGGTTTTTGGTTTAAGAACGTCTCTATCACCGGTATTGGGCAATGCTCCAGCTGGATGGCTTTGTTTGCGTGCTTCATGTTAATACAAATTCTGATATCGTTTGTTTCTTACAAATACGTCCCACCGTCTGTTGTCGGAACGTATCCACGCAAGAGCTACCTGAGAGTTCGACCACCAATACGGGAGTCGAAGGCGTCCAGAACTCTCAGAGTGTTTCTACACTGCGCGAAAATTTTCGTTTTCGTAGTGCAATTGTCGGCAAAAGTCAAACTTTATATGGAGTTTTTGGAGTATGGAGTCGCCCTTATCGTTAGTGAACGTCACGTAGAACACACAGCCGTAGGCCTTCAGTGACGCGATGCGTATGATCCTTGGTCCGCTGGGCGCAGCCATCCGTGGTATGTGTAGTCTGCGCAATAACGGAAGTTGCATCGCAAGGTGAATCGTCGTGGGGGGCAAGCAGTCATCTCAGGCGAGATCTTCACACCAGACTCCTGCATTAGCATCTTAGCGGTTGCGCTCCTCTAACTATGTTGGTCACCCAGTAGATGGGAGTATAGTTAGTTGCTCCTATTGCAGGCTGGTGTCTTGAACAGGGTTACCGCGGGTGGGGCCGTTATCCTCATCCTCTGGGATGCTGCTGCTTGATATTGCAGCTCTGTCTCATCTCGTTGGTGGCACCGCCGGTGGTCGCGACCGAATCGTGCTCTAGTTTGATCTCCACGGGATACTCAGACTATTCCATTTTATCTAGCTCGTCTTCCATCGCCATCCTACAAAAAGCGTCAATCCCATAGATCTTTTTCCTCGAGATATGTTCGTACGGCAAACTTATGACGACAATTTTATAAATTCTATAGCTGTATAGCGCTCATATAAATTCTATAGCTGTATAGCACCGGAGGCTGGAGCTTAACTAATACGCTGCCGAGTGGTCTTTAGCGTTTTTACTGTCACCTAATCTTCTAACTATATTGCTCTCCCAGTTGATGGGAGTCTAGTTAGTAGCTCTTGGTGCAAACTGGTGTCCGAACAGGGTTACTGTGAGCGCCGCAGGCAATGATCCTACGAACGCTCTCCGACGATACGAACGCTATCGCGCCACCCGAGCGCGATCGCTCGGTAACACGAACCTAATGAACACCTCTAAAGGGGGCTAACTACTGGCTGACGCTTATTCTGGCAGCGACAGGGGTTGTGCTTTAATTTACAGTTCTGGGTGCCGCATTCCCTTGCTGACCAACAGTCGTCAAGATTGTGTTTAATGGATCCCATTTAATGCAGCCACCCAAGGCACAAATGAGCGTTTTTTGTTATTTCGAAGCGTTCCTTCGGCAACGTTCCTTTGAACTGTTTGCAGTTTAGTAAACTGTGTGCGCCTTTGCAATCTAGGCACTCCCTGGGTTTTCTTACAAGTATTTGGCCTTTGTTTGCCCTATTCTCAAACCTATTTGATTTGCTGGCAGTTTTAGCTGGTTGATCTTTGTGCAAATTTATCGGCTTACGTTCCGTCGCTCCAGGCAGGAGCCGTATGTTACTGGCAATTGGCATAAGCCATTTACTGAAATGCATCAGCGTAGCGATTTCCTTTTTCTCAGTGTTGCGCCGATGCTCAATCCAGCTGAATTGCTGGTCAGTTGGTAGCTTGTTAACCAGTTCATCAAATTCGTTCATACAAAATGTATGACTACTATAAAACTATATCTAAATATATATATATATCTATCTGTATATATCTCGTTGCCTATGTCCCTGCTTAGCATGTCAGGATCTCGTCGTTTGCTGTACGACGTGGCCTTGAGAGGGGGGAGGGGTGAAATAAAATTTTCATAAGTAAGTCATAAGTATAAGTCTTTGCGTTTAAACAACTTACCGATACGGCCAATCATCCCGCTATCTTTAGAATGTCGACAATCGCTTCGAGTATTTCCCTAGATTGGAGTGGAAACTCTGTCTGTGCGTGTGAGTTAGTCATCATCCAGACAATCCAGTCATGCACGGCTTGGAGGGCCAGCCGCTGTTGGGTCACCTGCACCCGCAATCGCTTTATCATTAACTGTCATTCGCTAGTAGCGCAACGCTTTCTGCGCATCGTAATGCGATCTCCCTCAGATGTCACGAGCATCTCGTGGAGCCGATGTTTGTCCTGACGACAAACTTCATCGCCGCAGTCATACATGTAGGAAATGCTCTTTCCGCGGAGCTGGTACTTTTTTACGTCTTTATTGGTCGGCTCGTTGAACGTAACTCCCTGCGCGCTCCGCTTTTCTATTCGCGCGCTGCTCGCAACATTGCCTCTCTCACGCTATTATTTTCTCTTCGCGCATACGCTCTCTCATATCCTACATGCATTTCGCGGTAGTATTTAAGAGATAGGGTTGGCCGCTCGCCCACACTATCGAATATCGACACGCAGCTCGTTGCCGGGGTTTTTCCCCTACAGGTCCGAGCTGGGGGAGGCTGACGTCCAGTTGACCTCTACGCTCTCTGCGCGGTAACCGGTGTGAGCTCGGTGGGCTGACGGCAAGTTGACCCCTCCCGTCTCTGCGCGGTGTCTTCCTGCGTATCTTCAGCCGGTGGCGTCCAATCCATCGTTGATGGAACAACGATGGAGAAAAGAACAGGTTACACATACATAGCACATAGCTGTCAAACACAAACGCAGGGCTTTGTTTACTCATTTCGATGCATGCGATTAGTCGACATTAGTCGATTACACGGTCGATTAGTGCTTTAGCTGCTGGTTCGGGAGCAAACGCGGCGTGGATCAGGGTATGGTGCCGCTTTCCGCATTGCCGACTACCAAAGGGTGAAGAGCAGGCACGGGCGAAGTGGTCACTCCGGAAGCAATTGCTGCACAGCTTCTGAGTGTTGATTACTTCCCACCGGGCGCCGGGTGTCATACCATCGAATTTCGGGTATCTGATAAGGGAGTGCCTTTTTTGCGACACGCTGGGCAGGCTGGGTAACTTATAGCTGCGGAAGCCGCGTTGCGACTGTTGGCGGGGCTAACCTGGGCCGGGGCACGCTCGGATCCTTCTGGGTGGTGCACTGCAGCGTGGCACATGCTTGTGGGCTTTGTGGTTTCCTTCATGCTTGAGGGGTTGCCGGTGTACAGGGTGACTTTGGTTATAGACTGTGCCAGTACCACAGTGGGCAGCGCTTCCGGTAGTAAAAAGCTGTTACTCACTGCCTAGAACGCCGATCCCTTCAGCGCCGACTTCAATCTCACCAGATTCTCCCGGTTGGAATATCCTCCGGCGAGAGTCGTCTTCATGTAGGTGTTTATGAATAACGGCCATTCTGCCGGGTTGCCCGAGAAGGGGGGTACCTCGCGACCCATGCTCTTGCGAGCCTCTCGTTCGGCGGGTGTGGGGCATCTTTCCTTCTCGCCGAGTATGTGCGCTGGTATCGGCACGCTGCCGAACAGGGAGGTGAGGCTGCGAGGTTGTTCATGATTAATTTCCTCACTTGAGCCAGCTGGGCCCTACACGGCGTGGCCAAGCATTTGTCGCATCCGCTCAATCTCTTCACTCACAGGACTTGCTGGGTCTTCAGACTGGGTTTTAGTGGCCATTTCCGCTTCACATCAGCTAAACACTTCCTACCATGCCTCTATAGTGCCCAAGGACCGCCTAAGAAAAATGGTTTTCAAAAGTATAGAGTTAGCCAAAAGCGTTTGATTTTGTTCGGGACTGAATGTTAGCCTTATGCGCAAAACCTATGTGTGAAGGGTAACTGATTCGGCTCTGGCGTGGTTCTGGTTTTAGGGGATTGTATCTCGTTTCAAGGGTTGCGATAGCTTTGTTCTCATTGCAGGAATGCATTAAGAGACACTTGACCGACTCTAGCGCCTTCCCTCATAAACTTGCCTGTAGCCGCACTGTGTTTTCCTCATCCGTATAACCGCACATCTTTGTTGTTGGGCGGTAGAGCGTGATTTAGCGGGGCCAATCTTCAAGATCTCCTCTGAAAGATGGCAGATCCTTTTGCTGCCCTTTTCTTGCTGCTACCTGCGACCTGCTCAGGTGAAACTCTTTCACGCTCTCCTGGCTCCAGTTATACGTTGGGTCGCTTCGGTGCGTGCGCCCTATGATGGTCGACCACAGCCCGGGCTGTTCACTGCAGCTATAATGATTACAAAGGAGAATTTTGCAGTGTTGTCTTTATTTCACTCTTCGCGATTATTCACCAATCGCTTCCCAACGCGTTTTCCTTATTCTGTCTGAACTCTTCAAACCAAAACACTTTTCACCGGTGGCCTTTCACCACCCGAGGCTGCAAAATTCTGGTGCAAGGCCCCAGAATCCCTTTTCTCCCTGATCACACCGACGGCTATTATCTTTTGGTGCACATCACCTACCGAAGTGCCCGTTACGTAAATTGGTGGTGTTTTGTTATTTTCCTGTTTCGTTTGAGGACTTTTCTCCTTCGGTGCCTGTGAATGTCCCATGTTATCCATCGGGAGAGCTTCAAAGATATTCTCACTAGCCACCGACTCGTTGTCGCTTGTGGCTTTCGCTGTTTGAAGGGCGTTTCAACTTTTTCGCTGGAGCCATTTTGGGTCACCACTAAAATCTGGGAGATCTTACGGCATCGGCTACCGCGACGCTTTCCTCTCTTTGGTGATCTGCCATGCTACGGTTTCTGCGCTGACCAGCTGACTACCCGTCCTTTTATGCTGCCCTGGCTGCATACACTATCGTCACCCTCCGTCCAACTCTTAGTCGCCCCTCTTTCTCGGGGGCCTATCGAGTGTGCCGGATTTACGCGCTCTGAAATTGCTTTCGGATTAGTAGCTAGGCCTTAGATCCTCCTCTCGTTTGGGAGGCTATAGGCTTCGCCAAGGACTGGATTCAGATAGCGTTCTGTTTCTAATCCCGATTTATTCATCGTTCCGGCTCTCTTTTATACTCGGGGCTGGACGATATCCTGCCCCCCGCGGGACGCATAATGCATTAGCGTTCAATGGGAACTATAATCGATCGATGATTACTATAATCTGTTATCACAGGACTATCACTCGCCCGGAGGTAGGCCACCGCGTAACACTCCCCTTCGTAATATACTCGTGTATTACCCTACCTCCCGGTCTACCCCAGCTTTCTGCCTGTCTTAAACCCTAACCGACTTTAGGCTGCTTTACTGCCGGTGCGGTCCCGATCGGCGCCCGGACGAAACGTTTTCGCTGTTTTGCTGCCTGATCTAGCTGATCTTCCTTCTGTCTGACGTCTACTACCGCTACCTTGTTCGTCTCCCTATTCCGAATTCCCCTCGCGGGTTTTACGTCCACTCTACGCACTTGCCCGTCGGGCGGCGGGTATATCTTTTCCTCAACCCCCTTTAGCCACTCGCCTGGCGGCGCGTTGTCTTCCACCAAGACCACCACATCGCCCTCCTTCACCGGCTCGATCTTGTTCGTCCATTTGTTGCGCCGGATCAATGTCGGAAGGTATTCTTTGGGCCACTGGTCCCAGAACAGCCTGGCGAGTCGCTGCGCATTCATGTAGTCCCCCTGTTTCACAGTAGATGTCCAGGCTGCGGTAGACGGAACTGCACTTCCGGAACGGCCGACGAGAAAGTGGAAAGGCGTCAGCACTTCCTCCCCTTCGTGGGATACCGGGATGTGGGTGAGAGGCCTGCTGTTTAAAAGAAACTCAACGTTAATTAATGTGTGGTGGGCAGCACATCGATGGTCCGTTTTTCGCAACCGCCATTTCTCCAGTATTGTGTTCTGTTTTTCTGGTGGGCTGGTTTCGGATCTTGACGAAGTATGACTATCTTCGAGGAGTGTTCGATTAAGACTTTATTGATTCTATGCAAGACTCGACTCTTGGTCGAAAGATGACCGGCGCGTGACCGTGGGACCGTGGGTCCGTCGCGCCAGCCGCGTTCCCATGGTGTCGGGTGCGCACGTGTAGCTAACCGACACCACGAAACTTTGCGCATGACACTCATGGGCTCGCAGGCCCACCACACGCCCTATCTTTTTTTTTTGTAGCTCAACTGAATATAATTTTATCTAAATTCATTTATCCTACTTTTGTGCACTATATCTATCTCTTTTTTATTGTTTCCTTTATGTAATTTTATCAGCATTGACATAAATTCAGTCCCTCTATCCGTAACAATAGGTTCCATAGGTTAGGATGACATTTTTAATAAGTGCTTGCGCCACTGTGTCGGTTGCCTTGTTTGGTATTGGGGTTGCTGTCACATATTTTGTCAAATCACATTGGGTGGTCGAAATGTATTGATTTCCTTGTGCATCTGGTAGCAATGGCCCTACCAAGTCCAAAAATTTTTTTTTAAATGCACTACTCGCAGTTGTTGTTATTTGTAGTGGCTGTTTAGTGGGGTAGCTTTTGTTGCGTCGGCATGGTGAGCACTTGTTTATAAACTTGGCTACATCGTTTTCCAAATTTCCCCTAAAATACCGTTGCTTAATGGTATTTTTGGTCCTCCTAATCCCTGCATGTCCTGCAGTGGGTAATACGTGGAAATCATTTATGATGAGGCGTTTTTCGTCCTTATTTGTTACGGTTCGTATTCCCTTTCCCAGTATTATAAAGGGCGGCAGTGCTTCTACTTTTAGAGCTTCCATTATTCCTTTAAGCTTTATGTTTGCCTTAGTATTCTCTATTATCAACCCTTTGATACCAGTTTTCTCTGCGTACTCCACCAGTCGGTTCAATACTCCCCGTAGGTGAGTTATTGTCGTTCTAGGTTCGATCCAGAGGGTAACGTGTTTTAGTTGGGCGCCGAGATTCTCGGTTGCCGTTCCACTTTTTATTTCTATATATTCTACCGTTTCTTTGCTTCTTTCAATTCGTCTCTCTTCTCGTTTTGTCTCATCATCTGGTTCCTTCTTTCTATTTTGGCTTCTAGTACAAACAAAAGAGGTTTGTGTCGTTAGCGTTTTTAATTCATCGATGGAGATGCGTGTTAACGCATCTGCTATCACGTTCTCTGATCCTTTCTTATACTCCTCGAATTTATACTCCTCGAGGGCTAATCGAAATTTTGTCAGCCGGCTCGATTATCGGGTACCTCGAGAGCGTAGAACTTTTGCAAGACTACGCCGAGGGTGTATCCGAAGTGAACCTCATAAAATTCATGAACGTCACTTTAAAGGGAGCAGCCCGCGGAAGTCTCGAAGGAATCGAGACAGTACAGGCGGCTAAGGAAAAGTTAAAGGAAAAATTCAGCGTGCGGCTGACCCCTAAAGCGGTCGAAAATGAAATGGCCGAAAAGAAGCAGCAAAATCGGTCGGTGACTGATTTCGGGGAAGGGATCAGTAAGTTGGCCACCAAGCTAGCGGCCGCTTATGTTTCTCAGGAGACTTTCCCCTCTGAGGCGGCCGTCAGTAGCCTGGTGGAATCAACAGCGGTGAAAGCTTTCTCCTAGGGGCTGAAAGACCCCTTCATCTCTATTCCTCCTTAAGGCGAGGAACCCGACCACCCTCAACAAAGCGATATCGGACGCTCTAGAATGCGGGCCGAGTGCCACCCGCGGGCCCGAGAATGCTCTGTGGTTCCAGACAGGGCAGGGGAGCAGCCAGAGAGGTTCATTCCGGTCATGGCAAAACCGGGGCAACCGGTGGGGTAACCGCCAGGGAAACCAGAATCGTCAAAACCGCTACAATGAGAACCAAACCGGATATGTAAACAATCCGGCTGGTAGCAACAGAAACCAAAACAGAGGTAAGAAACCCCAGAGAGGACAGAACCAACAGCGCCAAAACCCAGGGCAACACAATGCCCATTTGGCAACGGCAAACGATACGCCGGGTACTTCTGCCTCCTCTAAAGGGAACACTGGAAATGAGGAAGTGCATCCATGCTGTCTAATCCACCAAGAGTTAGTACCGTCCACGCAATACGTAGACGTGACGGACAAAGTTTCCATAAAAGGAATCAATGGACAAACCTTGTCCCTTGGGTCCTTTACTACACAACTCACGTTCATGGACAAAGAATTTTTTATCAAGTTTCACACAGTACAGAAACTTCCTCAAAACTTAGCAGGCATAATTGGTATGGATTTTTTGCTGCAACACGCAGCCCACCTCGGCTTAAGCGAGTAGACGTTAACACTCACCATTCCGCAAACTAACAAGCGGTGTACAATTCCATTTAATTTTTCAGAGCACCTAACGTGCACCATTCCCGCTCGTACAGAGATAATTCGATATGTGAGTATTGGCAGTGGCAACGCCGAACCCAGCGTGGTGTGTCAAGGAGAAATCAGCCCCTTGGTGTTCGTTGCAAATTCTGTAGCCATCCCTAAACAAGGAGCTGTCCCCGTTCGCATCGTCAACATGATGAACAGGCAAATACAGTTGAAAAATGTTAAGCCCGAAATTCGCCCCATGTCCGAATTCCACTGTGTTTCCTTAGCACAAAACAAGGACAATAAGGACAAGGATCGAGCGAATCAGCTGCTAAACGAACTGAACTTAAACCACCTACCCGTAACTTCCGAACAGCAGGAAGACACGGGTACGGCAGGCTTCTCAGCCGAGGTGGATGCTGCGCCCTCGGTGTCCTTGGTTTCAGCAATCTCCTTCCCCTCCAAACTTTGATCCAAATCAGTTTCTTACAGTGCCAAACACTGTCTGGCTAGGGCCTTTAATTGGAGGTACCGATCGCAGAGAATGGTCACATCCCCACTCTTGCTGCTATGGTGCACGAATGCTTTAGCATCTCCTAAGAGAGCTTTTATCTCGTTTATCTTCTTCTGCCTAGTGGCAGGAGTGAAATTGCGGTACCTCTTTAAATCTTGCAATTGTTTGGTTAGAATATCTCCTGCGATGAGGAATCGTTCCAGTGAGATAACAAGGACCGTGGATGTTGGACCGTTGGTCAGGGTTGAGGGAATAAGAAGGGATAAGATAAACTTTCCCCTATCAGAAATTCGTTGAATAAATTGTACAGGGAAACTTTCCCATATCAGAAATCCGTTGAGTAAACAAAAAGAATCGGCTTTTCGAGCACCCGACGCGTTATGGTTCTGTTTTTTTTTTTTAGAGGGGTTTGTCCCTATCAGAAATTCTATACTTGCTAACTATGCTGGGGTGCTTGCTGGTTTTACATGAGTGGAGTATGGGGGAGGAGACTTAGCTGTGTCACGCTGCGTTTCAGTATACGTGTCTGCATTCCTGTCTTGTACTCCTTTCATGTCCTGGGTGTCGTTACTCGAACCGCTGGTCGTGCCACACGCACTTATCAGTGACTAACGGACGGTCACCCACCGCGAACACTTTACTGGTGAAAATCGTGCACCGAACCGGCTGGTGGCACCACGTGGTGACTTTCACAGCTGAATCTTGATGACTTGCACCGTGGAATCAGGAACGCACGTGCACTTGCCTTGCAAGAATAGATCGAGGATAGCGTCGCAAATTTTCGAAGAGTTCTCTCAGATGAAATGGGTTCAGAACGTTGTGAAAACATTAGCTCCAACGAAAACCGTGGTTGAATTAGTTCCACTTTACGAAATGCCGCTGACGGACCACGCGATCACTTAGGATTGTTTTAATGCTGGGAATTTTTCGTCCATCACTTTTTCACATCACCGTGGGCATTCGTTCAGTGACTGTTAGAATTGATTCTAACGTTTCAAAGAACAGGGAATTTGTCGGTAAAATTAAGCTTTTATTGGCTGAGTGGCGGAGCTAATAATGCAAAACAGAAAACCACAAATTTGTGCCTGTTGCTGTTGAATTCATCTAATTCTCGCGCGCCTCCCTTTTTATACTCTTCGCGAGGACACTCAGCGTTCATCCTTCTGTTCAGCGCCGTGGCATGCGCACTGTTATAATATTCTCACTAGCTCACGCACTGTTTATAATATTCTCACTAGCTCACGCACTGTTTATAACAGTGACAATGACACAAAAGAATCACGATCAGCCGACGGTCGCAGCTGGGACATTTTACGGCGTCGGAACTACAGCTGGTCCAAAGCAAACACTGACCTCCGCGCCTTCAGAAGTGCGCGTTTGGTCAAGCGGTTGTGGTACCATCGGTACACGGTTACGATGAACTGAGCGACCACCACCGCCAGGATAATCCACAATTTAATTTCATGTTCCGCATGATAGTCCGTGTGGATTTCCTGGTTAGCGATAACCGTGACGTCCCGATCGCCGGAGACGTCACTACTAAGTTTAGAGGGGGTTTTCCCCATTGTGGGCGGTATCAGAAATTCAGTGGCTTTAACACACACTACCACAAGTTTTGTGCACCGCGCACGTATCAACAATTTTTGTGCACAACACACGTATCACTCCTGGGTATACGGTAACGACCAGCTGTGCAACCACTATCACTTGGGGGTCCGCGGCACTACACTCTTACAATGCCACCGCATCAGAACGTCTGTGGTTTTTGGTGGGTCCACTAACACACTTTTTCGGTCGCTCTCTGTCACCACGTATCAGAGATTCGAGTTGTATGTTTCGCGGTCGTGGCTGGAGTCTTAGAGCACATTACCCCACGGGTTGTTCTCTCGGGTCTGGCCGCGGGAAGGTGCGCACAACGGAACACTTCACTAAAACCAGGAGAAGGCTCCTGGCAGGATCGCCATGTGTTGCAAGCCGCCCGGGATGAACTCTCTTACTTACCCGTGGGGTATATTGCGAACCTTTATAAGAGATTATTATATATTATATTATATTATTATAAGAGAAACAATAAAATTTTATCCAGTCGTCCCAATCATCATGGTGTTCGTTTGTGAACGCACGGAGATATTGGTTTAAACACCTGTGGTTCCTTTCGTGTGCACAAATTGTCTGATGATGGTATGCCGTTTAAAATCTTTTTCGAATCTAAAGAGCTTTGCGATTCCCTCGAAGATTTCATTTTTGAATTCTGTCCCTTGATCGGATTTGAGACCGTTTCTACACACAGCCAAAATTTGGCAGCTAAAGTCAAAAAAAGAGAACTTCATTTTTCCAACATTTTGGAAAAAATAATGGCAGATGGAGACAAGGGTCATATAGACACCTCTGATTTCGGTGATCTTCGAGTGACGTACGTTTATACCCCTGAGTTCGGTGTTGTTTTCATCTGAGCAGTATTGCGTTGCGTTTTTTGGAGCAACATGAAATAAGTTTTGTTTCGTTAATTATGCATATTTTGCGCTAAAAATTACTTTGATTTCAACATATTCAACAACGCACAGATTGCAAGGTTTTGTTTACATTTACGGTACGGCCTACACTGGAGTGCAGCATTATGTGTCTGCCGATCAGCTTAAAGCATATTATTTTCTTAAAAAAGCTGTTTGCAGGTGTGTTTAAAGTTATTTCGCGATGATTCACTGTAGTTTTTCTGAAGTTCTTCTTTTCAAGCGTCCCTACACACACCATTATTTTTTTTATATGGAGTTTTTGACTTTTGCCGACAATTTTGACTTTAGCCGCCAAATTTTGGCTGTGTGTAGAAACGGTCTTACATCAAACGTCTACCGTGACAGGAAAATTCCGGAAACTCCCGTAGCACGCCGAAAAATATTGGAAAAAGGTGAATCGATCGCAGGAATCGCTCGTTTTTCTGCTTTGACGCTGCGATACGTGGTACTAAGATGGATTTAATCAATACCCTGCCCGAGGAGGTTAGCAAGGAATATCATAAATGATTCAAAACAAACAAAATCTCTATTTCCCTTGATGTCCTCGATACAGGTGCTGTGTATGGTGTTCGATCGCTTGGATCTTGCGAGCGTAAAAAACGCGTCCCTCACTTGCCACCGATGGAACGAAATCATCTTCCTGGGCCCATACATTCAAAGATTTACGTTGAAAATTCGGATCTACTCTAGATCCTCGGTGATGGATACTGAATTGCAAGAAGAGGAAACAAAACGGAAGATTGCAATTTTAATCGAAACGCTGGAAAAGTCCCAGCAGCGCTACCGAAAGCTAGAATGCTGGAATCAAGAGAAGAGTGATTCTGAATTTCAACGAGTATGGTCGGCTCTTCACCCCAAAATTACGATGCATCTCGACTCTATGAGTTTTTCCGGTAGCATGTCTTCGAAGGTGTTTTCAATAATAGCTGAAGTGATTCCGTCGCTGTTGGGGCTCCGTTGGCTAGCGCTAAGGAACAGTATCGAAGATTCAAGAGCTCGGGATAAAATACTAACGCTGCGAAGCAATTCTGTGAAGCATCTCGAGATAGCAGCGAAACTTAAATATCGGCTGGATATGCCGCAATTAGTATCATTCGAAGGTTTTCTACCGGTTGCTGATACAATCCATGATAACCTCAGGACATTTCCGCCTTCTAATCTGAAGCACCTCTTGATGGTATTGGACGAAGATTCCATACGACTGATAACATCTGATCTTTCCTTTTTTTGTCGATTTGCGCACCTAGAATTTTTGAAGTTTGAAGGAGAACCTTTAACTAGTGAAATATTATTCAAATTATGTGAATGATGCATAATGTTAAGGGAATTTTTCATTTTAGGATTCGATTTTTCCAACCCAAGTGACTTACAAAATCTCTCGAAACTTAAGAATCTTCGCGTTTTTGGCATTCGGTCCACCTCTCTTTTAAGTGATTTAACGGAAGCGATTGATTTATCGACCTTAGCCCATCTAAATACTCCACATCTCGCAAATGTCTCGAATATTGCGAAACTTCCCAAGTCATTCACAAAGCTTGAAATTAGTGTCAATGTTCCACATGATGGTATAGAGAATATACACAACTTTCTAAGTAGCTGTTCGCAGTTAAAAGAACTGTCCGTAATAATTTTTCACTACCAGTACTTGTTGTTGTAACCGATGAAGTAATGAAGGCATTGCCATTTCTTAAATGTTTGGAGGTACTAACGATCGATGGGTGATATTTGCCAGAATCGAGTTTCCATCACATAACTGTTCCGTTAGATAATCTGCGTAAACTACAATTTAAAAAGTGCATCGTACCTTTGAATCGTTCTTCTATTAAACAATATTTCCCTAACTTGATAGAACTTAAAATTTTGAAATGCGATTCGGAATATTCTTCGGACTCAGACGACTAGGAGAAATTTATTCTTTCATCATTTTCCGCAAAGAAAGGTATCAGAAATTGTTCATAAATTGGAACTATAATGAACAGAAGAAAGATCTATTTGAATTAAGGTTTACTATACCCGCCGAATCGCTATTAGATACCACTTGCCAAACGATGCACGAGTCCTTCAAGCTTGGTTGCTATTCCACGACTGGCTTTTATTTTCCGTTCTTTTTTAAACCCATACTCATGCCCTCACCCATACAATACTAATACCTTTACAGTATGATATAAGAAAATAGAAATGACGCATGTGAAAACTAAAAATAAAATAGTAACTGAACTCACTCCAATTAGTTTCTTGTAATATTGGCCAATGGTTCAACTGCTAGCTTTTTGTACGGTGCCTTCGTTTTATTTTCGTTTTCCAATTCAGTTGGAATAGTAAGAACCTGAGGAAAACTCTTAGGAAAGCTGGAGCTTTCATCCGTTAACACACTAGGTGGAAATACTCTCGGGTGACCGTGAAAGGGGGAACTTACCGTGAAGACTGAGAAAAAAAGGATAAAAAAAGATAAGCAGTTAAGCAGAGTGTGAGCTCTGGCTTAACACAAAATTGAAGAGAAAGCAACGAGTACAGAAAATCGCGTTCTAGGCAAGACAACAGTGTGCCTTGGATTTCGAAAACGATATCGACGACAGCGAAGGAAAGGTAGGCCACGTTGCCTACGTTATCTTTGGTTTTTCCTGCGAAGGTGGTGGTGGTGACTTGAGGCTTGTTAGCTACTAGTGTAGGGTAGTGTAGGTTTCGAAATGTGTGATTTGAAGTGAGAATGAGTAAGAGAAATCATAAGACGAAAAGTAGGAGCTAGGACCGAAGGTAGCAAACTGAACTGGTAACGCAAATGAGTTGTTAAAGCAACTTAACAATTGTTAAGTAACAATAAGTAGTTTCTCAGACCGTTTCTACACACAGCCAAAATTTGACGGCTAAAGTCAAAATTGTGGCAAAAGTCAAAAACTCCATATAAAAAAAATAATGGTGTGTGTAGGGACGCTTGAAAAGAAGAACTTCAGAAAAACTACAGTGAATCATCGCGAAATAACGAAATAATAAATAATAACTGCATAATTAACGAAACAAAACTTATTTGATGTTGCTCCAAAAAACGCAACGCAATACTGCTAAGAGGAAAACAACACCGAACTCAGGGGTATAAACGTACGTCACTCGAAGATCACCGAAATCAGAGGTGTCTATATGACCCTTGTCTCCATCTGCCATTATTTTTTCCAAAATGTTGGAAAAATGAAGTTCTCTTTTTTTTTACTTTAGCCGCCAAATTTTGGCTGTGTGTAGAAACGGTCTGAGAGTTTTAAAGTTGCTTCTTTGTTTTGCAATGCTACTGCGACCTCGTATTTAGTTAAATCACGCTGTATAGTGAGACAGTAGCGATTGTTATTTATCGTCTTTGGCAATGGTCCAACTGTATCTATTGATATTATTTCAAACGGTTTACTGGGTGTGTCTGTTTTTGTAAATTGTTCCCTCGTGTGTTTGGTTACTTTGTTTGTTTTACAATTTTCACATTTTTGAATGAATTGAGCAATTTTTTTCTTCATGCTCGGCCATATGTAGGTTTTTTGTAACTTCATATAAAGTCTTTGTTGTCCGATGTGTACTCCTAACGCAGAGTCATGACATTTCGTCAAGATGTTATTGATTTCCTCCTCATCTTCGACAACCGTTACAGCATCGTACAAGACGATCTGTACGCTCTTTAGTACTTTTTTCGCGAATTCTTTAAAAGTGTTTGCTGGCCATTTTGTAAACACTGCATTATTCTTGCATAATGCTTCTTTTGGCATTGTTAGCCTTTTCGCCTGGTTTTCAATCCATGGAAGCGCACGTTCTAATACTTGTCTTTCTTCATTGATTGAAAGATCACAGGTGATGTTCTCCTTTCCCCTTTGGTGGTAATTATGAGCGCTTGTTCTTTTACTTCGAAGTTTAATTTATATAGTCGGTTTGTCTCAGAGGGATTGTTAGTTGAGTAAATAACGAGGTGATCAAGCTCGTCATTCAACTCTACTTCTTTAAACATACGGCTCGTCCGTCCTTATATATGTGCGACGGGCGAATTCTTGGCACTTTTTCGGCCTATATTATTCTTAATCTTGGCACTTTCTTGACCTATTTTATTCTTATTATTGGCACTTTCTTGGCGTATATTATTCTCTCTTCTTTTTCAGATCATTCATTTCTTTGTTAGTATTCTTCTTTTGTTTTTTCCTCCTTTTAGCCTTTTACCTAATTTACTTCGCATGGGGCGGTGACTTGAACCCCCCGGTGTTAGTCGTAGGTTTTCCTCCTACGTGCTGTGTGTTAGGTGGCTACTGTTATCTTGTGGCACTTTTCTGGCCTATGTTATTTTTGTTACATTATTGGCTCTTTACCTCTTTTCTTTTGAAGATCTTTTAATTTCGACGGCGTTAATTTTCTTTCTTGCGGCGGTAACGTGTACTGGAATAAGTTTTTCTTTGTTGAACTGTTACATTTATCGTTTTTTTTATCCGTTTAACAAACTAGGTGGAATAGTAATGTACGAACCTGAGGAAACCCCTCAGGAACAGTGTGGGACTCTCACCCACTAAACCTCTAGCTTGGTTTTCCGTTACCACCCTGCTGCTGTATGCCTCTTTCGAGATGACTCGCAGCGAGGGTGGCAGTGCCGAAGCACTTGCACCGCGAAAACAAAGGTCTGAAACGACTATATTTTGGAGTAACGTTGTTCAAACCACCTTACTTTCTCGCTACTCCTAAAAGCGTTCCTCCCAAACGTACGACGGACCATGCCTAAGCATCTAAACGTTGCGCTTTGCGCGTTGCGTTGCGCTTCCAGACCCCGGTGGGTCTCAAGGTCGGCGCGGGTCGCCGGTTAGCCCAGGCGGGTGTCCGAGGAGCATCCGCTTGTTTCCCTTTTACCCCTGCACTTGTTGCTGGTCCTTGCCAGCGGCCTGAGAGCGCTGGAACTCCCGCCATTCCACGCGTAGTCTCTCCGTTATGCGGCCGACGCAGTTGCTAACGGAGTTGAAGGCCTCCCTGCTCTCACACATCCGCTGCACCACGTTTTCAACCCTGACCCCTCCTCCTAGTGCGGCGTCCATCTCTGCCCTGGCCTCTTCAAACCTAGGGCAGACGAACAGGACATGCTCCGGAGACTCAACGACCCCGACACAGGTCGGGCAGTCCGGCGACGGCGCACGCTTGATCCGGTGGAGATACTCCCTGAAACACCCCTGTCCCGTAAGGAACTGGAC